>NW_023270175.1:12917974-13320147 GCF_011800145.1 Mirounga leonina | reverse complement strand
TGACAGATGTTGGCAGGGATGCGGAGAAAGGGGACCCCTCCTACACTGTTGGTGGGAATGCAAGCTGATGCAGCCACTCTGGAAAACAGTATGGAGGTTCCTCAAAAAGGTGAAAATAGAGCTACCCTATGACCCAGCAATTGCACTACTGGGTATTTACCCCAAAGATACAAATGTAGTGATCCAAAGGGGCACGTGCACCCCAATGTTTATAGCAGCAATGTCCACAAGAGCCAAACTATGGAAAGAACCAAGACGTCTATCAACAGATGAATAGATAAAGAAGATGTGGTATATATATTCAATGGAATATTATGCAGCCATCAAAGAAACCCCCAAATCTTGCCATTTGCAATGATGTGGATGGAACTAGAGGGTATTATGCTAAGCAAAATAAGTCAATCAGAGAAAGACAAGTATCACATGATCTCACTCATATGAGGAATTTGAAAAACAAGGCAGAGGATCACAGGGGAAGGGAGGAAAAAATGAAACAAGATGAAACCAGAGAGGGAGACAAACCATAAGAGACTCTTAATCTCAGGAAACAAACTGAGGGTTGCTGGAGTGGTTGGGGGTGGGAGGGATGGGGTGGCTGGGTGATGGACATTGGGAAGGGTATGTGCTATGGTAAGCGCTGTGAATTGTGTAAGACTGATGAATCACAGACCTGTACTTCTGAAACAAATAATACATCATATGTTAAAAAGAAGAAGAAGAAGAAGAAGAAGAAGAAGAAGAAGAAGAAGAAGGAGAAGAAGAAGATAGTAGGAAGGAAAAAATGAAGGGGGGAGGGAATTGGAGGGGGATAAGAACCATGAGAGACTATGGACTCTAAGAAACAAACTGAGGGTTCTAGAGGGGAGGGGGTGGAGGGATGGGTTAGCCCGGTGATGAGTATTAAGGAGGGCATGTATTGAATGGAGGACTGGGTGTTATACGCAAACAAGGAATCATGGAACACTACATCAAAAACTAATGATGTATCTTCTTATTTTTAACATATAATGTATTATTTGTTTCGAAATTGGAGGGGGAGACAAACCATGAGAAACTACGGACTCTCAGAAACAAACTGAGGGTTCTAGAGGGGAGGGGGGTGGGTGAATGCGTTAGCCTGGTGATGGGTATTAAATAGGGCATGTATTGAATGGAGGACTGGGTGTTATACGCAAACAAGGAATCATGGAACACTACATCAAAAACTAATGATGTAATGTATGGTGATTAACATAACATAATAAAATTTTTAAAAATGCAAAAAAAATACAAATAACCAATAAATATATAAAAATATATCCTCATACATAATCAAAGAGATACAAATTAAAACAAGATAATTTTTAAAAATCTAAAAAAAAACTAATGATGGATGGTGGCTAACATAATAAAATTAAATTAAAAAATTTAAAAATGATATCACATATATTTATCTGACTCTACAATTTAGTATACTGTTCTAGTATAAATAGCCTAGTTATGGAGTTAAAAGGACTCCCCTCTTTCCTCACTTGTATAATTCTGAATTATAAAAAATATAAAATAATTCCTGTGAGATCTCTCCCTATGTAAATGACAGAAGTGATAAAACTTCTCATCTAAATTATTAGCATGGTTATCCACCGCTTCCTAATTATTCCCTTCAGTGTTGCATTAAATCTTCCCAGTAGCTTATTGTGGGAATTAAACTATAGTCTTACATTGCTTAATCTCAACTGCAGCATATCTGAAAGAAAATTTGTATCCTTGTTAAGATTACTGGTAAAGTTCTCAGTAAAGGATTATGCTCAGCAAATCCTTGCCTAATACTGGGGTGTCAACAGTGGCATAGAAAAGGATCTGGTATTTCAAGCCAGCCAATGGATGCTAGTTATCCGTGGGTGAAGAATTTACAAGTTCTCAGTTTTGGTATCTGCTCTTTCTTATGTTATGACATGTCTAGAAACACAACAGTCATCAATTGCTATCATTTCCATACTGGCGGAAGCTTATTAGTAGTCTTTCTCTGATCGTATTCTTAGAAGACTTACACTAGCTCAGTGAAAATCTTTAAACTTGGTGAATGCCACCAAGAACCCAGGTCTGGTGACTTCTGGAGAGTATCACTATTCTTGTGTCAAAACGGGCCCTCTTCTAGACAAAGTCATGGTAGTTCCTTGTGTGCCTGACTCCTGGCATTCCTCATGACATTTTTCCAGCAGTAGTTTAAAGCTTTTATATGTCCATGTTTCCTTGGAGCTTTTTTTTTTTTTTAAGATTTTATTTATTTATTTGACAGAGAGAAAGAGCAAGAGCGAGAGCACAAGCAGAGGGAGTGGGAGAGGGAGAAGCAGACTTCCTGATATAAACTTGTTTTCTTGTTATTTGGCTGAGTTAAAAACAAACAAAACAAACAACAAAAACAACTTTCATATTATACTCTGAGATCAGTACTTCTTTTGCAAATTCACATCTTCCAATCAAATCCTAGACAATTACTGTTGATATTGATGATTGCCTCAATTTTCAAGGCAACATTAAATGTATTCATTAGAATCCTCTTAAATATAGGGAACAAACTGAGGGTTGCTGCAGGGGTGGTGGTGGGGGGGAATAGGGTAATTGGGTGATGGGCATTAAGGAGGAAACTTGATGTAATGAGCACTGGGTTTTATATGCAACTGATGACTCACCAAATTCTACCTCTGAAACTAATACTACACTATATGTGAAGTAATTTGAATTTAAATAAAATTTTAAGAAAAAAAATTAACCTATATTAAAATAAAATTATATCATTATACCAATAAATAAGTAAATAAATAAATGAATTCATTGGAATCTACTAAGAGGAAAATTTGTTTTAATAATTTAGAAACAAAGGATGAAGTATAAATAATTGTGGTTCAACCCAGAAATTCTGTTAGATAGAACAATCTAATCATTAACACTTGCATTTCTTGGAATATGACTCCCTTAAAAATCAGATATCATTTCATCAATCTTATTAGAGGGAAGCACTGGATTTTTCTTTAAATGTTGTTGAGGCACCTTATTTCTGCCGAAGTAAATAGGGGGAGGTAGACCATGAGTGGGAGGAGGGGTAAAAAGGAAGGTACAGGTCAAAATAGTTGGAGAAGCACCTCTCTAAGAGCTCAGACATCCACCTACGTCAGTGGAGAAATTTCTTAAATTGAAGTAGCAAAATTTCATGATACCAGCTTTGTTTTATAGAGAGCATACTTCCCATTTCTTTAGATTCCCCCTGAAAAAAGTGAATATATTTCAGGAGAGTAGACAGTTGAAATGCTCTATTTCTCTGACCTTTAAAATATTTTCAACAGTGAACAGCTGGCCACTCTGCCCCTTTCCCAGAGGCCGCTTAGGCTGTAAACAGGAGGCAAAGCAGAACTGCAGCCAATCTAATTATGGAATATTGAAAAGGTCAAAGCATTGCCCTAGGCTACAAAATAGTAAGATCTTCATTTAAAAGAATGCCAAATGTCCTAGTCAGTAAATGGAAGAGTAACAGCTTGTATTTCTTATAGAATTAGTATTTGGAAGCTATCTCCCATACATAAAATTCTATCCTACCAAACATGTTAAGATGCTATTAAAAATTGTCCAGAAAAGCAGAAGTAATACGGATTGCTGTAGCATCTTCTCACATTAAGGACAATGTAACTTATGTGTAACATAGTGTGTCAGGTTTCGATCAGAGATGCAGAATCACAGAGTGTTACAAAATAAGAGATTTATTATAGAGGGTATTTCTTATGCAATTGTAGAAACATAAAAATGTCTATGGAAGGCTGTTGCCTCTGTATCTGGTGGTATTTCTGAAGTTGCTGTAATCAACAGGGCCTACACTTGGGAAGAAAGGCTGAATGTTAAAAAGGGGAGAATATGAACAAACTGGAATCCATGAGATCAAATTGGAATCCATGAAAACAAATTAGAATTTACAAAGACAAACTGCGATCCATGTTTGTCCCTATCACTTTTGTCCTCAACAACACAGAGGACCTGGAGAATGAGTTGATGTCCTTGCCATGGAGCTACATACATGCCTGGATCAGGACTTGGAGAAGTCAAAGGTGAAGATTTAGTGGACATTGGAGAGCTGTCTGACTACCCACAGCCCCGTAGTGACCCACTCCTATTTTTCAAATTTTGTGCAAATTACTCTTGTGGTAAATCCAAATCCAAAACTATACAGGGTTCAAGTTTAACTATGTTGACACAATAACAAAACCATGTCCCATCAACAGAAGCATCTTCTTTCTTTTTTTTTTTTTTTTAGATTTTATTTATTTGATAGAGAGAGAGATAGCGAGAGCAGGAACACAAGCAGGGGGAGTGGGAGAGGGAGAAGCAGGCTTCCCGCTGAGCAGGGAGCCCGATGCGGGACTCGATCCCAGGACCCCGAGATCACGACCTGAGCTGAAGGCAGACGCTTAACGACTGAGCCACCCAGGTGCCCAACAGAAGCATCTTCTAAGGGGGTTGAGAAGTGTATGAGAACTAAGTGTTATATTGTGTAGTATGAGAGATTTGGGAGTTCATATGGATGTCTCTGGTATTATCCAGATTCTGTCCTCTCATATGTAGGACAATCAAGAGCTAGATACATTCTATTTGGA
The DNA here is from genome assembly GCF_011800145.1 of Mirounga leonina. Lineage (NCBI taxonomy): Eukaryota > Metazoa > Chordata > Mammalia > Carnivora > Phocidae > Mirounga > Mirounga leonina. Next base: position 13,315,525 of record NW_023270175.1, on the reverse strand, counting down.
AAGGGAATTTCAAAGGTTTTCCATAGGGAAGTTATACAATTGAGTTTATGTGAAAAGATATCTCAATGTTGAAGATGGCTGAAAAAAATAAATTGCAAAGTCAAGTTAAATCTACTCATTTCACCTTCTACATCCTGTAAGAACCCCATGATGAATTTTATGCTAATAGATAACCATGGGGCTTGGATGTGATGAGAAATACACTTACAGACATATTTGGAGCAGATTTCCTGAGGGGAAAATCTGAGCTAGCTGACTGGAAATCCCCAGTGACCAATCAACTTATCATTTAGTTGAACTTCTGAACAGATTTTTTAGATTAAACCTGAAGTGGTCTTTCTAAATCTTTTTTAAAAAATAATGTTTTAATTTCAGCAAATTGTTCACATTCTATACCCAACTGAGGGAATTTTTTTTTTTTAGGATTGACTCAGTTATCTTATTTCATAAATGGTATTTGTGTCCAATTTAGTAATTAAGCATGCACTTCTAATGATATCAGAGATGTCACACAAAGCTCACATGACCTTAACCCCCTGTGTCAGATAACTCCAGCAATAATATGCTTCCTTTGTGGTAAGTACCATGGGAATGGGTTAGAAATGAATGGTCTGGATTGTTTCCCTTGAGTCATTTTCATGTGAATTTAAACTTTCCAATCATGTTCATAAAAAAAAATAGATCACTGCCCATAGCAACCCAGTGGTTGATCAGTTCATTGCAATTAATTACATTGGACTGCATAGGAATGCTTGAGGAAAGTAAGATGCAGTTGCTTTGATTTCAATGCCTACAGAAACCTTCTGACAACTATTGTGACTATAGTATAGATTTCTTTAGCAAACTCCAGAGAGCCCTTCCCTGTTGCATTAATTCTTCAGCCCCAGACTGACATTACCTAGAGACTTACTTCTGTTTGAGAAACTAATCCTCTTTGTCTGTTACCTGCTCCCTTTATTTCAAATATCTGACCCAGAGAAGTAGACATGTCGCAGGCTTGTCCTTCATGCTTAGCATCTCATGACCAGGCTATATAACTTTTAGTCCTTACCATATTATTACTGTATAAAATAAGTGAAATCACTTTACTCTGATACAAGTTCTAAAATTGTTCATAGCTTAAACATGTAGACATGTGTTCTATAAAGACATATGAGTAAGTTTAACCATGATTTATAATGAGGTAATGAATAAACACCCCCCTCAAGACATGGGTTATTTTTAGAATACATCCGTGTGTATTCTAAATACACACACACACACACACACATATATTCCTATTCTTCCTACCTTTTTCTATATCTTGATTTAGGTTTTAGGTTGCTACTATTTCTCTGTGTACCACTTTCTCGAGACAGCCAGTTTTGATAACTTGCCTGAGAACATTGACAATTGTGATGAACTTTTGAGAAGAATGAGCACATTTTCTGAAAACTTCTATTTGTTCACCACCAGTCAAATTCAACATCTCACTCTTAGAAACAAGAGGCCAGGGTTAGGGAAGACTCTGTTCATTTCACTCAAGAACTGTCTTGACACATACATGAAAAATTCATAGGATTTTAGCTTCCCACACTAAAATTGTGTGTGTACCTGAATTTTTGACATTCTGTGAATATACTTGAAAGATCATTTATTTATTTTTATAGTTTTAACAAAGTAATTCTTAGATCAATTACACTTTTCCTCACTTTGTGCAAAGTGTTTTAATAAGTTGTCTTGCCAGATATGAATGGCATTCCTTGGATAAGGCTATACTTTGTTCCATATTTATTGTTTGAAAACACAAAAGGCATAAGAAATTAAGAAAACAGCAATGAAATAAGCATTAAAAAATATAAGCTGACACCAACTTTTGTTGGTCTTACATTTTCAAACATCCCTTTCAGTGCTTTTATTTCTATTTCTTTTTTTCAGAGGTTCAATGCCTCTTCAATTTTCTAGGATCTACGTTTCATTACATGGGCTCACTGGCCAGTAGCTCTTTGGTATTTACACTTCCATTTAATGACTAATTGAAAAGTGTCTACTTTGGGGGGGGGTTTAAAGTAATTTATTAGAAACAACCTTTTTCTCATAACTAAAAAGAGTAGTGATAATTTCAGGAATAAGAGTGGAAACTCTTTGGAGACTACCTATTGCAAGTTAATCTTTTTACTTAAGCCTAAGAGATGTAGCCAAAAGAATTCTACTTGGTCATTTAGACTTATAGCAAGAAAGTGATATAGTAGCTGCATAAATCACTTGACTATTTTTTAAGAAAACTTAGGGGAAAAAAGGCAGACTAGGAAGTTCTAAGCCCTTTTCCTCCATGGAAATATCAAAAAACAATCAGAAACCAGCTGACTTCACCTTATAGAAGCTCTGGAAAACAGTCAAAGATCTATAGCAACCAAGTAAATGCCCAATTAAGATAATGTCACATTCAAAATGGTAGGAAGTTTTATGGCATCTTTAATTATTCTTGCCCCAACTCTCTCCTGGCTCAGGTGGTCTTGGTCTAAAAGAGGTAGCAGACCAGTTCCAAATTTCCTCCCTTGAACCTGAGGATGCCAAAGGGACATTATTCACAATGTTCTAAGCTGCCTGGAAGGTAGCTGGGTTATTTTTAGATACACCTGGTTTTTATCTTGCCTAACTCAGATCTCAAGAAAAGTGGTAGCCACTCTTTGTAAAAGTTGCAAGGGGACTAAAAAACTACAGATGTCTGGGACAAGATTTTACTATGTAGACATAAAATAGATGATAAAAGACCCTGAGGAAGAGTTGGAATAGAATCTGGGGAAATCATTCAAAGTAGCTGTGTATACAGGGGGATTGAGAAAGCTACATACAAGTGAGAGCAATTCTAGCTAATCTGTGAAAGACTGCTTCACTACAGAGCCTATCTGCAAAGACTAAAGTGGCTACTTGTTCAAATGCCGAATTATCAACAACACAGCAACAACAAAAAATCACAAGGCACACAAAGAAACAGCAAATTGTGTCCATTTAAAAGAAAGTAAATAAATTGGCAAAACTGTACCTGAGGAAGCACAGACATCAGATTTAATAGGCAAAGATTTTTTTTTAAAGATTTTATTTATTTGAGAGAGAGAGAATGAGAGACAGCACATGAGAGGGGGGAGGGTCAGAGGGAGAAGCAGATTCCCTGCTGAGCAGGGAGCCTGATGCGGGACTCGATCCAGGGACTCCAGGATCATGACCTGAGCCAAAGGCAGTCGCTTAACCAACTGAGCCACCCAGGCGCCCCTAGGCAAAGATTTTTAAATAGCTGTTTTAAATATGCTGAAAGAGCTAAAGAAAAACAAAGAAAATGAATTAAAAGAAATCAGGAAAATTATATATGAAAAAAATGGATTATCTACTAAGTGATAGAAATTATAAAAAAGAAACAGAAATAGTGAAAATGAAAAATATGGTAACTGAATTGAAAAATTCAATGTAGAGGTTTAATAGCAGATTTTAGTGAGCAGAACACAGAGTCAGTGAACTTGAACATAAGACATTTGAAATTATCATTTGAGGGGCAGAATGATAAAGAGTGAAGAAAAATGACAGAGCCTAAGGGACATTTGGGATACCACCCTGAGAACCAATATATACATTAAAGAAGTCCCACAAGGAGAAGAGAAAGAAAAAGGGACAGAGAAATTATTTGAAAAAATACTGACCAGAAACTTACCAAATTTGAGGAAAGATGAATCTAAAAATCCAAGAAGCTCAATGAACTATAAGTAGAATAAGTCCAAAGAGACTCACACTAAGACATATTATAATGAAACTGTCAAAAGCCAAAAACAGAGAGAATCTTGAAAGCAGAAGAGAGAAAAGATTCATCACATACAAGGAAACCTCAATAATATTATCAGCTGATTTATCACCAAAGACCTCAGAGGCCAGAGGGCAGTAGGAGGATATATTGAAACTGCTGAAAGAAAACACACTGGCAACACAGAATTCTGTATCTGGCAAAATTGTCCTTCAAAACTGAGAGAGAAATTAAGACATTCCCAGATAATCAAAAACCAAAGGAATCCATTGCCACTAGACTCGCCCTACAAGAAGTGCTTAAAGGAGTCCTTCAAGTTGACATGAATGGACACTAGACAGTTTCTCAAAGCCATCTGAAAATATAAATATCTCTAGTAAAGCTAAATATAGGGGCAAATATACAAAATTAGTATTATTGTACTTTTAGTTTATAAATTCACTTTTGATTTTCTACAGGATAAGAGACAAAGGTATAAAACCAATTACAAATCTATGGTAATAGATGCACAATGTAAAATGATGAGATTCGTGACATCAATAACAAAGTGAGGAGGGGGCGGAGCAAGATGGCGGAGGAGTAGGAGACCTGGATTTCGTCTCCTCTCAGGAATTCAGCTGGATAGGGATCAAACCATTCTGAACACCTACAAACTCAACAGGAGATCGAAGAAAAGAAGAGCAACAACTCTCTGAACAGAAAAGCGACCACTTTCTGGAAGGTAGGACGTGCGGAGAAGTGAATCCGAGGCGATATTCGGGAGGATAGACGGCGGGGGAGGGGCCTCCGTCGGCCACTTCTGGCAAGTGATAGAGCCGGGGAGCACAAAATTGGAACTTTTAAAAGTCTGCTCCGCTGAGGGACGTCACTCTGGTGGCTAAGCGGGGGGTGGAACCCTCCAGGACAGTGTGGTCTCAGGACCCTTGGGGTCACAGAAAGATCGGGGGTGCCTGAGTGTGGCAGAGATCCCAGGTAATGAGCAGGGAAGCCGGCTGCAGAGGCGGAGCCCAGGCGCGGGCTCTCAGCTCGGGGTTGCCATAAACCGTGATCCGCGGCACAGTCAGGCCCCTGCTCCTCCAGCAGGGACCCAACAAGCGGCAGATCCGGGGAGACTCACCTTCCTCCCCCGGGAGGAGCCGCGCGGGAGTGCACTGCAGGGATCTGCTGGGTTTGGAGACTCCACCCGGGGTCGGGTGCCAGAGATAGAGGTGCGCGGTCGCAGGCCGGGTGAGCACGGAGTGCGTCCGGAGACCGGGGAGACGGGAGTGACTGACGGCTTTTCTCTGGGACCTCACTGAGAAGCGGGGCCCCGAGTTCTCGGCTCCTCCGGAGCGGAGATTGGGAGGCCGCCATTTTCACTCTCCGCCTCCAAAGCTGTACAGAAAGCTCGCAGGGAACAAAAGCCCCGGAGAGCAAACCCAAGCAGATTACTTAGCCCGGACTGGGCAAGGGCGGGGCAATTCCACCTCCAGCAAAGACTTTTGGAAACCACGGCAACAGGCCCCTCCCCCAGAAGATCAGCGAGGACAGCCAGCCAAGACCAAGTTTACCGATCAATGAGAATGGCAGAACTCCAGCGCTACGGGAATACTGCACATAGAATTCATGCCTTTTTTTACCATGATTCTTTAGTCTTTTAAAGTTAATTTTTTTTAACTGTCTTTTTTGTCTTTTTATATCTTTTTGAATTTTTCTTTTTCCCTTTTTCAACCAACATCTTATCAATCCCTTTTTAAAAAAAAAAACATTTTTATTTTTCATTTTTAGAGTCATACTCTATCTCTTCATAGTAGTTACCCATATTTTTGGCTTATATATATAAGTTGTTCTCTCTTTAGAATTTTGAGATAGTTTCTTCTAACAGATTAAAATATACCCTAAATCTCTAGTATATGGTGTTTTCTATTCCCCTGCCTGATCACATCCTCTCCCTTTTTTTTTTCTTTTTCTTTTTTCTTTTTTTAAATCCTCTTCTTTCTTTTTTCAAACAACTTCTTATCAATTCCTTTTATAAATTTTTTTATAATTTCCATTTTTACAGTCATATTCCATCCCTTCATCATATCAACCCTTATTTTTGTACATATATAAGTTTTTCTTTCTTTAAAATTTTGGGAGGAACTTTCTTCTAAAAGACCAAAATACACCCCAAATCTAGTGTGTGGCACTGATCTATATACCATATAGATCATATTTAATCACATTCTGGTTTTTCTTTTGTTGTTGTTGTTTTGTTTTGTTTGTTTTTGTTTTTATCTTTATCTTTTTCTTTTTTTTCTTTTTCTTTTTTCTCTCTTTCCCTTTCTTATCCCACTGCTTCATGTCTTTTCTGATTTGTTTAGAGTATATTTTCTGGGCACGTGGTTACTCTGCTAGCATTTTGTTCTCTCATTAATCTATTCTCCTCTGCACAAAATGATGAGACGGAAAAAATCACCTCAACAAAAAGAACAAGAGGTAGTACCGACTGCCAGGGACCTACTCAATACGGACATTAGTACAATGTCAGATCTAGAGTTCAGAATCATCACTTTAAAGATACTAGCTGGGCTTGAAAAAAATATGGAAGTTATTAGAGAAACCCTTTCTGGAGAAGTAAAAGAGCTAAAATCCAACCAAGTCGAAATCAAAAAGGCTATTAATGAGGTGCAATAAAAAATGGGGGCGCTAAGTGCTAGAATAAAAGAGGCAGAAGAGAGAATCAGTAATATAGAAGATGAAATGATGGAAAATAAAGAAGCTGAGAGAAAGAGAGATAAACAACTACTGGATCACGAGGGCAGAATTCGAGAGATAAGCGATACCATAAGACAAAACAACATTAGAATAATTGGGATCCCAGAAGAAGAAGAAAGAGAGAGGGCCAGAAGGTATAATGGAGCAAATTATAGCAGAGAACTTCCCTGATTTGGGGAAGGAAACAGGCATCAAAATCCAGGAAGCACAGAGAACCCCTCTCAAAATCAATAAAAATAGGTCAACTCCCCAACATCTAATAGTAAAACTTACGAGTCTCATAGACAAAGAGAAAATCCTGAAAGCAGCTCGGGAGAAGAGATATGTAACCTACAAGAGTAGAAACATTAGATTGGCAACAGACCTATCCACAGAGACCTGGCAGGCCAGAAAGGACTGGCAGGATATATTCAGAGCACTAAATGAGAAAAATATGCAGCCAAGAATACTATATCCAGCTAGGCTGTCATTGAAAATTGAAGGAGAGATAAAAAGCTTCCAGGACAAACAAAAACTAAAGGAATTTGCAAACACAAAACCAGCCCTACAGGAAATCTTGAAAGGGGTCCTCTAAGCAAAGAGAGAGCCTAAAAGCAACATAGACCAGAAAGGAACACAGACAATATACGGTAACAGTCACCTTACAGGCAATACAATGGCACTAAATTCCTATCTTTCAATAGTTACCCTGAATGTAAATGGGCTCAATGCCCCAATCAAAAGACACAGGCTAACAGACTGGATTAAAAAACAAGACCCATTGATATGCTGTCTGCAAGAGACTCATTTTAGAACCAAAGACACCCCCAGATTGAAAGTGAGGGGATGGAAAACCATTTACCATGCTAATGGACACCAAAAGAAAGCTGGGGTGGCCATCCTTATATCAGACAAATTAGATTTTAAACCAAAGACTTTAATAAGAGATGAGGAAGGACACTATATCCTACTTAAAGGATCTATCCAACAAGAAGATCTAACAATTGTAAATATCTATGCCCCTAACATGGGAGCAGCCAATTATATAAGGCAATTAATAACAAAAGCAAAGAAACACATCGACAACAATACAATAATAGTGGGGGACTTTAACATCCCCCTCACTGAAATGGACAGATCGTCTAAGCAAAAGATCAACAAGGAAATAAAGACTTTAAATGACACACTGGACCAAATGGACTTCACAGACATATTCAGAACATTCCACCCCAAAGCAACGGAACACACATTCTTCTCTAGTGCCCATGGAACATTCTCCAGAATAGATCACATCCTAGGTCACAAATCAGGTCTCAACCAGTACCAAAAGATTGGGATCATTCCCTGCCTATTTTCAGACCACAGTGCTTTGAAACTAGAACTCAATCACAAGAGGAAAGTCAGAAAGAACTCAAATACATGGAGGCTAAAGAGCATCCTACTGAAGAATGAATGGGTCAACCAGGAAACTAAGAATAATTAAAAAAATACATGGAAACCAATGAAAATGAAAACACAACTATTCAAAATCTTTGGGATGCAGCAAAGGCAGTCCTAAGAGGAAAGTATATAGCAATACAAGCCTTTCTCAAGAAACAAGAAAGTTCTCAAGTACACAACTTAACCCTACACCTAAAGGAGCTGGAGAAAGAACAGCAAATAAAGCCTAAACCCAGCAGGAGAAGAGAAATCATAAAGATCAGAGCAGAAATCAATGAAATAGAAACTAAAAGAACAGTAGAACAGATCAACGAAACTAGGAGCTGGTTCTTTGAAAGAATTAACAAGATTGATAAACCCCTGGCCAGACTTATCAAAAAGAGAAGAGAAATGACCCAAATCAACAAAATCATGAATGAAAGAGGAGAGATTACAACCAACACCAAAGAAATACAAACAATTATAAGAACATATTATGAGCAACTCTATGCCAGCAAATTAGATAACCTGGAAGAGATGGATGCATTCCTAGAGATGTATCAACTACCAAAACTGAACCAGGATGAAATAGAAAACCTGAACAGACCTATAACCACTAAGGAAATTGAAGCAGTCATCAAAAATCTCCCAAAAAACAAAAGCCCAGGGCCAGATGGCTTCCCAGGGGAATTCTACCAAATATTTAAAGAAGAATTAATACCTACTCTTCTGAAACTGTTCCAAAAAATAGAAATGGAAGGAAAACTTCCAAACTCATTTTATGAGGCCAGCATTACCTTGATCCCAAAACCAGACAAAGACCCCATCAAAAAGGAGAATTACAGACCAATATCCCTGATGAACATGGATGCAAAAATTCTCACCAAAATACTAGCCAATAGGATCCAACAGTACATTGAAAGGATTATTCACCATGACCAAGTGGGATTTATCCCTGGGCTGCAAGGTTGGTTCAACATCCGCAAATCAATCAATGTGATACAATACATTAACAAAACAAAGAACAAGATTCATATGATCCTCTCAATAGATGCAGAAAAAGCTTTCGACAAAGTACAGCATCCTTTCTTGATCAAAACTCTTCAGAGTATAGGGATAGAGGGTACATACCTCAATATCATAAAAGCCATCTATGAAAAACCTACAGCGAATATTATTCTCAATGGGGAAAAACTGAGAGCTTTCCCCCTAAGGTCAGGAACACGGCAGGGATGTCTACTATCACCACTGCTATTCAACATAATATTGGAAGTCCTAGCCACAGCAATCAGACAACAAAAAGAAATCAAAGGCATCCAAATTGGCAAGGAAGAAGTCAAACTCTCACTCTTTGCAGATGATATGATACTTTATGTGGAAAACCCAAAAGACTCCACCCCAAAACTGCTAGAACTCATACAGGAATTCAGTCAAGTGTCAGGATATAAAATCAATGCACAGAAGTCAGTGGCATTCCTATACACCAACAACAAGACAGAAGAAAGAGAAATTAAGGAGTCAATCCCATTTAAAATTGCACCCAAAACCATAAGATACCTAGGAATAAATCTAACCAAAGAGACAAAGGATCTGTACTCAGAAAACTATAAAATACTCATGAAAGAAATTGAGGAAGCCACAAAGAAATGGAAAAATGTTCCATGCTCATGGATTGGAAGAACAAATATTGTGAAGATGTCAATGCTACCTAGAGCAATCTACACATTCAATGCAATCCCCATCAAAATACCATCCACTTTTTTCAAAGAAATGGAACAAATAATCCTAAAATTTGTATGGAACCAGAAAAGACCTCGCATAGCCAGAGGAATATTGAAAAAGAAAAGCAAAGCCGGCGGCATCACAATTCCGGACTTCAAGCTCTATTACAAAGCTGTCATCATCAAGACAGCATGGTACTGGCACAAAAACAGACACATAGATCAATGGAACAGAATAGAGAGCCCAGAAATGGACCCTCAACTCTATGGTCAACTAATCTTCGACAAAGCAGGAAAGAATGTCCAATGGAACAAAGACAGTCTCTTCAACAAATGGTGTTGGGAAAATTGGATAGCCACATGCAGAAGAATGAAACTGGACCATTTCCTTACACCACACACAAAAATAGACTCCAAATGGTTGAAAGACCTCAATGTGAGACAGGAGTCCATCCAAATCCTAAAGGAGAACACAGGCAGCAACCTCTTTGACCTCAACTGAAGCAACTTCTTCCTAGAAACATCGCCAAAGGCAAGGGAAGCAAGGGCAAAAATGAACTATTGGGACTTCATCAAGATAAAAAGCTTTTGCAAAGCAAAGGAAACAGTCAACAAAACCAAAAGACAACTGACAGAATGGGAGAAGATATTTGCAAATGACACATCAGATAAAGGGCTAGTATCCAAAATCTATAAAGAACTCATCAAACTCAACACCCAAAGAACAAGGAATCCAATCAAGAAATGGGCAGAAGACATGAACAGACATTTTTCCAAAGAAGACATCCAAACGGCCAACAGACACATGAAAAAGTGCTCAACATTGCTCAGCATCAAGGAAATCCAAATCAAAACCTCAATGAGATACCACCTCACACCAGTCAGAATGGATAAAATTAACAAGTCAGGAAACGACAGATGTTGGCGGGGATGCGGAGAAAGGGGAACCCTCCTACACTGTTGGTGGGAATGCAAGCTGGTGCAGCCACTCTGGAAAACTGTATGGAGGTTCCTCAAAAAGTTGAAAATAGAGCTACCATATGATCCAGCAATTGCACTACTGGGTATTTACCCCAAAGATACAAAAGTAGGGATCCGAAGGGGTACGTGCACCCCGATGTTTATAGCAGCAATGTCCACAATAGCCAAACTGTGGAAAGAGCCAAGATGTCCATCAACAGATGAATGGATAAAGAAGACGTGGTATAGGGCGCCTGGGTGGCTCAGATGGTTGAGCGTCTGCCCTCGGCTCAGGTCATGATCCCAGGGTCGTGGGATCGAGTCCCGCATCGGGCTCCCTGCTCCATGGGAGCCTGCTTCTCTCTCTGCCTCTCTCTCTCTCTCTCTCTGTGTCTCTCATGAATAAATAAATAAAAAAAAAAAATCTTTAAATATTTAAAAAAAAAAAAAGAAGATGTGGTATATATATACAATGGAATATTATGCAGCCATCTAAAGGAATGAGATCTTGCCATTTGCAATGACGTGGATGGAACTGGAGGGTATTATGTTGAGTGAAATAAGTCAAACAGAGAAAGACATGTATCATATGATCTCACTGATATGAGGAATTCTTAATCGCAGGAAACAAACTGAGTGTTGTTGGAGTGGGGGGTGGGGTGGGAGGGATGGGGTGACTGGGTGATAGACACTGGGGAGGGTATGTGCTCTGGTAAGCGCTGTGAATTGTGCAAGACTGTTGAATCTTAGATTTGTACCTCTGAAACAAATAATGCAATATATGTTAAGAAAAAAAAAAAAAGAAGAAGAAGAAGGTAGCGGGAGGGGAAGAATGAAGCGGGGGAAATCGGAGGGGTAGACGAACCATGAGAGACGATAGACTCTGAAAAACAAACTGAGGGTTCTAGAGGGGAGGGGGGTGGGAGGATGGGTTAGCCTGGTGATGGGTATTGAAGAGGGCACATTCTGCATGGAGCACTGGGTGTTGTGCACAAACAATGAATCATGGAACACTTCATCTAAAACTAATGATGTAATGTATGGGGATTAACATAAGAATAAAATAAATAAATAAATAAATTAATTAATTAATTAATTAAATTAAAAAAATTAAAAAAATAACAAAGTGAGGAGAGAGCTATATATGAATAGAGATTTTGCATGCAATTAAAGTTAACTTGGCATCAATTCAAATTAGGTTGTTAAAACTTTAAGTTGTCATATGTAATCCCCATAATTACCATAAATTATCTATGGAATGTACACAAAAGAAAATGAGAAAGGAATCTATATGTCTCACTATAAAATCAATAAACACACAAAAAGGGGGGTAATAGAAGAAATCAGAGGGATTAAAAAACCCCAAAACCTGTGAGACATATAGAAAACAAATAATGAAATGGCAAAAGTAAGTCCTTCCTTATCAGTATTTTATTTACTTATTAATTTACTTAATTTTATTTTTTTAATATTTTATTTATTTATTTATTTATTTATTTTATTTATTTAGAGAAAGTGAGAATGAGCAGTGGGGAGGGGCAGAGGGAGAGGGAGAAGCAGGCTCCCTGCTGAGCAGAGAGCCCAACTAGGGGCTCAATCTCAGTACCCCAAGATCATGACCTGAGCTGAAGGGAGACCCTTAACTGACTGAGCCACCCATGTGCCCCTATTTATTTATTTATTTATTTATTTATTTTAAAGTAATCTCTACACCCAACGAAGGGCTCAAACTCACAACCCTGAGACCAAGAGTTGCATGATCCACCGACCAAGCTAGCCAGGGGCCCCTTCAGTATTTACTTTAAATGTTAAGTAGATTAGATGTAACCCCCCCCATCAAAAGACATAGGTTAGCAAAATGGATAAAAACCATGATCCAATGATTTACAGTATAGATGCAAATTATTTTTTTATTCATTTTTATTGTGTTATTTTAGTCACCATATAGTACATCATTAGTTTTTGATGTAGTGTTCAGTGATTCATTATTTGTGTATAACACTCAGTGCTCATTACAACACATGCCCTCCTTAATACCTGTCACCGGGCAACCCCATCCGCCCACCCCTCTCCCCTCTGAAACTCTCAGATAGTTTCCTGGAGTCCATAGTCTCTCATGGTTTATCTCCCCCTCAGATTTTCCCCCGTTCAGTTTTCCCTTCCTTCCCCTATTGTCCTCCATGCTATTCCTTATGTTCCATATGAGTGAAACCATATGAAAATTGTCTTTCTCTGCCTGACTTACTTCATTCAGCATAATCCCCTCCAGTTCCATCCATGTAAATGCAAATGGTGGGTATTCATCCTTTCTGATGGCTGAATAATATTCCATTGTATATATAAGCCACATCTTCTTTATCCATTCATCTGTTGAAGGGCATCTCAGCTCGTTCCACACTTCGGCTATGTTAGTTTATGTGGAAATCCCAAAAGACTCCACCCCCAAATTACTAGAACTCATACAGCAATTCAGTAATGTGGCAGGATATAAAATCAGTGCACAGAAATCAGTTGCTTTTCTATACACTAACAATGTAACTGTAGAAAGAGAAATTATGGAATTTACAATAGCACCAAAACCCATAAGATACCTAGGAATAAACCTAACCAAAGAGGTAAAGGATCTATACTCTAGAAACTACAGAACACCTATGAAAGAAATTGAGGAAGACACAAAAAGATGGAAAAACATTCCATGCTCATGGATTTGAAGAATAAACATTGTTAAAATGTCTATGCTGCCCAGAGCAATCTATACTTTCAATGTGATATCTATTAAAATACCATTGGCATATTAAAAAAAAAAAAGTTAAAAAAACAATACCGTTGGCATTTTTCAAAGAACTGGAACAAACAATCCTAAAATTCGTATGGAACCAAATAAGACCCTGAATTACCAAGGAAATGTTGAAAAAGAAAAGCAAAGCTGGGAGCATCAAGTTGCCTGATTTCATGCTATATTACAAAGCTGTGATCACCAAGACAGCACGGTGTTGGCACAAAAAGAGACACATAGACCAATGGAACAGAAGAGAGACTCCAGAAATGGACCCTCAACTCTACAGTCAACTAATCTTTGACAAATCAGGAAAAAATATCCAATGGAAAAAAGACGGTCTCTTCAATAAATGGTGCTGGGAAAATTGGACAGCTATATACAGAAGAATGAAACTCGACCATTCCCTTACACCATACACAAAGATAAATTCAAAATGGATGAAAGACCTCAATGTGAGAAAGGAATCCATCAAAATCCTAGAGGACAACATAGGCAGTAACCTCTTTGACATTGGCCACAGCAACTTCTTTCATGACACATCTCCAAAGCCAAGGGAAACAAAAACAAAAATGAACTTCTGGGACTTCATCAAGATAAAAAGCTTCTGCACAACAAAGGAAACAGTCAACAAAACAAAGAGGCAGCCCACAGAATGGGAGAAGATATTTGCAAATAACATTACAGATAAAGGGCTGGTATCCAAGATCATAAAGAACTTCTCAAACTCAACACCCAAAAAACAAATAAGTAAAAAAATGGGCAGAAGACATGAACAGACACTTCTCAAAAGAAGACATACAAATGGCTAAAAGACACATGAAAAAATGTTCAACATCACTAGCCATCAGGGAAATTCAAATCAAAACCACAGTGAGATACCACTTTACACCAGTTAAAATGGCAAAAATTAACAAGGCAGGAAACAACAAATGTTGGCGAGGATGTGGAGAAAGGGGAACCCTCTTACACTGTTGGTAGGAATACAAGCTGGTACAGCCACTTTGGAAAACATATGGAGGTTCCTCAAAAAGTTAAAAATAGAGCTACCCTATGACCCAGGAATTGCACTACTGGGTATTTACCCCAAAGATACAGATGTAGTGAAAAGAAGGGGCACATGCACCCCAATGTTCATAGCAGCAATGTCCACAATAGCAAATTACTTTAATATAAAGACACAAATAGGTTGAAAGTGAAGGGATGGGAAAAGATATTCCATGTAAATAGTAGCCAAAAGAGGGTGGTGAAGGATATACTAATATTGAACAAAATAGAATGCAAGTCAAAAAATTTTACAAGAGACAAAAAAGGACCTAATATATTGATAAAAGTGTCAATTAGGCAAGAGGATATAACAATAATGAACATATATACACTGAACATCAGCACTCCAAAATATATGACACACACATTGATAGAATTAAAAGGAGAAAAAGACATTTCTACAATAATTCTTGCAGACTTTAGTACGCTACTTTCAATAATGCATAAAACATCCAGAAAGACAATAAATAAGACAATAGAAGACTTGAAACATATCAACCTCTTGGACCTAATAGACAGCTATAAAACACTCCACATAGCAACAGCAGAATACACATTTTTCTCAAGTAAACATGGAACATTCTCCTGGATAGACCATATGTTAGACCACAAAACAAGTCTTAATAAAAGTGAAAAGATTGGAATCATAAAATGTATCTTTTCCAGTCACAATGGAATGAAACTAGGAACCAATAACAGAAGGAAAACTGAAAAATTCAGAAATATGTGCAAATTAGACATACTTAATCACACTTAGACAACCAATGAGTCAAGGAAGAAACACAAGGGAAATTAGAAAATATCTTGAGGCAAATGAAAACAAAAATACAAGATACTAAAAGTCATGTAATACAGCATAAAAGATATTAAGAAGGAAATTTATAAATACTTACATTTAAAAAGAGATACCTGAAATAAATAACCTAACTTTATATCTTAAGAAACTAGAAAAACAAACTAAACCCAAAGCTTGAAAAAAAGGAAATAATAATGATTTCAGTGAAGATCGAGAATAGAAAAGCAATAGAGAAAAACCTATGAAGCCAAAAGTTGTTCTTTGTAAAAATCAAGAAAATCGACTAATCCTTAGTTAGATTAACTAAGAAAAAAATCAAATTACTAAGATCAGAAATGGAACTGGGAACATTATGACCCATTTTAAAGAAATCAAAAGAAATGTAAAAGAATGGTATGTATACTTATGTGCCAACAAATTAGATAATCTAGATGAAATAGATGAATTCCTAGAAATACACAACCTACCAAGACTGAATCATGAAGAAATAGAAATTCCAAATAGACTTGTACTTATAATCAGTAATATCCCCCCTCCACACACACACAACAAAGATAATACTTGTGCTTCATTGGTGAATTCTATCAAATATTTAAAGAAGATATAACACCAATTCTTCTCCAACTCTTCCAAAAATTAAGGAGGAGGAATCCTTCTGAACTTAGTTTATGAGACCAATATCACTCTCATAGCAATTCCAGGCAAATACACTACAAGAAAACTACAGACCAATATCCCTTATGAATATTGATGTAAAAATTCTCAAGAAAATACTAGCAAACCAAATTCAGCAGCATATTAAAAGGATTATACATTATAACCAAGAGGAATTATTCCTGTAGGAATATATAGAGAGAGATATAGATATATGGAATATATATATAGATACAGATATATGGACATATATGTCTATATACATGTATGTCTATATATATACTATATATCTCTATATATGTATATCTGAAATATAGCCACTGAAGAGTTTCTTGGGTAACTATTAAAAGTATAAGTTCCTATTAACCAAAAGTTGTCTCACTACTCAGTGGATGATGGACCATTACAAGAAAGCAAATCATAATACCTCTAAACAGGAAAAAACAGTGCTTCTCATAAACAGAAATTAATTCTCTAAAATAATTATCAACTTAGAACATAGAACATGGGCCTATGGTGACTTCCCAAATGTGAAATCTGTGTACAAATATCTTATTAATGAACATTTTAACATTTACATTAAATGTTATATTAAATACTCAGCCCTGACTATATAATCAAAGGACAGGTTCATTTATTTTTAGGTTCATTTAATAGTTTTAAATACCAATACTGTACTACATCCTATTTTTCAAAAATGAAAATGTCTCATCAGGAATAGCCCTTTCCCCCAATGAGTACCCTGAATTTTATAATACCTACAAAACAACCTTTCATTGTTTTTCATCATTCATTACTAAACATGTGTTTCACGTACCATGTGTTTACTATCACCAGATAGTGAAGTAGAATAATCCTCTCCCATATTATTATTCACAAAGCAACTTAAATAATAGAGAATGTTACTGACTCTAACCTCAGTCTCATAGAAATCGGAGAAAATGAAATGGGATGAAATAAAAACTACTGGTTTTTTATGTATCTATATTGCCTGAATAAATGTATTATCCAAATGATGTGTTAATTCTCAGTCCTTTAGAGACTATCCTTTCCCCACCGGGTGTTCCTGGCTCCCTTATCACATATGAGTTGACTATGTAAATATTAACTTTAGTTTTGGGGGGCTCAATTTATATTGAAAACACTTTTAATCCACAGTACATGAGTATCAAATTAGAGGTTAATCAAATGTCATAATGCATATGTTAGTTTATACACATTTATATATGCATATTTTAGTTTAGTAGATCCTTATGATCAGATGTTTTATTATTTATCCAGGGATAAAATATCTCCACGTTTGTCACCTTTCTAATGTGTATTGAGATGATAAATACATTTCCTATAATTCTGTTGACATTTGGTATTATTAATTGATCTATCATCAATTGGATCCCTTATTTCCCCTAAGATCATCCATTTAAAGCAATGGATAGAATATCTATTGAAAGTGCATTCTTTCAGGTATTTCCTTTGGAAACTGACATTGTATCCTACAAATATTACTGTTACATGTGGAGGTAAGGAAAGAAAAGTTACACTGTCTATCATAATTTATTTGTACTCACTTGGGCTTTCATCCATCACAAAGATATATTTATTGAGCTCCTGCTACAAAAACAACAACAACAACAAAAAACCATCTAAGAGATGGCAAGGGTTAACAGAACATGGAAAAGACATGACCTTGTGTCTCCTGGTTCTTTCAATGCTATGGTGCAGGTTCCATGAATACCACTTGTGTAGAGCTAATGACAGACACATACAAAAAAGCTTGGCAGAGTTAACACAACTAGGTCACTTTTTTCCATTCCACAATAAAAATAACAAATGGATTATTCGGCAGAATTAATTATGGGTTGACTGGCCAATTAAATCCATTTAAATAGTTGCCCTAGTAAGCCTGCATGCACAGAATCATAAATAAAAGTACACACACAGCACTAACAGGGATAGTAGAGTGACCAGAAATGAGAAGACACAGGTTCCTTGACTAATTACTTATTTTCTACAACTCTGATTCCTCCTCAGTTCAATGAAGATAGTATGCCCTATGTATACTACCCAAGATTGTTAGATTCATGGAGAAAAATAGATGTGAAAGAACTTGCTGTACTTCTGTTTTAAAGCACTTTATAAAAAGTTCTGTCTTTCATTTTTTGTTTGTTTTGCTTTACACAGCAAATAGACATGCATACACCAATGATTTTAAATGAAATTGTTTTCCCTGAAAGTATTTATGTAAAGAGCGTTGACATCCTAGAGGAGGTGATATTTCACTGATGCTCTGTTCAGTCACGTGTTAAATAAAAGGCAGACTACTCACGCATTTATTTGTTAAATAATTTGTTGAGCACCTACTAAGTGCCAGACATTGTTCTGGTGCAGGGGATACAGAAATGAATAAAAAAGATAAATCTCTGTTCTTGTGGTCCTCACATTCTAGTAAAGAAAGACAGATAATAAACAAAATAAGCAAGTAAATTATATAATATGTTGGTGGTTAGTGATACAAAGAAAAAATAAATCAGGTAAGGGAATAATGAGTGTTGATGTGGGTTTGTTCAATTTTGAATAGGATGGTCAGGGAAGATCTCATTGAGAGCATTCGATATTCGAGCAAATACCTGGAGAAGATGCAGGAGCAAGCCATGCAGATAACTGGGGAAATGAAGGTCTAGGTATAGGAAACAGAGCATGCAAAGGTCCTTGAGTAGGAGGATTTTCCAGGATCAGCACCAAGATCAGGGTAATGAGTAAGAGATCGAGGGGGGAAATAGCCAACAGTAAGACTGGAAAAGTAACAGAAAGTCATATTGTTTAGGAATTTATAGGCCATTGTACAGTTTTGGCATTTACTCTGAACAACATAGGCTGCCACTAAAGTGTTTATGTTTTAAAAGGATCAGTCTGGCTATTATGCTGTGTGAATGCAGTGGGGACGAGGGGCCAGGATGAAAGAAGGGAGAACAGAGTGAGATTTTAATCATCCAAACCTGAGATGATGGTGATTTAGATGAGGGTGGCAGCAGTGAAGGTGGTGAGAATGGTCACGATCAAGATGTTTTTTGAGACTATGGGGCACCTGGGTGGCTCAGTCAGTAAGATGGAAAGATGGAACCCCGCATGGGTTTCTGCACAGTGGGGAGTCTGCTTGGAATTTTTAGACATCTTCATTTCAGATGTGTATTAGGTACACAATTAGAGATAGCAACTTGGCAGCTGTATATATGAGGCTGGAGTTCAGGAAAGAGTTCCTTGCTGGACATATGGATTCAGGATTTGCCAGTATGTAGAGGTTTTTTAAAGCCATGGGGCAGGATGAGACCACCAATGGTGTGATTGTGCATAGGGAAGACAAGATGCCCTGAGCCCTACCAAAATTAGGAGGTTATGGGGATGAGGTGAATGAGAAAATGAGAAGGATTAGATCATGATATAAGAGAAAACCAAGAGTTTTGGGGATCCACAAGCCAAATGAAAGTGTTTATGGAGGATAGGTGTTAAACCAGGTCAAATGGAATATATATTCTATACCATATATATTCTAAGAACATGCTTAAATTATCAGAGATGTTGAATAGTACTTTCTATGTAACAGACAGCATAATTAGTGCTTTACATGCATGATCTACATGTATGTAATCCTTACAACATCACAGTGTGCTAGATATGAATATCACTTCAATTTTACAGATAGTTAAAATTATCTCTACAGAAAGCCATATTCTCATACTTCAATCTTTATTATAAAACAATTCCATTGAACTTTCAGATGAAATGAACTTATTTTTTAAAAAGATCTTATTTATTTGAGAGAGAGTGAGTGAGAGAGAGAGAAGGAGCAGGAGGAGGGGCAAAGGGAGGAGAGGCAGACTCCCAGCTAAGCAGGGAGCCCAACATGAGGCTCGATCCCAGGACTCCGGGATCATGACCTGAGCTGAAGACAGATGCTTAACTGACTGAGCCACCCAGGCGCCCTTCAAATGAACTTATATTTGATAACAAATATGTCATCTCCCTTCTTATGCTAAAATTAAGTTCATAGTTAATATAACCTATGCATACACATGAAAATTCAATATGAAACATATAACTTAAGGATTTTAAAAGTATCTTATAATAAAATGGTAAGTGTTTCAATATGTAGATACTTGGATACAACTACAAGAGATGACACAATAAAGTAGTTCAATGCTTGTGCTTGTATATAGCATGGACAGAAATGTGAAAGCTAAAAACATAAACCAATTCAGGAATTTTGAATTGCCACATCAAATACCATGGAATTTTCTGAATTATGGGCAAGTCTTGGTAAGTCTTAAACAAAACAATGTAAAATGTACACTATTCCCTCAATTAGTCTCTCAGTTTACATGCTAGTTACATTGTTAAAAATTGTGCTCATTAAAATTAATCAAAATGGTTTTGTTTATATGTATCATGGAGTTTGGTTCTAGGCTCACCTAGTTTTCCAGATATTCATTTAGCTCAGATAATATGATTTACATGAATGTCTAATGTCTAACAGGACATTCAAAAGTTGTTCAAGACCCAGGACCATTTTCTAGAGTTCCTGATCATTGTACCCCTGGCTCTTGCTCAGTAATTGCCAGTATAGCCCACTCTCCACAATTATCATGATGGAAACTGTCCCCTCAAATTTCCAAAATGATCTTTAAGGGTTAGTGTCAGTTCTTTTGAGAACTACTGGTTTGAAATATGCTCTTTGTACTCTCCCCTGCAAATGAGTCAGAGGGTATTACAGCTAAAAAGACATTAACTCTCAGCCAATTAGAAAGTGTTACAATAATAAATTCCATCAGAGTGGAAATAAAATAAATTCAAAATAAAGTTTTCTTTTTTTAATTTTTTTAAAGATTGTATTTATTTGACACAGAGAGAGAGAGCACAAGCAGGGGGAGTGGCAGGCAGAAGGAGAAGCAGGCTCCCCGCTGAGCAGGGAGCCCGATGTGGGACTCGATCCCAGGACCCTGGGATCATGACCTGAGCTGGAGGCAGATGCTTAACCATCTGAGCCACCCAGGTGCCTCAAAATAAAGTTTTTAAACAAATGTTTCATGGTTTGTAGGTCAGAATGGGAGGAGCACACCTTTCTCCCTAGCTGAAAGCACCCAAACACCAGTCTCACCAGGGCATTCCACCAAAATATTTCTTTGCCATCACACAGACCCATTCTAGGCTAAAAGCCAAATACACCACTAGTGTAGAGCAAAATTACTTGCATTTTTTCCTAGAGACTCATAAATTATTTTCTAAGCACAAACAGTAAGAGAAACATCTTATGTGACTGGTACTAACAATATTTTTGATTGGTTAATACACTAGAACTAGGCAAATATATCCTACTTTCAAAATTCTGACTTGGAGATGGAGGGTGAAGAATGCTCTAACCTTATAGCCTGAATATCAGAGATATAATAGATCCGGTTCTAACATCATAAAGATTCAAAAATTGAAAGGCCATGCCAAATGAAAATCTTTTAAGTTTGCTTTTACTCCTAGTGTGTGTGTGTGTGTGTGTGTGTGTGTGTTTTAATGAGTCAGGAACGATATGGACAGTTTTTTTTTGTTGTTGTTATTAAACATTTTGTTAAATGTTAAATTTTGTTAAATGATATGGACAGTGTTTTCTTGTTTTGGACAGTTCTGTGAAGTACCCATCTAAAATGCTGATTACGGGGTTGCCTGGGTGGCTCAGTCATTAAGCATTTGCCTTCGGCTCAGGTCATGATCCCAGGGTCCTGGAATCGAGCATCTGCCTTTGGCTCAGGTCATGACCCCAGGGTACCAGGATTAAGCACCACATCGGGCTCCCTCCTGGGCAGGAAGCCTGCTTCTCCCTCTCCCACTCCCCCTGCTTGTGTTCCCTCTCTTGCTGTCTCTCTCTCGGTCAAATAATAAATAAAATCTTTAAAATAAATAAATAACATAAAATGCTGATTATGCCAAGATCCGTGATTATCTAGAGGAAAGAGGTATTCCAAATGAAAGCTTTCTTTTTTAAGCAATCAGTATCTCTTTTTTCTTGATACTATCTTGGATCAACACACTCAAATGGGGGACTAGGAAAGATGGTGGAGGAGTAGGGGACCCTATTTCAACTGGTTCCTGGAATTGAGCTGGATATCTACCAGACCACTCTGAGCACCCATGAAACCAGCCTGAGATGTAAGAAGATCTGGATCTCTACAAACAGAATATTGCAGGTGGTTGGTTCTGAGGTACAAATTGGGGAGCGTGATTCTGTGGGCAGATATCTGAGGATACACGGCAGTGGGAAGGAGCCTGGCCATGGGGACCCTACACTGCTGGTGAGCAACAGCCTCGCGCGCTGGGGATGGGCACAGATTCGCAGACCAGTAGCGGCGGGGAAAGGACTTTAGGGCAGCCCCCAGGGTGGAAACCCGGAGCGGCGGGGTCGCGCCTGCAAGCTGCAGTGCAAACTGGGAGCGGCTGGCAGTTTTAGAAGCACAAAGGGCAGAGACATGCCCCGACCTGGAGGCAGGACTGGGGGTGCTGCGGAGGGGCACACAAACCAGGACGATGCAGTTTATAGCAGCATGGACAGAAACGGAGATGGTGCGGCCTGGAGAACTCATTGAAGAACAGACTGCGGTCTCTCTGCTCTGAGGCAGAGGGTTGGAAACAGTCTCTTCTGCTCTGACTCGTGGAAGAGACGTGGAAAGCCGCCAGGGAAAGCTGCCAGAGAACAAAAGCCCCCAAAACTGATTCCCGCTGAGCCCATCCCCTGCCACAGGGGGGCAAGGCAACTCTGCCCAAACAGGGTTGCTTGAGTAACAGCACGGCAGGCCCCTCCCGCAGAAGACAGCCTGGGAAAACAAGAGGCCAGCAACCCTAAGGTCCCTAGAAAACAGGTGCATCTTGCTTGGGTTGTGGTCAATAATTTGAACTCTATACATTCCCTCAACCACCCATCAACAGAATGACTAGGAGGAGGAACCCCCAAATAGGAAAGATGCAAAGATTATGACTTATGCTGCAGATTTACAAATGGGTGCAGATATAACCAAGATGTCGGAGATGGAATTCAGGCTAGCAATTGTGAAGACAATGGCTAGAATGGAGAAATCAATTAATGGCAACATAGAGTCTCTAAGGGCAGAAATGGAAGCTGAATTGGCAGAACTTAAAAATGCTATCAATGAGATCCAATTCAATCTAGATACTCTAACAGCTAGGGTAAGTGAGGCAGAAGAGAGAATAAGCGACCTAGAAGACAATATAATAGATAAAAAGGGAAAAGAGGAGGCCAGGAAAAACAACTCAGAATCCATGAAAATAGAATCAGAGAAATAAGTGACACCATGAAGCATTCCAATGTCAGAATAATTGGAATCCCGGAGGGAGTGGAGAGAGAGAGAGGACTAGAAGATGTATTTGAGCAAATTGTAGCTGAGAACTTCCCTAATCTGGGGAATGAAACAAACATTCAAGTCCTAGGGGCAGAGAGGACCCCTCCCAAGATGAAGGAAAACAGGCCAACACCCCAGGATGTAATAGTAAAACTTGCAAATCTTAGAACCAAGGAAACCATCTTAAGGGCAGTTAGGGGGAAGAGATTCCTTACGTGCAGAGGGAGGAACATCAGAATAATGTCAGACCTATCCACAGAGACCTGGCAAGCCAGAAAGGCCTGGCAAGACATATTCAGGGTACTAAATGAGAAGATCATGCAGCCAAGAATACTTTATCTGGCAAGGCTTTCATTTAGAATGGATGGAGAGACGCAGAGCTTCCACGACCGGCATCCATGACCGGCAGAAACTGAAAGAATATGTGACCACTAAGCCGGCCCTGCAAGAAATATTAAGGGGGGTTCTATAAAAGGAGAAAGACCCCAAGAGTGATCTACAACAGGAATTTACAGGGACAATCTATAAAAACAACATCTTCACAGGCAACATGATGACAATTAATTCATATTTTTCAATAATCACTCTCAACATGAATGGCCTAAATGCTCCCATAAAACGGCACAGGGTTGCAGATTAGATAAAAAGACAGGACCCATCCATATGCTGCTTACAAGAGACTCATTTTGAACCTAAAGATACATCCAGACTGAAAGTGAAGGGATGGAGATCCATCTTCCATGCCAGCAGACCTCAAAAGAAAGCTGGGGTAGCAATTCTTATATCAGACAAATTAGATTTTAAACTAAAGTCTGTAATAAGAGACACAGAAGGACACTATATCATTCTTAAAGGGTCTATCCAACAAGAAGATCTAACAATTGTAAATATCTATGCCCCCAACATGGGAGCAGCCATCTACATAAGCCAACTGTTAACCAAAATAAAGAGTCACATTGATAACAATACATTAATTGTAGGAGACCTCAATACTCCACTCTCAGCAATGGACAGATCATCTAAGCAGAAAATCAACAAGGAAACAAGAGCTTTGAATGATACACTGTCAGATGGACCTCATAGATATTTACAGAACATTCCACCCTAAAACAACAGAATACTCATTCTTCTTGAGCACACAGGGAAATTTCTCCAGAATAGACCACATACTGGGTCACAAATCAGGTCTCAACCAATACCAAAAGATTGAGATTATTCCCTGCATATTCTCAGACCACAATGCTTTAAAACTGGAACTCAATCACAAGAAAAAATCTGGCAGAAATTCAAACACTTGGAAGCTAAAGACCACTCTGCTCAAGAATGTTTGGGTCAACCAGGAAATCAAAGAAGAACTTAAACAGTTCATGGAAATCAATGAGAACAAAAACACATTGGTCCAAAACCTATGGGATACTGCAAAGGCGGTCCTAAGGGGGAAATACATAGCCATTCAAGCCTCACTCAAAAAAAATAGAAAAATCCCGAATTCACCAACTAACTCTACACCTTAAAGAACTAGAGAAAAAGCAACAAACGATGCCTAAGCCACACATTAGAAGAGAAATAATTAAAATTAAAGCAGAGATCAATGAATTAGAAGCCAGAAACACAGTAGATCAGATCAACGAAACTAGAAGTTGGTTCTTTGAAAGAATTAATCAGATCAATAAACCACTGGCCAGACTTATCCAAAAGAAAAGAGAAAGGACCCAAATTAATAAAATTATGAATGAATGGGGAGAGATCACGACTAACACCAAGGAAATAGAAACAAGTATTAGAAATTATTATCAACAACTATATGCCAATAAACTGAGCAATCTGGATGAAATGGAGGCCTTCCTGAAAACCTATAAGCTGCCAAGACTGAAACAGGAAGAAATTGACAACCTGAATAGGCCAATAACCAGTAACGAGATTGAAGCAGTGATCAAAAACCTTCCAAAAAACAAGAGTCCAGGGCCTGATGGATTCCCTGGGGAATTCTACCAAACATTCAAAGAAGAAATAATACCTATTCTACTGAAGCTGTTTCACAAAATAGAAACAGAAGGAAAACTTCCAAACTCATTCTATGAGGCCAGCATTACTTTAATCCCCAAACCAGGCAAAGACCCCATCAAAAAGGAGAATTTCAGACCGATATCCCTGATGAATATGGATTCCAAAATCCTCAACAAAATCCTAGCTAATAGGATCCAGCAATACATTAAAAGGATCATCCTCCACAACCAAGTGGGATTTATCCCCGGGATGCAAGGGTGGTTCAACATTCACAAATCAATCAATGTGATAGAACACATTAATAAGAGGAAGGAGAAGAACCATATGGTCCTCTCAATTGATGCAGAAAAATCATTTGACAAAATACAACATCCTTTCCTGATTAAAACTCTTCAGGGCGCCTGGGTGGCTCAGTTGGTTGAGCGACTGCCTTCGGCTCAGGTCATGATCCTGGAGTCCCAGGATCGAGTCCCGCATCGGGCTCCCTGCTCAGCAGGGAGTCCGCTTCTCCCTCTGACCCTCCCCCCTCTTGTGCTCTCTTTCATTCTCTCTCTCAAATAAATAAAATCTTTAAAAAACAAAAAAACAAAAAAAAACAAAAAAAAAACTCTTCAGAGTATAGGGATAGAGGGAACATTCCTCAAGTTCATAAAATCCATCTATGAAAAACCCACAGCGAATATCAACCTCAATGGGGAAAAGCTGAGAGCCTTTCCCTTAAGATCAGGAACACGTCAAGATGCCCACTCTCGCCACTATTGTTCAACATAGTACTAGAAGTCCTAGCAACAGCAATCAAACAACAAAAAGAAATAAAAGGTATTCAAATTGGCAAAGAAGAAGTCAAACTCTCTCTTTTCGCAGATGACATGATACTTTATGTGGAAAGCCCAAAAGACTCCACCCCCAAATTACTAGAACTCATCCAGCGATTCAGTAATGTGGCAGGATACAAAATCAATGCACAGAAATCAGTTGCTTTCTTATACACTAACAATGCAACTGTAGAAAGAGAAATTACAGAAACGATTTCATTTACAATAGCACCAAAAATCATAAGATACCTCGGAATAAACCTAACCAAAGAGGTAAAGGATCTATACTCTAGGAACGACAGAACACTCATGAAAGAAATTGAAGAAGACACAAAAAGATGGAAAAATAGTCCATGCTCATGGATCGGAAGAATAAACATTGTTAAAATGTCTATGCTACCCAGAGCAATCTATACCTTCAATGCCATCTTGATCAAAATTCCAAAGACATTTTTCAAAGTGCTGGAACAAACAATCCTAAAATTTGTATGGAATCAGAAAAGACCCCGAATTGCCAAGGAAATGTTGAAAAAGAAAAATAAAGCTGGGGGCATCATGTTGCCTGATTTCAAGCTATATTACAAAGCTGTGATCACCAAGACAGCATGGTACTGGCACAAAAACAGATATATAGACCGATGGAACAGAATAGAGAACCCAGGTATGGACCCTCAACTTTATGGTCAAATAATCTTGACAAAGCAGGAAAAAACATGCAATGGAAAAAAGACAGTCTCTTCAATAAATGGTGCTGGGAAAATTGGACAGCCACATGCAGAAGAATGAAACTCGACCATTCTCTAACACCATTCACAAAGATAAACTCAAAGTGGATGAAAGACCTCAATGTGAGACAGGAATCCATCAAAATCCTAGAGGACAACATAGGCAGTAACCTCTTTGACATCACCCACAGCAACTTCTTTTAAGATACATCTCCAAAAGCTAGTGAAACAAAAGCAAAAATGAACTTTTGGGACTTCATCAAGATAAAAAGCTTCTGCACAGCAAAGGAAACAGTCAACAAAACAAAGAGACAACCCACAGAATGGGAGAAGATATTTGCAAATGACACTACAGATAAAGGGCTGGTATCCAAGATCTATAAAGAACTTCTCAAACTCAACACCCAAAAAACAAATAATCAAGTCAAAAAGTGGGCAGAAGATATGAAAAGACACTTCTCCAAAGAAGACATACAAATGGCTAACAGACACATGAAAAAATGTTCATCATCATTAGACATCAGGGAAATTCAAATCAAAACCACATTGAGATACCACCTTACACCAGTTAGAATGGCAAAAATGGACAGGGAAAGAAACAACAAATGTTGGAGAGGTTGTGGAGAAAGGGGAACCCTCTTACACTGTTGGTGGGAATGCAAGTTGGTACAGCCACTTTGGAAAACAGTGTGGAGGTTCCTCAAAAATTTAAAAATAGAGCTACCCTATGACTCAGCAATTTCACTACTGAGTATTTACCCCAAAGGCACAGATGTAGTGAAAAGAAGGGCCATATGTACCCCAATGTTCATAGCAGCAATGTCCACAATAGCCAAACTGTGGAAAGAGCCGAGATGCCCTTCAACAGATGAATGGATAAAGAAGATGTGGCCCATATATACAATGGAATATTACTCAGCCATCAGAAAGGATGAATACCCAACTTTTACATCAACATGGATGGGACTGGAGGAGATTATGCTAAGTGAAATAAGTCAAGGAGAGAAAGACAATTATCATATGGTGTCACTTCTTTGTGGAACATAAGGAATAGCATGGAGGACACTAGGAGAAGGAAGGGAAAAATGAGGGGGGGGGGAATTGGAGGGAGAGATGAACCATGAGAGACTATGGACTCTGAGAAACAAACAGGGTTTTGGGGGGAGGGGGGAGGGGGGATTGGTTAGCCTGGTGATGGGTATTAAGGAGGGCACGTACTGCATGGAGCACTGGGGGTTATATGAAAACAATGGATCGTGGATCACCACATCAAAAACCAATGATGTATTGTATGGTGACTAACGTAACATAATAAAATTAAAAAAAAAAAAACACACACTCAAATGTTCTATCTTATACGATCGTCAGGTTTTAGATGGTTTGCAATCTGAGACATATTTATAAAAGGTGCCCTTTTCAGTGTACTAAATCCTGACATCATCAATAGCAAAGCACAGGTACACTTGATCTGGACAACTTAGCTGTTATTTTATCTGGCTCAAGCTAGAAACTGTATGGCCCCCATCCTTGCCCCGGCTCTTATATCCTGACCTTGTTCCCTGAAATTTTGGAGGTGTGCTAAGTCATCATCTAGCTGGCTCTGGATGACTGAGAGAATGAAATCTCATTAACAGAACTATGGGAATGATAAAAGGGGGCTTACTTGGGTAAAAGAGAAGGCATTTTCTTTTAGATCCAGTGAATGACATTGGAATATCAGAATATTTAAGTAATGACACTGGAATATGCAAGCAATGATATCCGGTACACAAGCAAAACTAATGCTTGTGAGGAAGATCATATCTAGAAGTCAAAAGCCAGATATGATAGTTGAGACCACAGGATGCTGAAAAGAGTAGAATACCGTGACAAAAATAGTTGATGCAGTTTGGGCTCATCACATCTTTAAGAAGATACAAATTGTCTGGAAATTATTTGGGAACAGTAAAAGCTAATATTTAAATAATAGAGTCAAACCCTCTAAGGAAACTTAATATGGAAATTGAGTTGTTTTGTTCTGAGGAAGAGGTTACATTCCATTACAGTTAAATTAAAGAGCTATTATGAGCTACTTTGATAAAACATGGGAAACAAACAACAGAGTCCATGAAATCTGTTTCTTCGAGGGCATCAGAAAGAAAACAGGTAGTGATAATGTCCTGTGTGCTTGGAATCAGGTCCCCATAACCAATTATGGTCCCTTCTATCTCTAAGTTTCCAGCACTCTTTCTCCTTCCCCCTTTCTCTAATTACCACCTTCATTATTTATTTATCTACCTCTATTTATTTATTAAAGGGGGGGCAGAGGGAGAGGGAGAAATAATCTTTTTGTGTGTGTGTGAGAGAGAGTGCACGCTTGCAGGAGTGGGAAGGGGTGTGGGGGGCAGAATGGAGTAGGGAGCAGGAGCAGAGGGAGAAGGAGAGAGAATCCTAAGCAGACTCTGCCCAGCGCAGAATCTGACCCGCGGCTTGATCTCACAACCCTGAGATCATGACCTGAGTGAAAATCAAGAGTCAGACATTTAACTGACTGAGCCACCCAAGTGCCCCTCCCCTTCATGATTTTTGACAATGAGGGTACTTTCTTTTTGCTTTATTTTGCACAGGAAAATAGTTACGTCTTCACATAAGTTTTTATCTAGCATACATATTATACTTCTATAGGATTCTGATAGAGAACCCAAAATCTATTTTATCATGATACATGGAAACCCAAAAGATGGTCTAACAAGAAAATTGTGACTTTTTCATCTACTAGCTATGCAATGTTCAGTTAAGGAAGGGTAACTTTTAAAAATTAACATGTTTCAATGTACAAAAGTTCACGTCTTGAAGGTTCAGAAGTGTTTTTCAGGGTGGCTTATCAAAGTCTCATGCTTTTGCCCCAATACATTCAAATACATTTCCTGAATACATTGAATATTCAGTTTAGATTAGCTGGTTGATTATCACATGTGATAATAGAATAGAAATGTGCTGGAGACTTAGCAAGAGTACAACAGTTGGAGAAACCATCTCCAAATAGAGTTGCTATATTTAAACAAAAAGTATAATAAAGCTGCCAACATTGCCAGTTCGACTTGGCCAGTATATAACCTTTAAGCCACCTTTAAGTTACGTAAGGCAACACTAGTTCTGCTTTGCTATGCACAGATTTAATGGCAGGTAATGTGGCAAAGTTGTATTTTCATTTTCAGATATGCAACAGAAATTTTGCTGGTGCCTTCTGCAATGCTTTAATAAAGACTTAACATTAATTTGCTGCTTTTTCTCTACAATAAGGGAGACAAGACCACTTCCTTGGCTACCGTGTTTGTTTTCTTATATCACAAATTTCCAGCAATTAACATGAATTAGTAAACAATTCTTGAGCTTACTAAAATATGTTCTTACCTCAACGAGATAATTAAATTCCAAGCTAGCACTAATCCTTATTGAAAAGTTAACTTGAAGCATGAAATACACTTCTTTTAAAAATGTCTTAAAACTGTCTTTGGGAAATGTACTGGAGAATGCATGCAAAAGCTTTCTAAGAGCTTTTTATTTTTTATTTTTCTAGATGAAGCAACATCTACTCAGTTTGAATGAAAAAGTTGACTTTCTCCTTGAAATGAAGTTTGCCATATGGATATTCTAAGCTGCGTTTTATGACATATTAAGAATACTGTTTTCCTTCAGAAAAAAAGATCTTCTCTCTCAATACTCAACCAAGAATCATTAGAACAGGCCTTTTGTGATCTCGCCATAAACACAATGAATCCTAGAATGTTTAACAATGTATAAATGAATAATAGACAGCTTATAAAATATTTAATTGTACTATTCAGAGTACTTTAAAGAAAAACCCAACTGAAAATGCCATTTACTAAATGTAGACCTGCCTAGAAGCTGCAAAGGAATTACTGAGATTTATGGGAGGTGACACTTTATGGAAAGGGTGCATTTGGCAATATATTTGTGCTAAAGAATCCAGGGCTTAGTCCTATTGAATTCATATATTTCAGTTAAATCAATGACATTGAATCTAGTTAAAAAGGCTTATGAGATTACTCCCTCCAAACACTAAGGCCAAATTCAACATAAATGACGTCATTTAATACCTGCCAATGACATAAAGTCTGAGAATGCAGGTATCGATGGTCTCATTTGACTGAGATTGCATTTTTTTAGTGAGTCCCAAATATGCTGTAAAAAAAAAATCTATGTTAAAATGATAGTGATATTGTTTATGTTCCAGTTCATATATCCAGTAAGACACAGTCAAATGAATTCATTGTTTGACAGTTCCAGTTGTTCTATTTCTCAATATGCATTGACTCCATAGCTGGCTAGAAATATCTTAAAATTTTCCTCAACATAAGGATTATATAACCAACATGCACTTAAAGTCCATGTCATTGTGTGTAAGATATTTGGGTGGTAAAACAAGAATTGTACTATATTATTTCTGCTTTAGCATATATTACAGATTCTATAGATGAAAATTTATATTGGTGCTAATATCTATTAAAATTCTGGAAGGAAAAAATAGGACTTTTACTTTTGAAAATACTAGAGTGTGCAAGATTTGAAAAGAGAGAAGAGAGGAAAATAGCTTCAACCTGCAAAAAAGGTGCAATGTGAAACTAAGTGGGAAATTGAATATGACAAGATTTCTTAATGTGAGGTGTTTGGACCTCTAGGGAGACCATGGGTGATAAATGTATTTTTCTCAAAATGTTCCCATGTCATATATGTATATTCATACATATTTATATATTTCAGGTATTTTTAACCACAACAATGGGATTATACTATATACATTATTACATAAATTGAACACATATGTGTTTCACATTGTTCTATGTTAATATATATAAATAGACATCATAGTTTTTAATGGTCCCATGGCATTCAATTAAATGGATGCATCATAATTTAACTCCCTAATGATGACCATACAGGTTGTTTCTGATTTTTTCACAATCATAGACAACATTACACTGAATATCTATATATGTACCTATATTCATAATTCCAATAGGAAAATTTCCTAGATGAGAATTATCTGCCTTAAAAGATAAGACCATTTTTAAAACCTTTGATAATCATTGCTGAATTAACCTCCGGACACATTGGACCAATGTAAACTCTCACCACTATTCTTCTATTATGTATTTATTTCTCCACATTCTCTTCTCCCCTTGGTATTATCATTCTTTTTATGCTTTTCCAAACCTAATATATAAAATAAATATTTTAATTTGGAGTCTGTTGATTACTAGTGATTTGGACCTCACTAGTGAATAAGAACTCTGGAAATTCAGGCTATCCTCAACCCAGCTCTGTCTCCCTATTACTTTGCAAACTACCTTTAACATTTTGCTATTGCTTTTCTGGAAAAAGTAGGATCAGTGGCTTAAGACATTTTGATTCTTTAGATTGGCCCCTGTGAATGTGTTTATCCTGCTTATAGAAGATTCACAGCCTCTATCTTTAAGTATTAGTCCTGCCACATGTTTAGTGATAAGCCAGCTTTTGGCCTTAACATTTTGATTTCTAGCAAAATCTGAATATAGTATTGGTCTCTATATATGTTGAGTTGCCATGAAGCCTGGTGTATAGTTACAATTTGCCCCCAAAGAATTAATTTCATTGGAAAGGAATATTTACTATCAGAGTCTGGGTAAGGCAGAGGATACTTGTAATTCTCCTATGGAAATATAATTCCTAGGATGATAGACTTCAAGGGCTGAACTACTCACAGAAAAGACCAGTGTACTCATGGGAAATTTCATGTCATTGAGTTTATGGAATGAAGCGGAGTTTAAAGGAAAGAACGTCAAGAAGGAAGCAATTTTCTTCATTCTCACCTTGATTCTTCAAATTCACAGTGTCGATGCATTCCTCCTTCTCTTCCCTACATGGAATCTTAGGCTGGCTAAGGGTAACAAAACCTGTTTCACAATATATTGGCATAGTATTTTGGTCTAGATTGTTAATACAGCCCCTTGCTTTTAGATGTGGGTATACTTGGCACCTATTAGACTGTCCTCAGTCTGTGATCCTCTGAAGAAACACTGAGACTGAAAGCATTTCATTTTAATATGTTACATGGGATTGGGGAAAAAAAGTATTTTCAGCATGATCAAGGAAATATGAGCCCTGTGATTCAATTACTGGTAAGTTTCCATAGGCATGGTTTCAAAACCTCATTTACCCTCTGTTATAGAAGGGGATGGGGATACAAATAAAATCCA
Organism: Mirounga leonina; assembly: GCF_011800145.1. NCBI lineage: Eukaryota > Metazoa > Chordata > Mammalia > Carnivora > Phocidae > Mirounga > Mirounga leonina. The sequence continues at coordinate 13,282,482 of NW_023270175.1, read as the reverse complement.
ATCTCTGCTCTGGATGAGTTTTCAATTCACTTAGAGAGACAGGCCATGCATAGAAGATACAATTGGAGGGCAATTCTATGGGAGCTGGCTAAGTTTCTGTCACAAATGATTCTGGCAGATGCAATCCTGCTAAAACCCCTATTGCTGGGACTTGCTTTTGGCCTTCTCCTGTCACTTGGGACAGTCAAATATGGCAGTAGATTCTAAACAAGGCCAAATAAGCCTCAGAAATCTTTGACAGCTACACTAATTAGAGTGAGAAAACTATTATTTTCTAGGAGACATCGAATGTAAAATCTGATTCTCATCCACCTTTGCAGAAATCCCATAATTTCTGACAAGAAGTCACCTTCAGTAACCTCTTAAAATGCACATCTTTCTTAAAGGTCACCTCATAATCATTCTACCAATTTGCCATGTAGTCCCAGCTTGCTATCAAGAGAGAATGATTCTTCAAAATGTACAAGCACAGTGCCTTTGAAGCCATCCTTGTGTAGTGAAAAATGGCTGCCTTTGGAATAAGACAGACCTGATTTTATGCCTCCTGTCCGCCTCTTACGAATTAGGCAAGTTTGCATGGTGGTTAAGAGGAAAGAGCCTAGAGACAAGCAGCCTGATTTCAAACTTCAGCTTTGTCACTATTTAGATGACCTTGAGCAAGTTACTAAGCTTCTTTGTGCCACAGTTAATCTGTAAAGTGTGAATAACAGTAGCTCCTACTTCATAAGGTAGTTATTAGAAGTAAATGAGTTTGCATATATAAAACACTTAGGAGAATATCTAGCACAAAGTAACAACTATGTATGATTAGGCCATGTTGATGATGATGGTGGTGGTGGTGGTGGTGGTGGTGGTGGTGGGACCAGAGATAATTTACATCTCAGAGCTATAGATCCCTAATCTGTAAAACTAGAGATAATGCTACCTATTTCCCAGGATTACTGCAGTATTTAAGAGATAAGTATATGAAGGATTTGGTATTTAGTATCAATTAAATAAATACATTGCTCACCATCCTACCCGGCCATTCTTTCCTCTGCCTGTAGAAGAATGGGAATGGCAGATTCAGGAATTGAGAGCCTGGCTTATTTGCTTTTCTTTCAACATCACTGAGCCCACAGGCATAAATATGGTCTTTTAGCACCTACACTAGGCTAACTTGATTCTTGACATATCCAGCAAAGTTTTTTTTTTTAAAGATTTTACTAATTTATCTTGAGAGAGACAGAGAAAATGCAAGCTGGGGGAGGGGCAGAGGGAGAGGGAGAAAGAATCTCAAGCAGATTCCATGCTGAGCATAGAGACCGATGCAGGGGGGATCCCATGACCTGAGCCAAAATCAAGAGCCAGATGCTTAATGGACTGAGCCACCCAGGCACTCTAATCCAGAAAATTTTTTATGCTATCTCAGTCTCAAGTTCTGTTTGATAACGTAACATTCATTGAAGATATTTCAAAATCATTACAATTGATGGAGTATTTGGGGGTGTAGCACAAATACTGAGTCATTCCTCATATCTAGGAAAGGGTGTGTTCCTTAGGAAAGCCATCTGGCTATCAAATGGGCCCACACAACCAAATTGATGGACAAAAACTTCCCCTGATTCATTATCCTGCAAGTTAACACCATTGCAAAAATTTTTAGCATTCAATAAACATTCACTCAACTCCTTCTATATATCTATCACTTTGGAAACATATTGTCTGACCTCTTCAAAGGATTTGTTTGTTGACCTAGCTGCTAGAAGTGTACTCAGTCCTTTCAGGAACTATCCAAGGTTATACCCTGTTAGGGGAAGCCCATATAATGACCTTTTTGAGGTGGAGTTATGAAAGTCTAGCAATTTTGGCCAAGTGAGGGCCATTCTAGTTGTAGAGCTCCTTGTGGAGCTGGCTGAGGCTACTGGGGCTGCACTGTAGCTCAACCTTTCCCTCTGATCAGTTCAGATTTTGGAGGGGTTTGAAAGCTGAGCAATGTTTCTTAGACTGAATAAAGTATACATTTCTATAACCTTTTACAATCTACCATTTGCAAGACATGTCTTTTTTCCCTTCAGCTGTTCAAGTTGGTTTTCTCTGAACCATCTACTCTTTTATTTCTGCCTTCTGGTTACTTTTGGGAGAGGTTCAAGAATATCCTCTCTGACTTCCAAAGAAAGGAAAGCTAGCCAATTCAATCTAGGTTCAAAATCATTATCCTGAGTATCATCAGATACTGAAAAGTTACCAAGTCATGTTGATAGTCTTGTCCAACTATCCAAGATACATACAGGGACAATGAAATAGAGGACTGATATTTAGGGCTCAGAGTTTGAGAATCTTTGCTTTGTGTATTATCCATTCTGAGTCTAAAAAACTTTGTTTAGAAGCATTTAAATCACTGGTTATCAACCAGGAGTGACATTTCTGAACATTCCCTCCCCCCCCACCCCCACCCCAGCAAAGGGGATATTTAGCATATTGTAGAGGCATGATTTGGTTGTTACAACTGGAGGGAGTCCTACTGACATCTAGCGGGTAGAAGCCAGGGACAATGCTAAACATCCTATAATGCACAAGAGAGCCCCCCACAACAATTATCTGGCCAAAAATGTCAATAGTACTAAAGTTGAGAAACCCTGCTTTATTCCACTTCTATCCTCATCTTACATGAATGCTCATATCCAGAGGTGAGGAATTGTACTTTCATTCATTTCCAAATGATAGTAGCCATTCAGTATTTCCATGACCGTACCTGGAACAGTTTTCAGTAAAAGTTCCAGGCTTTTCTGTCCAATATAGCAGACATTGGCCATATATGATACACCTGAAATATGGTTGATTGAAACTGATATGTGCTGTAAATGTAAAATACTCACCAGATTTCAAAAACTTACTATTAAAAAAATGTAAGATATAGCAATAATAACTTTTAAATGCTTATTGCATACTAAAATTAAAATATCTGAGTATCCTGGGTTAAATGAAATATGTTATTAAATCCATCTTATCAGGGTTTCTGGGTGGTTCAGTCAGTTGAGCGTCTGACTCTTGGTTTCGGCTCAGGTCGTGAACTTATGGAGCATGAGATCGAGCCCTGCACTGGTCTCCACTCTTAGTGGGGATTCTCTCCTTCTGCTCCTTCCCCCACTCACTCGCTCTCTCTCTCTAAAATAAATAAATCTTTTTAAAAAAATTCATCTTATCCGTTTTCACTTTTTAAGTGTGTCTACTCAAAAAATGTAAAATTACATATACAGCTTATACTATATTTCTACTGGACAATGCTGATCTATATGATTGCTCATCTTTATCAAATTCCATATGGTCTCCTAAGAGATCTAGATCCTCCTGCCAATCAATCAGCACACCTAGGTTCTACTGGGAATCCTATTCTGTTCAATCCCCTAGAGCAGCTGTTTCAAAAACTCAGCATACTGATTACCTGAAGAATATGACACAATCATGTAACTTTTCTTTTCTGTCCAGAATTGTCCCCATCCTATGCTAGTCATCAGAACAGACTTCCAGTATCTCAATGATGAACTTCTGTTTCCAAAGTATTCTTCTTACAAACACCATAAAAAATTGCCTGTAGGAGTTTCTCTAAAAAAAGCTGTGATTCTACCTTGGCAGGAGAAGCATAAAACTCGGGATGTTGTTGATAGTGACAGAAGGCCATGACTGAAGAGACTAAGGAAATACAAAGATTAATGAGAAAAAGAGCAAAAACACTAAAGTCTTTCTAAAGAAAGGACTTCAAGGTGATGACCTCACTTTTCTCTGAGAAAAGAGATGCTTGGCTTGGTGAAATGGAACTAACACTGGACCGAGAGATGCTTGAATTCTAGTGGTGTCGTTGCCATGTACCAACCGTGGGAACTTGGGTGAACCACCTAACTTCGTTGAGCATCAAATTAATGTGTAAGACTGTTGAATCACAGACCTGTACCTCTGAAACAAATAATATATTATATGTTAAAAAAAAAAGAAGAAGAAGAAGATAGCAGGAAGGGAAAAATGAAGGGGGGGAAATCGGAGGGGGAGACTAACCATGAGAGACTATGGACTCTGAGAAACAAACTGAGGGTTCTTGAGGGGAGGGGGGTGGGGGGATGGGTTAGCCTGCTGATGGGAATTAAAGAGGGCACATACTGAATGGAGCACTGGGTGTTATACGAAAACAACGGATCGTGGATCACCACATCAAAAACTAATGATGTAATGTATGGTGATTAACGTAACATAATAAAAAAAAATTAATGTATCTGTAAAATGAGGGGAAAAGTCCTCAAAGACTGTTGCTCAGGTCATATGAGAAAGTCTATGTAAAATACTTTTGAAATGTAAAGTTATACACATATAAATGAATAAGGGTTATTATGAAACTATCTCTTCTAAATGCCTTGAAAATAGAGTGTATTTGAAAATATGTATGTCAAAGGTAATAAAATATAAGAGTAGTTCCAAAAATTTGTGACTGACGTCATTCTGAGGTTGTATGTTCATAAATGAACTGACTTTAAAGCAGTTCTCTGTGTTTAATGAAACAATGGTTATAAACTGGTTGTTTTCAAAATAACTAGTTGTTTGCCTTTAATGGTATTTTGAAATGATGGAAAAACACCATTTGTGCCAAAATATTTGGCTCCTAACTATCAGCTCTAACCATGTTGACAGGGTCACAACAGTAGCATTGTATTTGGAATAACTATGCTCCACAGTCATGGTTAAAGGAAATTTTACACTCAAAATATTTCAAGGCAAAAGGAATCTGTTCAACAGTTGAGTGTATTTATTTGTTAAAGCACAATCGTTAAATAGAAAACAAACTATAGCACAGTTTAAAGACATTTAAGGATTTGTGTATTTCAGTAAATCTTTGAGAAGAGTTAAAGATACATCACCATTTAAACTATCCTCAGAGGGAGTGGCTCAGTCGGTTAAGCGGCTGCCTTTGGCTCAGGTCATGATCCCAGCGGCCTGGGATCAAGTCCAAATCAGGCCCCTTGCTCAGCAGGGAGCCTGCTCCTCCCTCTGCCTGCCACTCCCCCTGCTTGTGCTCTCTCTCTCTCTGACAAATAAATATTTTTTTTAAAAAATAAACTATCTTCGGGGCGCCTGGGTGGCTCAGATGGTTAAGCGTCTGCCTTCGGCTCAGGTCATAATCTCAGGGTCCAGGGATCGAGTCCCGCATTGGGCTCCCTGCTCCTTGGGAGCCTGCTTCTCCCTCTGCCTCTCTCTCTCTCTCTGTCTGTCTCTCATGAATGAATAAATAAAATCTTTAAAAAAAATAAAAATAAAAAAAATAAACTATCTTCAGAGCTAAAGATAAGCTCATTTTCAGTATTTAAACTCAACGTAAAATTTCTCTGACTGTATATGAAGCAGTGATAATAACTGAATATTAAGTCATCACATTGGACTTTATATTTTTTTGGTGGTGGCTTACCACTCTCATAAATAAAAGACTTATTTTATCTCTTTGGTTATCCACTTCCCTAAAATGAGAAGACATAAACTTATCTCTGAGCCTTCTGCTATTTTTTTTTTTAAGATTTATTTACTTATTTTATAGAGAGCAAGCATGAGCGTGGGGGGGTGGTGCAGAAGGAGAGGGAGAGAATCTCAAGCAGACTCCCTGTTGAGCGCGGAGCCCTTAAGCTCCCAATCCGGAGATCGTGACTCAGAGATCATGACCTGAGCCAAAAAAGAGTCAGGCGCTCAACTTGACTGAGCTACCCAGGCACCCCTGCTGTTACATTTTTGACTCAAGATTGCCTACAGTTTCCCTTGAAGGTAAAACTGGACTTTACCAAGTAGAACTTATAAGTGAATGACAAATACCTGTTAAGCGAACGACAGATATCTGTGCAATGAATGAATCTGCAACTACTTTGTTATTATTTCTTTCCCTTTGTTTTGCTTCTAAAATTTTTTTCATAGGTTCTGAGTTCTTTTTCTTTGGGGCTCCACTTTTCCCATTCCTATATCTTGGTGACATGAAGAAGAGATTGATGGGGTATCTGGGTGGCTCAGTTGGTTTAGTGTCTTACTTGGGCTCAGGTCATGATCTCAGGGTCCTGGGATTGAGTTCCTCATCGGGCTCCTTGCTCAGTGGGGAGTCTGCTTCTCCCTCTCCCTCTGCCCTTCCCCCCATTCATGCGCTCTCTCTCTCAAATAAATAAATAAAATCTTTTTTTTTTAAAAAAAGATTGGTGATTATGGTCACCTGATATATCTGCATATCAGAAGCATGAATACTTGAGAAAAACATCTGCTCTGAAAGCAGTAATTTTCTTTGTATATTAGTATTCTGATAGGTGTTTACTGATTACATTGTATCAAATTGTTCTTAACATCTATCACTCAGAGCAAAAGTACTTGATACCCTGAAATCCATTGATAATTATTAAAGAATTTGCAGCTACAGATTCATGCTGTATCAGGACATCATTTAAAAACACATTTTTAAAAAAAATATGTGATTTCAAACAGCTATTTTTCAATGATTGGCATCTTAAGTTGGCTTGGGCTGTCATAACAAAATATCATAGACTGAGCAGTTTAAAGAACAGAAATTAATTTTCTCGCAGTTCTGGAGGCTGGAAGTCCAAGATCAGAGCACCAGTGTGGTTGTTTTCTGGTGAGGGCTCTCTTCCTGCCTTGCAGACCAGTATTTTCTCACTGTGTCCTCACATGGTAGGAAGAAAGATAGCTCTGATGTCTCTTTCTCCTTTTTTACGGGCACTAATCCCATCTTGAGGGTCCCACTCACAACTTCAGCTAATCCGAGGGTCCCCTCTCCAAATCCCCTCACATGGGTTGAGGGGGGAAGGTTAGGGTTTCAACATATGAATTGGGTGAGGGAGCCACAATTCAATGCATAGCAGTTGGTAGAAACCAAAGCTTCCCCTGATACTTTGAAATTATTGCAGAAAATATACTGCAAACCTGGTGCTGTTTAGAAGACAGGTTACTTCAATAACTCCCTGTTGCTTACAGTATTGAGTTTCAATTTCTTATCCTCAACACACGTATCTCCAACCTGGTCTCATATTAGTCTCCCTCATAAACTCTGTCAAAAAGGTAGGGGCTTCTCCTCACTGACCCCTAAATATACTTCATACTCTTTGGGTAGGCCTAGTTCCATGCATTTGTTAATTCAATTCCTTTGCTTAAAATGGTTTCCCTAACCCTTTCTCCTTATATAATCATTATCAAGAATTCTGATACTAAATAACTGCATTGAGCAAATAGTAAGCACACAGCTGATTTTAGTTAAATACTCAGTGAGGATTATCTCTTTTAATCCTTGCAACAACCCAATGAGGCAGATACAATTATGATGCCTTTCACAGATAAGAAACCCAAGACTAAAATGTCAAGTAATTTGTTCAAAGTCCCACCACTACACACTACATAATGGCAAAGCTTGAATTCAAACCCAGTTTTATCCACTACAAGAGCTAAGTTTTAATCCTTATGTTATGTTTCCTGGAGTCAGCATTCTGAAAACAATTTTGTTTTCATAACATGATTAACTAAAGATAGTGAATAGTTCCAAACAACAATTTCCACTTATGATGACTCAGTGACTATTATTTTTTAAGAATTGGAAAACATTAGTTATTAACTCCATGGAAAAACATATATAAAGGGAAACATCGGCCAAAACCAAAAATTAGCCAACAAACATTTCATGACCAAATAGGCTCCTTTTTTAAAAATAAAATATCCTTGGAAGTTGATGGAAATGGCTTCTCAGACCTTCTTAAAGAAAACTGAAAGTAGCAAACATTAGCTGATTTGAAAAAAAAAAAGAAAAAAATTAAATTTCCCATGATCAATTAATATTATTTATTTTTAGGCAACGCCAAGCAGATGGAAGTGAAATGTTTGCATTGTCACTGACTACTCAGGAGTCACATATCTCTCATTCTCAATCAAGACACTGAATGTACAGCATGGACCCAAGTGCAAAATGGATACAATATGCATAGACCTGTTTCAAGCATGATGCTATTTAAAGCCATATTACACCACCAAATGGAATGTTTTGCACCACAACACAATACTCATTTCTACACAAGACAGACAGACTCCTCACCAAATAATACATTTACTTAATAAACGAACAGTGTGAATGCCTACTATATGCCAGTCATCACTGGGGATAAGGCAGTAAACCAGTGATTCTTATTAGACAGCTATCAGTCTAGAGGACTAGACAAAATGTTATATAATTAAAATTATATACATGTACCCAATTCTGTGGGTGTTTTGAATAGGAGGACCTGACAGTCTGGAGATTCATGGTTTCCTTCTTTAAGAAGTGTATTTGTGGGGTGTCTGGGTGGCTCAGTCAGTTAAGTGTCTGACTCTTGGTTTTGGCTCAGGTCATGATCTCAGGGTTGTGAGACTGAGCCCCACATCAGGCTCTGTGCTCACCGTGGAGTCTGCTTAAGACTCTCTTCCTCCTCCTCTCTCTTTGCCCTTCCCCTCAATGCTCTCTCTCTCTCTTTCTTTCTTTAATAAATAAATAAATCTTAAAAAAAAAAAGAAGTGATACTTGAGCTGAAACCTGAAGGATGAGGATTTGGTCAGATATAGGGATAAAGGGGACTCACAGAGAAGGGGAACAGTCCAAGCAGGGGAAAAGCAGGTATTAAAGGTCCAGGAGAGGGATTAGCACATTCTAAGAACTGAGAGAAGCCCAGTATGGCTAGAGCATAAATAGCACATGGTTGAGTCAAGAATGAGTGGAACTTGTAAAAATCTATTAGTGACAGTTCCTTCAGGGACCTGTAGACCAGGTTTTGTATTTTATGCTAAGACAAAGTAGAAGCCACTGAACTATTTCTTAAGGCATGAGAGAAAACTATTATATCCACTCCTTCTTATCTTTCATTCCATACATGTTCACTGAAAATTGTTTAGGTCCTATATGCTTTACTGCAAATAAAGATTTACAATGTGGTTTTGTCCTCAAAATGCATGGAGTCCAGTTTGCAAGAAGAAAACAAGATCTTTGCCAAGTTTTTTTTAACACTTTTAACCTCTGTTTATTCATCTGTAAAATAAATATAACAGCCAATTTCATAATAAACAGGAAAAAGTGAAAGAGTTGTTATACACCAAAGATTAAGCAGTTTCTTAATAACTTTGTGTACACTATTATTTTTGAATATTGGAAGAATGAGTTCACCGGAGTGATATGGTGGGGGTGGGTGGGTGGGGGTGGAATTCTAGAATGTAAGTTCCTCTGTAAAGATTTTCTTTTTTTTTTTTTAAGATTTATTTATCTATTTTAGAGACAGAGTGAGCGAGAGCACGCACTCGAGCGGGGGGAGGTGCAGAGGGAGAGGGAGAGAGAAAATCCCCAAGCAGACTCCCCGCTCAGTGTGGAGCCGAACATGGGTCTCCATCTCACAACCCTGAGATCATGACCTGAGCTGAAATCAAGAGTCAGCAGCTCAACCAACTGAGCCACCTAGGTGCCCCCGTAAAGTTTCTTAACACTCAAACTGCCTTTCTGCCATCACTATACTTACCTCTCATAACACAAATCACACTGCATCACTATTATATATCTGCATTTCCTAGCACTGTGAATAACTTGAGGGTAGAGTTATATCTTACTCATCTATCTCCAAAGTCTCTCACATGGTCTTGCATCTAGTAACAATTCAATAAATATTAATTTATTCACTGACTGAAGATCCACACATGAGCCAATTGCTAAAGAACAGTGAATTAATACCTAAAGTGTTAAACTGTATATTTTAGACTATAAGTAATAGAGGATCAGAAAAATAAAAGTGGTCATGATAAACTACAGTAGCTAAAGAAGGCCTTGTTGAGATGTTGGGATTCGAAATAAATGTTTAAATCATGATGGGTGGGGCACCTGGGTGGCTCAGTAGTTGGGCATCTGCCTTCAGCTCAGGTCATGATCCCAGGGTCCTGGGATCGAGCCCCACATCGGGCTCCCTGCTCAGCGGGAAGCCTACTTCTCCCTCTTCCACTCCCTCTGCTTGTGTTCCCTCTCTCGCTGTCTCTCTCTGTCAAATAAATAAATAAAATCTTTAAAAATAAATAAATAAATCATGATGGGTATTGGAGTAGATTTTCATAGGCAGAGAAAGAAGCATAATAGGCTTGCAGCATGTCAAGGCTTTTCAGAAGTTCATATAGATAAGTAACAAATATTTGGAAAGTTCAGGTCAAGTTATATTAGGAAGGATGGGGGAATATCACTTTTAGGCATCCCACAGATTGTAACTGATTTTTTTTTTTAAGGATTTTATTTATTTATTTGACAGAGCGAGATACAGCGGGAGAGAGAGCACAGCAGGGGGGGCAGGAGAGGGAGAAGCAGACTCCCCGCTCAGCAGGGAGCCCGAAGTGGGGCTCGATCTCAGGACCCTGGGATCATGACCTGAGCCGAAGGCAGACGCTTAACGACTGAGCCACCTAGGCGCCCAGTAACTGATTTTTACATACATTTGTATCACATAACTTTTGTTGTATAACAATCTATCCCACAACCTGGTGACATAAAAATGAAAAACATGTATTTAGTTCATGATTTTGCAGGTTGGGAATTTGGGCTGGGCTCATCTGGACAGTTCTTTTGATTACCTTGGCTGGGCTCATTCATACATCTGTAGTTATCTTCTGGGAGTTGGCTACATGTCAACTGCAGCAATATGGGTGGATGGGTCAGGCATTTCTCATCATCCAGAAGGCTAGCTAGCTCAGGCTTCTTTTACTTGGTGGCTAGGTTCCAAAAGGGGAAGAAGAGGGCAAGATTCAATGTGCAAGCACTTTTCAAGCCTCTGCTTGCAACATGTTTGCTAATGTTTAATTGGCCACAGTTTATCACGTGGTCAATTTCAGATTTAAGAAGTGGAGAAACTGGGTGATGGGCATTAAGGAGGGCACTTGTTATAAGGAGCACTGGGTGTTATATGTAAGTGATGAATCACCAAATTCTACTCCTGAAACCAATATTACACTATATGTTAACTAACTAGAATTTAAATAAAAATTTGGAAGAAAAAAAAATAAAAATAAAAAGTGGAAAAATAGACTCTACCTTTTGGTGGAAGGAGCTGCAAAATCACGTTGAAAAGTGACATACGTGCAGAAATGGGAAGAATTATTGAGGCTCTTTTAAAACAATCTATATCAACATTATCTCTAATATTCAAAATAACAATCAAGGTAGATACACATATTCTCACTTTAGAGAAGCAAAAAATTAAGTTCAGAAAGTTTGAATGACTTGCAAATATTACACATTGGCAGACCATGGATTAGAACCCAGCTTTGTCTAACTCCAAATCCTGTTATTTCTACTACATGATGCATCTTCCTGGAGAATTGTTAGTTGCCAATTGTTGGGAGCTACTGAAGATCCCTGATTTTGATAAACGCTTGGTGAAAGCTGTGTTCCACGAAGATGGCTTTGTGCATTGGAGGGGATGGGAGAGGACAAGACTGCAGGGAGATTTCTCTGTGTGGTGGAGACCAGAACCATGCATGGGATTTCAGGCATGGCCACAAGTATCTTCTAGTAACCAGGGAACACAGCTAAATGTTCAGGACCCTACATGCAGCTGTTTTCTACCTTCATAGCAGAAAAAGTCTTAGTATATTTCCACAGCAAATAGTTTTCTTCTTACAGCTGCTTGATGGGGTCAGGTTCAGAAACTGAAGTTCATATAGTTCTCAAGACCTTGTGTTGCCATAAAATAAAAACCACCATAAATAATAAAAACCAGCACTTCATTAAAAATAAGTTTTTATTTACAGTCATCCAACCCCCTCCAAAATATGTTGAATAAGAAATGTTTACTGCACCTACTGTTTGAAATTGAACAAAATGTCAGTTTCTTTCAGGGAACAAAAGTGTCCTATCATAGAATCCACTTTTATAGGAAGAACTAAGTTTAATATCCGATTGGCCCCTGAAGACCCTTTCTCATTAATGAGCACACACTGCTTATTGCATCTCAGTACTTGGTTCTGAACAAATCATGAAATGTAAATATCTCATAATTCCATAAAATGAATAGTTACTTCCCTAGTGGATTGAGTTTTCAAAAAGATTTGTGGAAACTAGCCATCGATCTTCATTTCCTGTTTCCCCTGTGTAGCTAACATTTCCTATTTCAGGAAATATTTTTGTTCCGAAGCATAGAACGTTTTGTTGTCAGTTTCTTTCTCACCCTGGTTCTTTGAGGTAATGGCTCAGCTCCTATCACTGTCTACCACACATACTCTAATTATGAAACACATGCATAAGTCAGAGGTTTCACTCATTTTATTTTCAGAGGAGCTAATCTCAGTCTCCATCCAATGTATCTCAGAGAGTTATTCAGTCAAGGGTAGAAAATGCAAAGCACTGTAAGAGTAGAATCTGAAGTTTTGTTCCCTATTCCACAGTTTCTTAATTATGTGGCCTTGAGGAAGGTGTCACTTTTTAGGGCCTTATTTATCTATTTGCGAAATGGGGATAATAATAAAAATCATAATAATTTAAAAATAATAATACCTGAAAAGGCTAACCTGGATATCTCAGAGACAGTGCAATCCTCTGAGTTCTTTGAATCCATTAAGACCGAAAAATAAAAAATAAAAATTAATTAATTAATTAATTAAAAAAAGAAAGAAACAAACACCAAAAGCAGTTTCCCAAGAAACAGTATTGCCAGTAATATCAAACTTGGCTTTAGAAGGGAGTGTTTCCCTGAGTAGCAAGTAATGGAGGCACATAATTTCAGAAGTGAATACACTGTAACCAGCAAGATGCAACTTCTATTCTCCTTGGGGTCAGGACAGCCCAGGGTTTTGAACAAACACATTTTAAAAGGATGGTATTAGCCTTTTGCCACTTGATCTCATATTCCAACAGCTGCAGAAACAATCAATAATAGGAAGATGCTCATGGCTGGGATTCCTAAGACCTGGCTTCTAGTCCTATTTCTCTACTTCCTGCTTAGATGATCTTGGGTGAACTTCTTCTTTCTCTGAGGTTCAGTTTTATTTATCACCTATAAAGTTAGAAGACAAAATTGTACTATATGAGTATAATTTATTAAGCAGGATGTTGCCTGCCATTGCAAAAGAATTGGTAGCCTAGTTGCACCTTTTCAAGCTAAATTAGTTCCAAGTTTTCCCTTCTGGGGTGTTACATGATCCATATGCAGTTCAGATTATTATAGTGTCAGCTCTCAGTAGAACTGTGAAGTGGGGGGTTTCTAAGTGTTGTCATTTTCACCCTCTCTTTAACTGTCCTCCACAAACTACATAGCTCCACTCATGGTTCACTTCAGCTGTCATTTCCTCAAATGACATTTCCTAAACATGCAGGGATAGGTAAGTGAGCTGGTGGTAGTGACGACTCTACTGGATGAAAAAGTTAACTACAGTAAGCCCTCTCCTTAATCCCAAATGCAGATGACAAATTGTAGGGTAGGAAATAGATATGAAAATGCTAATGAATGAGTAATTAAACAGCATGCATCTTTATTATGGTCTCGAGAGCAATAAACTATTACCACTTCTATAGTCAATAATTAACCAAAATGATAAATAATTATGATGACAAAGATGATGATGATGATGATGAGTATAATGAATTGTCATATTCAGAAAGAAAGTCCACATGAAGTACTGGGTGTTTCAGATTCTCTGAAACTCAAATGATTTATTTCCACTATAGAAAGTTTACTAAATCCATAAAATTTTGTTAAACAGCTTTGACTGATAAAACCTGACACAGCAAGATGATGATGTGTGCCTTGGTTTAAAATGCTCATTTTTATTCTTCCTTTTTATTCGTCAGCAACCAAACTGAATCTCCTGCCTTCAGAGCATAAGACTTCTGGTAAGCTCTGAGTCTTCTAGAAAATTGATTTTCCTGGGCACATTGCTGCTAGTGCCTCATGCTGATAAATGACCCTGCTAGTGAAACACAATTTCTACTAAATCAACAAATAGTTGTTATAAAGGCTCTAAGTCTTACTCTATTCCTACAACAAAAGCTTCCATATCCTGCTCATTAATCCTTGTATGTGAGCTTCAAACGATGGGGAAAATTCCAATAAATCCTCTTCTTTTCTAGTTATCTCCTAATATTTTGAGGAGGAGACTTGATTCTGAGGAAAGAATGGTGAGATTCAATGCGGGTCAGCATATTTTGAAAGGGATAGGATCATTCAAGTGTCAGTGGAAATGTCCTCCCATTAGGTTTATGTCATCCATAACCTTGTTGAATTATATTTGATTAAGGAAGGGAGGGAAGAAATGGGAAAGGGAAGGAACAAGGAAGAAAAGGAAGAAAAAGGGGAAGATTAATAGTCAGGGAGCACACCTTGTGATTGTTGGATTTGGAACTGCATAATGATGAGTCATTCTTATAGGATGCAGAGGAGAAAAGTGTTTCTATGTATTTTTCTCTTGGTTGTGATCATACCAGTGTTTCACTGATTTGAGGTTATATTAAAGGAGAATCATCATGATCATTATCATAATTATTATTACATTATTATAACCAGTCCTAAGAATTAAGCTTGGGTATGTCTACTCAATATTTACTCCCAGCATTTTTTCAGCAGTCAACCTGATATTTCCCACTCCTGCAGTACTACTTTTGTGTAGGCAAAAAATTCTTTTTAAGTAGTGTAAGGGGTCTGCAGATAGCCTTCTGTTAACAATGATGTAACACTATACTGAAACACTATACTGGCAGGCTTCAGATCTCAATTAGCAATACATTTATCATTTTTATCCCTGGGATGCTAGCTACAACAGCATTATTATCTCCATTCTTTAGGACCAGGAGTTTTTAAATTCTTTTCCCTTTTTTAGGTAAGCTCTATGCCCAATGTGGGGCTCAAACTCATGACCCCGAGATCAAGAGTCACATGCTCTACCCACTGAGCCAGCTAAGCACCCCCCCTTTTCTTAATTCTTTTTTTTTTTTTAGGACCATGAGTTTTTAAATAGTAAGGGAGTATTGTTACCTGTCTGATGGTCTTTTTAATGAACCAATGAAACTATCTTTCTTCCTAAAATATTTGACAACTGTTGATGCAGGCCACACATTTACTGAACTATAATTTTGTCCCCAGGGGCTTATAAATAGGCAGACCCAATTTCTCTACACTTTTCTGTGCCCACAAAGTGTGTCAACATTTAGAAGTGACTGATGGCAGGGTCCACTTCTTCTCGGTCCCCATTTTTCCCAAAGGAAAATCCTAGGCCTCATTACTGAAAACCCCACAATATTGTTTCTTTTCTCTAGGATCTGGGCTGCAATGCCTTCATTCATTATGTACAACTCTGATATGTCCTAACAAGAGATCCACCCAGGGATCTTCCCTTTGGGCCCATCAGTCAAGAAGAAGGATGTCTGAGGGGTCCTCAGGTGAGCAGTTGTGATTTGAATACAATAATAAGAATAATATGCTAGAGGACAGGGAACAATCAAGAGGACAAAGTGTCTGCAGCTCTCCACTCTAATACTGTCTTCCCTGAAGTCTTAGGACAGAAGAAGAAACAGAAGCCTAAGTAAGGTATGTGTTCTGTGGTGCTCCTGCTTTGGAGGGAATACATTATCAGAAGATAGGCCAGAAAGTAACTGGTAACCCAAATCTCCCTTCCTAGAGCTGGCTGATCAGAGTTAGTGCTTTAGTCTGGGGCTCTATAACACAAAGAACTAATTTTGAATTTGAATGTGAATGTGAATATGAATCTTGCTTATTTTGTGCTCTTATCCACAAAAGTAACCAGGCAAAGATAGGGGACAATGGATATCATTATCTGAAACAGGAGCTTCTGAATAATCTTTCTCTTAAATGGCTACAGTACAGTGATAATGCCTCAGCATTTCGTGACCAACATCAACCATCAGATTACTAAATTTCTTCTGAAACATCAAATGTCAAGAAAACAAATGCACACTGATCATCAAAAGTATATACACAGTGTAATCTGTAGAAACCCTGGAATTTCAGGCAGAGGGAGAAGCAGGCTGCCCACTGAGCAAGGGCCCCAATGCGGGGCTTGATTCCAGGACCTCCAGGATCATGACCTAAGCTGAAGGCAGACGCTTAACCGACTGAGCCACCCAGTTGTCCCAGAACCGTGTTTTTTAATTTACTTAAAAATCTACCTTTCACTTAAGTACAGAGACAAATTTTTTTTTGTTCTGTCACTAAACTCACAAAATTATAGGTCCCAATGGAAATATATTAAACAGGTACATGCACAAACTTCTTGTTTTATTTGCAAGTAATTTGGGATTTCACAGATTTCATTTTAATTCCATGTTCTTAGATCATACGTTATATGGTTTTTACACTTTTAACTTTGTTAAGGTGTATTTTATGGCCCAGAATGTGTTATGTAAATAGTAAATGTTCCAGGTAAGCTAGAGAAGAATGTGTTTTCTGCTTTTGTTGGATGAAGTAGTCTATAGATACCATTTAGATCCACTTGATTAATGGGGCTATTCAGTGTAACTATGTCCTTACTATTTTTCTCCTTGTTGGATCTGTCAATTATTGATAGAGGGGTGCTGATGTATCCAACTATAATAATGAATTCACCTATTTCTCCATGTGGATCTCTTAGTTTTTGCCTAACATAGTTTGCTACTGTGTTGTTAGGTGTATATGCATTAAGGATTGTTATCTTCTTGGAGAATTGACTCCTTTATCATTATGCGATGACCATCTTTATCCCTGATAATTTTCTTCCCAGCTTTATTGAGACATAATTGACATATAATATTGTGTAAGTTTAAGGTATACAAGTTGTTGATTTCATACACTTATATATGTAATATGATTACTACCTTAACATTGGCTAACCCCTCAATCACATCACATAATTACCATTTCTTTTTTGTGGTGAGACTATTTAAGATCTCTCTTGGCAACTTCCAGGTATATAATAGAATATTGTTAACAAGAATCACAATGCTATGCATTAGAGTTCCAGAAGTTATTCACCTTCTGACTGGAAGATTATACTCTTGCAGTAACATTTCCTCACCTCCCAGCCCCTGATAACCATCATTCTCTTCTCTGTTTCTATAAGTTTGGCTTTTATAGATTTCACAAATAAAGGATATCATACAGTATTTGTCTTTCTCTGACTTTTTTCACCTAGTATAATACCCTCAAGGTCCATCCATGTTGTCACAAATGGCAAGATTTCCTTCTTTTTTGTGGCTGAATAATATTCCACTCTGTGCATGTGTGTGTGTGTGTGTGTGTGATCTTTTTTTTTCTTTCTCTTTTTTAGATTTTACTTAAATTCAATTTAGTTAATATATAGTGTATTATTAGTTTCAAGGGTAGAATTTAGTGATTCATCAGTTGCATATCACACCCAGTGCTCATTACAAGTGCCCTCCTTAATGCCCATCACCCAGTTACCCCATCCCCCCACTATCTCCCCTCCAGCAGCCCTCAGTTTGTTCCCTAGTGTTAAGAGTTTCTTATGGTTTGCCTCCCTCTCTGTTTTTATCTATTTTATTTTATTTACCCATTCATCCACTGACAGGCAATCAGATTGTTTCCATAACTTGGTTCTTGTGAATAATGCTGTAATAAACATGGAAGTGCAGATATCTCTTTGAAATCCTGATTTCATTTCCTTGGGATATGTACCCAGAAGTGAGATTGCTGGATCATATGATAGTTCTGGTTTTGATTTTTTGAGGGACCTCCATACTGTTAGTAGCTATAACAATTTACATCCCTACCAATGGTGCACAAAGTTTTCCTTTTCTCTACATCCTCACCAACACTTGTTATCTCTTGTCTCTGATGATAGTCATTCTAACAGGTGATATCACATTGTAGTTTTAATTTGGATTTCCTTGATGATTAGTGAGGTGAAACATCTTTTCATGTACCTGTTGGCCATTTGTATGTATTTGGAAATATGATTATTCAGTTCTTCTGACCATTTTTTAATCGGGTTTTTCTTTTTCTTTCTTTCTTTCTTTTTTTGCTATTGTGTTGTATGAGTTCTTTATATATTTTGGATATTAATTCCTTATCCTATATATGCTTTGCAATTATTTTCTCCCATTCCCTAGGTTGCCTTTTCATTTTGTTAATTGTTTCTTTTGCTGTGCAGAAGGCTTTTCAGTTTGATGTAGTCTCACTTATTTAGTTTTGCCTTTGTTGCTTGTGCTTTTGGTGTCATATCCAAAAAATCATTGCCAAGACCAACGTCAAGGAGCTTCTTCCTTATGTTTTCTTCTAGGAGTTTTACAGTTTCAGGTCTTATGTTTGTGTTTTGAATCCATTTCAAATTAATTTTTGTGAGTGATGTAAGATAAGGGTCTAATTTCATTTTTCTAAATGTGATTATACAGTTTTCCAATAGCAATTATTGAAGAAACTATCCTTTCTTCATTGAGTGTTCTTAGCTCCTTGTCAAACATTAGTTGAAAGGATATGTGGGAGTTTATTTCTGGGCTCTTAATTTTGTTCTACTGGTCTATGTGTCTATTTTTACACCAGTAGCATACTGTTTTTATTACTATAGCTTTGTAGTATAGTTGAAAATCAGAAAGTATAATGCCTGCAGGTTTGTTCTTTTTCAGGACTGCCTTGGCTATTCAGGGTTTTGGGTGGTTCCATATAAATTTTAGGCTGTTTTTTCCTGTGAAAAATGTCAGTGGGATCTTGATAGCGATTACATTGAATCTATGGATGGCTTTGGGGAATATGGACATGTTAACAATATTACTTCTTCCAATGAGGTATTTTTCTATTTGTTTCTTCTTCAGTTTCTTTCACCAGAGTCACTCAAGAGGTTACAATCAAGTTGCAACTGGGCATGTAGTCATGTGGGGAAGAAGAACTGGCTTACAAATTTGTTGACATGGTTGTTCAGAGACCTCAGTTCCTCACCCTGTGGATGTCTCCATAGGTTTCTTGGGTGTCCTTATAACATGGCAACTGGCTTCCCTCAGAACATTCTTCAGTACAGATTATTTTTTAAGAGTACATTTTTTCTTTTTCTATAATAATATATGTGGCATGTATAAATTCCCTTTGGGAATGAATAATGGTAAAAATATATAATACATAAAGGAGTCTACCTCATGAAAATCAGTACAGCCCATCTTGCTAGGGCTAAAATGATATATTATGGGGAAATATAGTTTGTTGCCTCCCCAATCCCTTTTTATTGCTCTCCTAACTGTGTAGCTACCATGCAATTTGGGTAAAATCTACTTTAGGTGGGCTCCATGGGCCAAAGCCAACCAGTATATGATTATTTTAGTCATAGGGATTGATTCAGGGGAAAGCATAGAATATCATGGAAATTTGTGAAATAGTTGAGGAAGAGATACACCCACTCTCTGGAAGTGGAGGAGAAAGTATATAGCCCTGGTTGATAATGGCAGTGATCTTGCAAGCATAAGGGGACCATCTAAGGAATTAATTGGATACCTCATAAGCAGAGTGAACTGTCTAAGAGAAATCAGGTGCTAGGCGACATCCTTGAGCTACTAGATGAAACCAATTCTGGAGCCATCTTACCTCTGGCAATAAATTTCTTATTATTTAAGCAGGCTTGAATTGAATCTTCTTTTATTTGTCATATAAATTGTACTAAATGATAGATATGGCAATAAGAAAAATCTCTCTCACTGGAGGATATTGGGGATTGAGAATGCACCTTCCTGAAGGACCTATAGTCGCATATATGGGGTGTAAAAACTGTTTGACTTAATGGGCTATACTGAGAGATTCAAATCCAGGCTCTATTACACTTTTACTCTTTTGTATATTACCCTATTCATTTAAACGGGATGAATTTTGAGATGCCAAGTACATACGGGCTGTGATGATAGAGGTGCACATGTCATCCTGTGAAATTGCATGCATTCAGGCACACACTTAATTCCCTTTCTGGAGTTTTGTAGTACAGTCTGGAGTTTGATATATACTGGTGTTTTTCAATCCTGTAAGACTGAATGCTCCTTTTTTTTTCTTTACATTATATATACAGGAGTTTCCTCCCTTACAATACCAAAATTAAATTTCCAGAAAATCTAAACCTAGTTGCATGCTTATTTTTTAAAATAAAAATATTGTTGGGTGTCTGGGTGGCTCAGTTGTTAAGTGTCTGCCTTCAGCTCAGGTCATGATCCCAGGGTCCTGGGATCGAGCCCTGCATCAGGCTCCCTGCTCAGCGGGAAGCCTGCTTCTCCTTCTCCCCCTCCCCCTGCTTGTGCTCCCTCTCTCGCTGTGTCTCTCTCTGTCAAATAAATAAATAAAATCTTAAAATATATATATATATATAGTCTCAATTGTAATAAAAATAATAAATACAAGATAATGAATTTACAATGAAATAATATATACATCAGTGTACATATACTTGGGCAAAACTATGCTAGAAGCTATGGCAAAATTATCAGAGTCTTGTACCTAATGTCACACATCACTATGAATATGACAGCTATAAATACAGCCTGATCCAAATGTGTTGTGCTATTGACTCAAATATCACAAGTGACATTATTATTGGTGATATCATTTTCCAGAGTGGTGAACAAGATTTGTAACTTTCTAAGCAAAACAAAGCACAGTCTTCCCTTAATTTCCCTGGTAGTTTTCTTCCTCAAAAAATCAGTGTATATTAAATATGTGGAAAAAATGTTTTATGTTTGTACACAAAACAATTAAATTCTAGATTCAGATTATTATTTTTTTAAGATTTTATTTTTAAGTAATCTCTACCCCCAACGTGGGGCTCAAACTCACAACCCTGAGATCAAGAGACACACACTCCACCGACTGAGCCACCCAAGTACCCCAGATTCAGATTATTATTATTAGTTTTTTTCTTTTATGTTACATGAATATCTAGGGGAAAATTCGAAAGTCATATGAGACACAAGATTTATTGGTTGGGATTGTCCCATATTTTGTAGAGTATCTAGGATTCCTGATTTCTGTTCCTGAGTCACCATGAAAAAACTGGTGCTGAGACTCAGAGCAATTGAAAAGCTATCAGCTGTTTAGAAGAGACTAGAGGAACCACTCTTGGATTCTCCTACACCTAGAAACTCAGTATGGGTTGAATGATAAAATAAAAACTTAGAGTAAGGAACAGTTTTTGGTGCATTTCCTCTGGACTCTGTGAGATAATAAGCACAATGTATTATCCTCCTTCCACTCTTCAGGGTTTGAGAAGTTCCCATTGGTTTTATATGATACTTATTAATTTAGCTAATTAACTTTTCTGCTTTGTACATTATCTTGCTAACCTCCATAAAATATGGTCATAGAATACCAACCATAACCAAACCAAGGAGGAGGAGGGCACTATGATATGCATGAAATAATCTTTTAAGGACTGATGTGGATATATTTGTGATAGGAAGGTGAGGAGCCAATATTTGCACTTCAGGTTTGGATGAAACTTATTGGGAAATCAGCTGCTCATCGGTGTCTTTGCACATCTACATTGCTCATTCAGTATGACATTAGGAAACTCATCCTCCAAAACCATGGAAAAGCAAATACTGATGGCCTTCTCAGCAGGCTAAAGGAGGAGGCTAAAAATTGAGTGATCAGCCACCTACCAAAGTAATGTGTTCATATCACACTGGAGGCCTTTTTTATTTGGACATTCAGAAACATGTGCATCCAGTTTCCAGATTGAAGTTGGAGATTTTATAGTCAAATATTTTCCTGTTACTACTGAGTAACTAAGAACTAACTGGCATCTAACCATCTGTTTGGCTTTATTCTATCAGTATTATTCTTCTCATATCATGATTTATTAGTGTTTCTACTGAATTATGAAAGCTTATTTGGCAAGTTATTACAGCAATAATTATAACAGTCTATCCCCTCCAAACAAAGACTCATAAGGATGAGGAAAATGTTGATTACAAACAAACAAACAAACAAAAAGCTTGATTTTCTAAGGATACAATGATGTTACTTCCATTGGCCATATACAGCAATGCCACCTGCCTTAAAATGATGGCTTAATAAGTACCTATACCAAGCTAGTAAGCTATCAGAGAGGAATTGATACAAATTCCATGAGGGCAAAACATATTTTGCTGTGCTTATTTTTGCTGTATCGAGAGCTGAAGGAGGCCTTAGAAAACACCCCTGGACCATGATTAAATTGGTGATAGTGGAACAACGATTGCACTGAACTACACGTTCTTTTAGTATTGCTTCTTTCAACAATTCTGACTACCAGACTCAACCTTGACCTCGTAAATGCAGGTGTCTATGCCTAAATAGCATCATCTGCCCTGAATTCTTACCTAAGGTCATCTAGAAATAGCTGCCATATAGTATAGCCGTGAAGTACTAAGGATTACCATGTTACCAAGGGTCCTCTTAGAAACAGTTTGGTTACCCCAAAGTATTCTATGAAAAAGTAGACATTTTTAAGAAGCTATCTTAATAACTTCAGATAGATTTTTTCCAACCAGATATTAATTAACCTAGGATGAATGCCTAAAGGGATCAGCAGGGTTTAAAACCAAGAGTGAACTGGTAAACCACTGTAAGATTTTAGCTTCGAGGTGAAAATCTGGTTAGTTCAGTTAATTAGCATTATGATGTGAGTCATTTCTTTGTGTCATTCATTTCACAAACTGAACTGTATAACTCTAGAGGGGTCAGTGCAACCTATTATCCCTATGAAAAATCCCATTAGGTCATGAGAGAGACACACACTCAGCAATGGTTTGTACCGAGAGAAAAGCATCCAAACAGAAATAACACATGAAGACTTTGCTTTTCTTTCACTCCTTAACACAGAAGAATTTGTCTGATCAAAGAAAAAAGTACACTGTGGTAATGGGAGAGAAAGCAGATAAGTCTGGATAAAAGGAAAGTAGAAACTCATCATTTCAAATCAAGGAAGGGGATAACTATAATTTGTAGCATTTGCTGATTTCCACTTTCAAGCAATAAACATGACATAATTGAAGCAGTTGGGAAAAGATACACAGCAGCACACCATTATATGTATTTCCACCACATAGATGCAAGAGGTGTACATAACCTCAACCATAACCACATAGGTAACAGTAAAAAAAAATTTTTAAGATTTTATTTATTTATTTGACAGAGAGAGATCACAAGTAGGCAGACAGGCAGGCAGAGGGAGAGAGAGAAGCAGGCTCCCCGCTGAGCAGAGGGCCCAATGCAGGGCTTGATCCCATGACCCTGGGATCATGACCTGAGCCGAAGGCAGACGCCCAACCGACTGAGCCACCCAGGCGCCCCAAACAGTAAAATTTTTGAAGAATAATTAAGAAGTTATGAGTTTTGAGTATTTATTTTCTTTGTTTTTTTTTAATTATCATTTTTAATTTTTTTAAGTAGGCTTCACACCCAATGTGGGGCTTGAACTCATGACCCTGAGGTCAAGAGTTGCACGCTCTACTGACTGAGCCAGCCAGGCGCCCCTATTTTCTTTGCTTTTAATATAATTTAGTTATAAATTTACATAATTTACATTTAAAAATAATGACTGTTTCATACTTGGCTTGTAAAATCGTTGAAAATTTAGTAAGCACCCCTCCCAAACCCATACAAGAAAGTTCTAGCACACCACTGGCTACAGTAAATAGAGCAGAGCTAGTGAAATTAAATAAACAGTGTTATATTTGGGTATTGAGGAGATAGGTAATCTTCCTTAGCAAGACCATTTCCTTCACTCTCAGTACTGGGCAGCACATTCTCAATTTCAGAAGGAAAGCTTCAGGGGAAAAAGTAAAATATAAATTAGACTATCCAAATAAGAAGTTTGCTTTGACATAACCATTTGGGAATTAGTAACTTAATATATTCTTAAAGATTAAGATTTAAAATAGTGATCTCAGGGTGGCTGGGTGGCTCAATCAGTTAAGCATCTGACTTGATTTTGGCTCAGGTCTTGATTTCAGGGTCTTGAGATCTAGTCCCATGTTGGGCTCCATGCTCAGTGGGGAGTCTGTTTCTCTCCCTCTCCCCCTGCCCCTCCCCCCACTCCAGCTCTTTCTCCCACTCTCTCAAATAAATAAATAAATAAATAAATAAATAAATAATCTTTTTCCTTTTTTTTAAGTATATTTAAACCATCGATTTAGACTCTAGTTTGTTTTCTGGTTATGTTTTGTGAATTATGCCCCAGAACCTTTCATGAGACTACTGTTTTATTTGTTTATTTATGTATTTATTTTAAGTAAGCTTTACACCCAACATGGGGCTTGAACTCACAGCCCTGAGATTGAGTCATATGCTCTACTGATTGAGCCAGCCAGGTGCTCCATGAGATCACTATTTTATTTTATTTTATTTTATTTTATTTTATTTTTTATTTGTTTAAAGATTTTATTTATTTATTTTAGAGAAAGAGAGAGTGTGCAGGGGGAGGGACAGAGGGAGAGGGAGAGAGAATCTCCAGCATGCTCCCCACTGAGCACAGAGCCCCATGCGGGGCTCAATCTTACGACCCTGAGATCATGACCTGAGCCTAAATCAAGAGTTGGACACTTGACAGACTGAGTCACCCAGACGCCCCTTAAATATACTTTTTAAACAAGGTCTGCTGCTAGAAAACAACAATGTGCTTAAAAGTTTTCATTTAAGTTTCAAAGCACACATATTGGCATGGGTAAGGAGCTTGGAACCATACCTATCAGCCCCTGCAGTAGCCCCTGAGACACTTTCATAGAATCCCAGGGCTCCACAGAATTACTTGAATAGATGAGTAGAAAGTTTGAAAACTTCCATGCAAGGAGGCCTCTTGAACCTTGCTTAGCATAGCCCATGGCTGATGGGAGTCCCGCCTATCAAGTATTAAAGACACAGTTATAGCTTATAATTTATTATCCACATGCACACTAACAGATTGCTCTTATAGCAGAATATTTACCTGCACTAAGTCTAGAAGTTTCAAAGACATAACAATCAGTAGGCTGATGTTGTTTTGGAGACATAAACTGCTCCAGAATTCTGACAAGTTTCACCCTCACATGTGGTCCAGTGCATAAACCTCCCCCATGTGAAGTACTTGCCATCACTAGATCATAGACTTGGAATCATTAGACTACAAATCCCCCCATGATAGGCACTTTAATCAAGGCAACCTTCCCTATTTACCTCTGAGATATGCGAGGATCTTGTTTAACACACTTTCTCAGGCAGCTACAGTCAGAATTGGCACTCCAGTTAAAACGATGTAAAGTGAATGAATTTTACAGTTAAAACCATGTATTCTTCATGGGCCAGGAACTCTTCAAGGTCACATTCAGCTATAATGTCTTAGCACCACGTCCACCTCATCTTCTCAATTCTTACGGTTATAATTTTACTCTCTTTCTCTTAGCCTGCATCACTTAAAGAAACAGGCAGACAGACACAAATATCTGAACCTTCGAATACTTTCAGAGAAGAAGCGAACTAAATTCATTAACTTCACCAGCAGAACATTGAGACCGCTTTACATGGTGCAAAGATCTGCTCAAGATTAACAGTTGGAGAAAAAAAAGTAAGAATCACTTCCTTTACCTGCTTCCCCCAGTCTGCCAAAAAGAGTACAGTACACTCAGTTCACTCATGGTGGTAGAGTTCCTAAACTGAATGATCATAGGACAGATGCCAAGGACTTACTGCATGCTTAGAGCAAAAATTATTAGGAATGCCCTCTGCATGGGTGATTATAAATTGGCTATGGGGTTTAATTAAGGGGTTTTCATTTCATGATCTAAACAACTGGGCTTTGGGATTAGCAGTTGCTGTCTGTTCACATCAGTAACTGGCAATGATTCTTCTAATCACATGAGGACATATTAGCATATTGTGCATTGCAAGATGGTGCTCCCAATAAAAAGTGACAAAAGGTTTCTGAACTCAGCATCTGTCATCCAGAATGCATGGATATCCAGAATGCATATCCAATTTATTTATAAAATATCTTCATTCCTAAGAGATCTTATTTATTTTGGGGGCACCTGGGTAGCTCAGATGGTTAAGCGTCTGCCTTCGGCTCAGGTCATGATCCCAGGGTCCTGGGATCGAGCCCCGCATCGGGCTCAGCGGGGAGCCTGCTTCTCCCTCTGCCTCTGCCTTTCCCCCTGCTCATGCTCTCTCTCTCTCTATCTCTGTGTCTCAAATGAATAAATAAAAAATCTTTAAAAAAAAAAAAGAGATCTTATTTATTTTTGTTTGAGAAGCTACTAAAATCTAAAGCAACCAACCAACCAAACTTGCTTTCTCAATATCCCAAGGGAACTTCAAAAAACAATCAGTCTTTGATCATTATATAGTATTTTTTAATATATAGCTTATGTCCAGTTAACAACCAAAAAATGTTTTAGAAGCAGAGTAAAAATAACAGTCAGTATTCAGCTGAAGTAGTCTATTAATGCAGGATTCTCGTCTACCAACTTTTCTGTGAAAATTTCCTATCATCTCAATATTATATCTTGATATTTTCTGGCATCACTGTAGATGCTACCAATATACATTTTAACAAAACACTTTACAGATTGGATATAAAGCAAAAATATGATAGAATTAGTTAGCTAGCATTTGAAAAAAAGATTTGCTTAATATATTTGAGAAAGGTTTTTCAAGCTACTTCAGCCTTTAAAATATACAAAATCATTCATTTTACAAATATTTAAAGTGCCTAATAGGTGCCAGAAGTTTCAAAATCATATGGGAAACAGATGATTATAATATAGATCTCTTTTGTAGATCCAGAATTCATATTGGCATATTGAAACCTCTGAGAAGTTGTACAATAAGAAGCAAGCAAATTGGGGCACCTGGGTGGCTCAGTCAGCTAAGCATCTGACTTCGGCTCAGGTCATGATCCCAGGGTCCTGGGACTGAACCCCACATCTGGCTCTGTGCTCAGCAGGGAGTAAGGCTTGTCCCTCTCCCTCTTCCTCTGCCCCTCCCCACACTCATGCTTTCTCTCTCTCTCAAATAAATAAAATCTTCAAAAAAAAAAGCTGCAGCAAGCGAAAACAACGACAATGACGACAAAACCAGTTGCTTAATTGGGTATTTTCCAAGCCAATTTGAATGAAACAGATGTTCTGAAGAACTCACATTGGGGCAAGTGAATGAAAAAAGTGGAGCTAGGTAAACAGACCAAGAAATTTAATCTCGTTTTAGTGCCAAGTATAGTATTATGCTTTGAAACTTGTAATGTGAGACACCAAATTTTCTAATAATCAGAATGTTTGAAATTATGGGTAAGAATTTATTCCATGTGTATATGGACAGAAGCTAGGAAGGAAGTTACTATCAGCTATCAGCTGTGAGCTCCAGGAGTCCCTAGGGGCCCAACTATATTGTTTGATATACAACAAATCCTGGGCAAAGGTCTTTAGCTGGACTGTCCTTGCTGGAGGACAACTGGTAGCCAAACATGCTCTTGGTGTCCCTTTTTCTCAGTAGTTAATTGTATTTTTAACCCTCAAACATAAATAGTTAAGTGTAGTGAGGGATATTTTTCGTAACCCACAAATGCCCTAATGCCCTGGCTGGAAATCAACCTTATGTAAACTGGATATCCGCAGGCCTCCTGAGCATAATGGCACAAATGAAGTCACGTTGACATTTATGCCCAAATTAGACTGACTCATTGCTTCCACTTGGCTAGGTGGTCGATCCCATGGAGGATTTCATGAGGTTTCTGGGATGGCAGTGGGGCTCCACTTTTTTTGGCAGATCAGTCAAGGTCAATGTTGAGTCCACAGCCACTGACCTTTCTGGCCCCCCTTGCTCACACAGCTACTTCAGCATGCTCACGCCTCACTGCTATCTGCAGCCACTGCTGTCTCTTTCTGCAGCCAAACTGAACTTCTTTCAAATCCCAGAATGTGCCACGCTTGTATCAACCTCAGGCCATGTCAACTTGCTACTCCTTCAATCTGAAACATATTTTGTTTAAATCTCACGTCAAGTATAACTTATTCCAGAAAGCATTACCTGACTATAAATGCGAGGCACCCCTCCTATGTGTCCGTGTAGCACCCTGTGCTCATTCCTCCTGCAGTACTTATTGCATTGCTTTAATCGTCTGTTAGGAAAGAAACAGGTAAACGGCAAAATCCTTATGGAGAGAGAGTATGCACTTGATGTGGGGCCTGGCACATAATAGAACATTTTTATAGGAGGGTTTGCAACTGTCCTTCTACAATTTAACAGATATTCTCATTACAAGCAGGCTACAGATGAGCCAATCTTGATTAGCAGTTTTCAAACTGAAGTCACACATACCAACTCTCTTTCCTTACTTCTCATATTTAAAACGTTACTGTATAATCTACCTCAGGCAATTTTGTGGTAGAGAATTATCTATTGACTTATTCTATCCCTCCAGGCACTCAGAGTCCTCATTCTCAGCTTTGACTGCCTGAAGCTTCCCACAATTTTACCAGTCCATCCTAGACATCGTTTTACGCTCTGGATTTTCCTTCCTTATCATTTTTTTTTTTTTCTGTCCTGGGTCCTATTTCCTTAGAGCTCTCCTTTCTGTTAAGTTTCTACTGACTCAATCAAAGTTCTTATAAAGGCACATTTTAATTAAATTGTGGGGGGAGGAAATTTTCAAGATTCGTGATTAAGGAGGGTATATGTCCAGCCACCCCCATCCCTTTTTTTTACAGCTAATGATAAGAAGTGAGCAGACTAGGGCCATAGTCTGTAACAGGCCTTGCACTGGTCAACATATCACACTACACAGCAGCCAGCTATACCCCTCAAATGTCAAATAACTTCCATCCCGGCCTTGGAGCGAATGATAAGACCCTGGGCCTAAGGCAGAGAGATGGAACACAAGCATCCCTCTAGAAACCAAGCCTCCCTGCCGCTAACCCAGCCCTCATTACTGTTCCTTACTTCTTCTATACACAGCATCACTAGGGATCAAAGAGCCAGGCGCTCTGCATTATTTAAAGAGAAGAGGCAGGACACCTGGGTGGCTCAGTCAGTTAAGTGTCTGCCTTCAGCTCAGGTCATGATCCCAGGGCCCTGGGATCGAGTCCCACTTCGGGCTCCTTGCTCAATGAGGAGCCTGCTTCTCCCTCTCCCCATGTCATTCCCTCTGCAGTTCCTCCTGCTTGTGCTCTCTCACTCTAGCTCTCTCTTAAATAAATAAATAAATAAATAAATAAACAAACAAACAAACAAACAAACAAATAAAATCTTTTTAAAAAATAAAGAGAATGAGTCTTCTGATCATGACACTCAGAGGTGGTTAGTGTGGGATGGTTGCTCCCCTGATTCGATGACTAACTCACTAAACTATACTTGGTGAAGAATACAGGGTGAAAAAGGAAAGGCAATGGTGGGACACAGAATCTTTA
Source organism: Mirounga leonina (assembly GCF_011800145.1). NCBI lineage: Eukaryota > Metazoa > Chordata > Mammalia > Carnivora > Phocidae > Mirounga > Mirounga leonina. Next base: position 13,253,108 of record NW_023270175.1, on the reverse strand, counting down.
GTAGAAAATGAGCTAGTCCAATTGAATAAATAGCAGGTCATAGCACATGAGGAAGATTAGGCACCAGAGTTGAGAGCAAGACAGGCAGAAAGTGAGGACAGAAGGAGGAAGAGAGTGAAAGCGAGAGGGAAAGTGACAGAGAGAGACTGAAAACCGTGTAGTAATTAACTACATTTTAAAAAAACACCCTAAGGGCTAGCATTATGTCAAGATCACTAACTGTAAAGAAGAGCCAAGAGGTCTTCAAATCACAGCCTGTGAACCAAATCCGGCCAGCTGACTGCTTTTGCAAATGATATTTTATTAGAACAGAGCTGCACTCATTGGTTTACATACTGTCCATGGCTGATTTAGTGCTACAACGGTAAAGCTGAATAGTAGGGACAGTGGTCCTACAACCCATAGAGCTTAAAGCATTTACTATCTGGTGCTTTAAGAAAAAAATTGCTGAATTCAGAAGTAGACGATTAGAAAAACAGTACATTTCTCCAGCGTTGGGACTTCATAACCCAGAAGTAAGGAACATGCAATCCTCTTGCTCTGAAAAGTAGGGAAGGAGTCCCACAGCTGGAAGAAGTGCTGAGTCTTAAGCCCCTTTGTGCCACTTAGCAGTCTCACCTAAGTAACTGTTCTGCAAATCTGCGCTAAATTGTTTCTAGTGACAGCTCAGGTACTAGTGAGTCTTCTGCTGATGAAGCCCCAGAATGCATACTTTCTACAAGGGAACCTCCAATTCAGCCTTTCTAGAAAGGTTATGCCATATATTCTGAGCTCTTCCCACTGACAAGGCATCTTTCATTTCTGATGACCTTGAAGAGACAGACCATGGGTTGCTGAAAAAAAGAGTTTATGGCCATTTGAATTTATTTAGATGTTAAAAAAAATCACTAACTGTATCTCAGTTTTACAAACTTCTGAATTCCCACCATTTTAAGTATTTTGCTCCTGGTGGATACAACAGGGTGTATGTATGTGTGCGTCCATAGACCCACAGCAGCATACTTTTATATGAAATGAAACATATAAAAATAGAGTGTTGTTCTTATAGGTGGCTACTTCTGTTCGACTTACTTAGTCGTTAAGAAAATAAAGTAGATCTAGATTTTGACAACTGAGACTGAATACGGGAAACATTTCAGTCAGTTTAGAAGAGCTTGTTGGTTTGTTTGGGTTTTTGTTTTGTTTTTGTTTTTTGGGGTTTTTTTGTTTTGTTTTTTTGGTGGGGGACAGGGTTGGTGGTTGAGATACGATTAGTTGCTGTCATCTGGAGGAATAATGAACTCGTTTATATCAGTTCCAACCAACAGCTAAGGAAGAAATTGGGAGTTTATTTCCCCATTTATACCTACTTGGAGGTCACTGATGGATTTGGATGTTTTCAATACCTTTTTGTCTTCCTTGCTAGTTCAGAATTTTTCCTCCTTGTCTATTCAATCTTATCTTTTTAGCCAAAACTAAATTCAAGCATACTTAGAATTCAATCAAAGATGCCACAAATGGGGTTCCTGGCTGGCTCAGTCTACAGAGTGTGCGACTCTTGATCTCAGGGCTGTAACTTTGAGCTCCATGTTGGGTGTAGAGATGACTTAAAAAGAAAATTTTTAGAAAAAAAAAGATGCCACAAATGTACAAATGAATGAAATTTAGAAAGTCAAGGAAAATCTTTACATTTAAATATCCATGTATGTCTTGTTAGTCAATTTAGCATAAAGAGAAATTACTTTAATGATACAACAACAACAACAACAACACTGTCAGTAGCCAGTCAGGGCAGTCAGCCTTGTGCTCAGATATAAAAGCAGAGAGCTTCACAGAAAACAAAATAATTGACCGAAAATTTAATTAGAATTAGCCATCTTCACAGGCTCTTTGGAGCTATTCTCTCTCTTTCTCTCTCTTTTTTAACCATTTATGATAATTGGAAAGAAGTGTGAGGTTCATGATAATAGACAGGAAACTGTTCACAGGTCTGTGACCTTTCCTGAGTACCAGAGCCAAAATGCATTACCCTGTTTTGGATCATTCCTCAATCAGGTAACCATAGCAATTCACTTTGGAAGACACTGAGAATTTTCCAATGTGAGACAATAAGTGAAGAATTCAAAGCAAAGTAACTTCACCAGAGACTGAAAGTATATGCAAATCCATTCAAATTTTACCTGACAAGATGAAGGAGTGGATATTCTGGTACTTTATCATCCATACCAGTGATGTTCATGTTTTTTGGTCATGGAAATATTTTGCCGAAGTCCAAAATATAAATAGAAAAGCAGGCTTGGCCTGGCTAAAGCAGTGGCAGATATACAACTTCCTGTCCTTACGATCCAACTTTCTCTAATCATCCCCTTGTCCACTTCCATACTGCACCTACCATAATGTCTGGTACATAGCAGACATTCAAGTCATATTTTTGAATGAATAAATGAATGAGTAAATGAGACACATATAAGGAACCACTAGGGATCTGTGAAACGATTTTATATCTGCTATGTAACCCATCAGGTTTAAAGATGAGAACCTTCTGGAAGATATGATGAACACTAAATTAGACTAAACAGCATTTCATGTTTGTGTGAGGATTCAGAAGGCCCTGACAGTGATACCAAGCATCACTATTTTCCTACCCTGAAATACCCTTAAAGAGGTTTCTTATATTTTGGTTGTACAAAAAAATGCTTTTTATTACAATGTTTATTACAAACGTATTTTATTACAAAACTTTTGCATATGGACTACATTTTCAGAAATATGATAAAGGTCATACCTCATGAAATCACACATGTAGGCAAAACAACGCAATTCAAATCACAAATTCCATTTTTAGCCATAGATTTGGCCTCGTGATCAAAATATAAGAGCTTTTGAAATTGATAGGTCTTTTCATTCAAAAACAAAAATGTTTTTAAAATAAAGGATTAAGAGCAATTATTTAAGAATAATTCTTCTGAGACATTTGTGCATGGCTGTGATGGTTAATTTTATGTATCAACTTGACTAGGCCAAGGAATGGCCACAAATCTGGTTAAATATTATTTAGGGTATATCTGTGAGCATGTTTCCAGATGGAAGAGATTAACACTTAAATTGGTGGGCTGGGTAAAACAGATTGCCCTCCCCAATGTGGGTTGGCATCATCCAATCCATTGAGGGTTTGAACAGAACAAAAAGGCTGAGGAAGGAAGGTTGAACACTTTCTCTCTCTCTCTCTCTCTCTCTTTCCGTCTGTCTCTGTCTGACTGTGTGACCTGACATTAGTCATCTCCTGACCTTGGACTGAGACATACCACTGGCACTCCTGGTTCTCAGGCCTTAGGACAAGGACTGGAATTCACAGCATTGGCATTTCTGGGTATCCAGTTTACAGAAGGTAGACTGTAGAATTTAGCCTCCATAATCACATGAGACAATTCCTTATAATAAATCTCATTGTATATATTATATTATGTATTATATACATTATATATTTTTATATACATAAGTATATTTTTAATAGATTTTACACACACACACACACACACACACACACATTTGGTTCTGTTTCTCTGGAGAACTCTAACTAATGTAGATTTTGGTGCCAAGAGTGATTTTACAGCAACCGAATTTTAAGGTTGAGTTTTCTGAATTGGTTCTGGGGTTTCTAGAATTGGCTCTCAAATATGATTAGATGTAAAGACTCTAATGATTTTATTGCCAATAATAAAGAGAGCATTGATAGTCCATGGCATGATCTGGCAACGGAGATAGGCAAAATATCTGCATTGGATGGTGCTAATCAACCACTTATAACAAGCAAGGAGCTGAATGACATGTATATAATACTTCTAAACAGTTCTGAAAAATTATACAAATATAATGAGACTGGCAAGTTGCCCCCGAATTGAGATTTGTCCACGTTTCACTGGATAAAATGGTGAAAGAAAAAGGATAAGTTCAAGGATTCAAATTCCCAATTCAAGTGTCATGTAAATTACCTGAAGGGGGCTATGTGTGCCCTGAAGGAGATCCTTACCTCCTGTAGCCATGGGGCTACAGAAATTGATGAAAATCAAATGTAGAATCTCATAAGGAAACTGGCTGAATTACAACTTAAGCTGAACTCCCAGCCTCTCAGGGTGTCTATTGTTAAAGTGAGGGCATTGATTGAGAAAGAATAAGATCCTGTAAGTTGAGATGGGGACATGTGGCAAGACTGTGCTAAAATTGGGTACACTGAACCCCTAAATTCTGATGAGTCTTCTTTGCAAGTGGATGAAATCTCCCCAACCCAAGCAGAAGGAGCCTCCCCACTATTTCAGAAGTGGCCTCCCCACTCACAGCAGAAGCAGCCTCTCCAACCCTAGTGGCAATAGCATCTCCACCCCCAGTGATATCAGCCTCTCTATCCCCAGTCTTACTGGACTTTCCACCTGTCTGAGGGAATTAAATCCACATTATAATCCCAAGGAAGGGATTCGAAGGCCTAGGATGACTGAAATGTTACAGTGGATTTGTCATTTAAGACTTATTCACCACATCTTTATCCATTCTTCTGTTGAAGGGCATCTCAGTTCCTTCCACAGTTTGGCTATTGTGGACATTGTTGCTATGAACATTGGGGTGCACATGCCCCTTCTTTTCACTACATCTGTATCTTTGGGGTAAATACCTAGTAGTGCGATTGCTTGGTCATAGGGTAGCTCTATTTTCCACCATTTGCATCAACATGGATGGAACTGGGAGGGATTATTCTAAGTGAAATAAGTCAAGCAGAGAAAGACAATTATCATATGGTTTCACTCATATTGGAACACAAGGAATAGAGTGGCGGACCACAGGGGAAGGGAGGGAAAACGGAATGGGAAGAAATCATAGAGGGAGACAAACCATGAGAGACTCTGGACTCCAGGAAACAAACTGAGGGTTACAGAAGGGAAGGGGTTGGGGGGATGGGGTAACCAGGTGATGGGTATTAAAGAGGGCATGTTTTGGGATGAGCACTGGGTGTTATACGCAACTAATGAATCGTTGAACACTACAACAAAAACATGATGTACTATATGCTGGCTAACTGAACATTAAAAAAAAAAAAGAAAAAGAAAACCTTATTCACCCACACTGGGAGGGTCCAGAAGACATATGTGAGAAATAAATGTGTGAGGGAAGCCCTGGCATCTACAAAGAGCTCTGTGATTGCTCTTCTCTGTAAACCAAAATTTATGGTGGGAAATGCAGCCACTGAATTGGGAAACCTATATACAATGGGAGTAATTGGATCCTATTTGACAGGGGTAGGGTGGTGGCACTCAACCACCACAGGTAAGGAGGGTATGGTCATCATAATGAACAGCAGAGTCAAAGCAGAAATCAGAATAGTCTGACCTTCATGGACCTATGAAGTTGGCTAATTGATCATGGTATTCCTAGAAGTGGAATAGATAGGAAGCCCAGTAAATTTTTACTTGAGCTGTATAAACAGAAAATTTCTAGGTGAAGTGAAAAAAATCTAAACTGAATCATAAAAACAGAGAATTACAGACCTTCAATCAATTCCCAGACTTGGACTATATGATCCAGCCAATCAACTGGTGCTTGCAATATCAGTGGCAGATGAGGATGCTGTTTGGAACTTTTAGGAGGCTCCTATAGTTGAAGTACAGCACTAGCCCTGAGGATTTTGAAGCAAAGCCTTGCCATGCCATCCTCTGCAGATAACTGCTCTCCTTTTGAGAAACAGCTCCTGGCCTGCTACTGGGCCTTAGTAGAGACCAAATGCTTAATCATGGGCCATCAAGTTACCAAGCAACCTGAGCTATCCATCATGAATGTTTTGTGTTATCTGATCCACTAAGCTACAAAGTTGGGTTTGCACAGCAGCACTCCATATTCAAATGGAAGGGGTATATACATGATTGAGCCCAAGCAGGCCATGAAGGCACAAGTAAGTTACATGAAGTATCCTAAATGCCTGCTCCTGCTATATTGCCTTGTCTCTCCCAGTCTGTACCAGTGGTCTCAAGGGAGTTCCCTATGATCTGTCCACAGAGGAAGTGAAGCCTCTAGTTTACAGATGGTTCTATAGGATAGCTGGTACCATCCAAAAATGGGCAGCTATAGCACTACAGCTCCTTTCTGAGACATCCCTAAAGGACCCTGGTGAAGGTAAAGCCTCCCAAGTGGGCAGAACTTTAAACAGTGCACCTTGCTTTACACTTTGCTTGTAAGAAGAAATGGCCAGACATGGAGTTATATACCAATTCATGGGCCTTGGCCAGTGGTTTTGCTGGATGTTCAGGGACTTAGAAGGAGCATGATTGGAAAACTGATGACAAAGAGATCTGAGGAAGAGGTATGTAGATAGACTTCTCTGAATGGGCAAAAAACATGATGATATTTGTGTCCAGTGTGAATGCTCACCAAAGGGTGCCCTCAGCAGAGGAAAATTTTCATCGTCAAATGGATAGGATGACCTATTCTGTATATGCCACTCAGCCTCTTTCCCCGGTCACCCCTGTCATTGTCCAATGGCCTCATGAACAAAGTGCCCAGGGTGGCAGAGATGAAGGTTATACAGGGATGAAGGTTATGATGATGAAGCTCATCAACATGCACTTCCATTCACCAAGACTAACCCGGCTATGGCCACCACTGAGCCCCCAGTCTGCCTGCAGACGAGACTAACACTGAGTTCCTGATATGGCACCATCCCCCAGAGAAATCAGCCAGCTATCTGGTGGCAGGTTGATTATATTGTACCGCTTCCATCTTGGAAGTGGCAGCATTTTGTTCTTACTGGAATCGACACTCACTCTGGATATAGCTTTACCTTTCTTGCATGCCAAAACTACCATCCGTGAACTTACAGAATGCCTTATGCATTATCATGGTATTCTGTGCAGCATTGTTTCTAATGAAAGAACTCACTTCACAGCAAAAGTGTGGCAGTGAGCCCATACTCATAAAATCCACTGGTCTTACCCTGTTTTCCACAATCAGCTGGCTTGATAGAATTGTAGAATGACCTTCTGGAGACTCAGTTACAGTGCCAACTAGGTGGCAATATCTTGGAGGCCTAGGGCAAGGTTTTCCAGAAGGCTGTATATGCTTTGAATGCAAGGCCAATATGTGGCGCTGTTTCTCTGACAGGATTCATGAATCCAGGAATCAAGGGGTAGAAATGGGAGTGGCACCCCTCATTATTACCCCTTGGGATCCACTGGCAACATTTTCGCTTCCTGTTTTTGCAACTATAAGGGCCAAAGGCAGGCCTCCCCAGAATGTGCCACTTTGGCATATTGATTATTTTAAGTAAAAGTTACTTCAGAGACAGCTTGTATAAGAAGGAAACCCAGACCCTCCTCTGTCCCCATGAAAGCAAGAAATAAATCTCCCATGTAAAAGGTGTCCCACATGTACCAGGAGGTAGAGACATCCTTATCACAAGAAGGTTGTATAAACAACTCTTGTGATTTTTACTAATTTACGACTTTGTCTAAATTCTGTTTGAAATTCCTTACTAATTGAAGCTCCCAAAGTTAAGTCTCCTTTTTCCTGTCGAGTCCTCACAGACATATGGTCTCTTTGTCTAAGAAGTATAGAACTGCCTGTCTTGGTCATTTCTTCAGTTCTCAGTTTCATTATTGGGACTCTGTGCACACATAATAAAACTTTGGGGTTTTTTTCTCCTGTTAATCTGTCTTGTGTAAATTTAATTTTTAGTCCAGCTGGAAAATCTTGAAAGGTAGAGGAAGAATTTTTCCTTCTGGTCACATCCTTATGCTCTGCTGGCCCAGAGCTCTTAGTTCCAAGGGAGAAATACTTCCACCAGGAAACACAACAATGATTCTATTAAACTGTAAGTTAAGACTACTGCCCAGCCACTCTGGGCTCCTCATGCCTCTGAATCAATAGATGAAGATGGGAGTTACTGTGCTGGCTGGGGTAATTGATCCTGACTACCACGGGGAAATCAGATTACTACTGCACAAAGGAGGTAAGGAAGAGTTTGTCTGGAATACAGAAGATCCCTTAGGGTGTCTCTTAATATCATCATGCCCTGTGATTAAAATCAATGGAAAACTAACAACTCAATCTAAGCAGGATCATTAATGTCCTAGACCCTTCAGTAATGAAGGTTTAGATCACCTCACCAAGTAAAGAACCACAATGAGATGAGGTACTTCCTGAAGGCAAAGGAAACACAGATGGGTAGTGGAAAAAGTAGTTATAAATACCAGCTATAACCATGTGACCAGTTACAGAAACAAAGATACAAATGTAATAAGTATTTCCTCCTTATTTGATTTTGTTATAAATATATTTTATGCTTAAATATATTTTATACATGTATGTGTGTATCAAATATCTTTGTTTTCTTTCATCTTATTCCCTCATCATGTAACATAAGATGTATTATTGACTTCCTATCACATTATTAAGTATTGTTAATTTTACATCATAGCATTTAAGTTACGGGACATCAAAGAGAAGAGTAAACATCACGCAAGGACTTTACCTCCTGTTTTAGAAGGGGTTAGTGCATTTTTGGTTGTATGCAGGAGAATTGTACTACATTAGAATAATGACCTTGTTATTGTCTTTCTTTGGAGATTAAGTATGGTTTAAGGAGGTCTGCTTCAATGCCAAGTTGACAGGAGTGGAATTGTTATGGCTAATTTATTGTGTCAATTTGACTAGGCCAAAGGATACTTACGTATCTGATTAAACACTATTTTGGGTGTGTCTGTAGGGTGTTTTTGGAAGCAATTACTATATTTGAATTGGTGGACTGAGTAAAGCACATTGCCCTCCCCAATGTGGCTGGGCATTATCTAATTCATTGAAGAAATGAATAGAACAAAAAGGCAGAAGGAGGTTGAATTATCTCTCTGCCTGACTGGAGAGCTGAGACATAGGTCTTCTGCCCTTGCACTAGGACTTAAATATCATTGGTCCTTCTGGTTCTCAGGCCTTAGGACTCACACTAGAATTTACAGCATCCACTTTCCTGGGTCTGGCTTTCAGACAGCAGATTGTGGGATTTTTTCAGCCTCTACAATCTCATGAGTCAAATCCTTATAATAAACCAGATTGTAAGGGCATCGGGGTGGCTCAGTCATTAAGCATCTGCCTTCGGCTCAGGTCATGATCCCAGGGTCCTGGGATCGAGGCCCACATCGGGCTCCCTGCTCTGCAGGAAGCCTACTTCTCCCTCTCCCACTCCCCCTGCTTGTGTTCCCTCTCCCGCTGTGTCTCTCTCTGTCAAATAAATAGATAAAATCTTTTTTTAAAAAAAATAAATAAATCAGATTGTACACACACACACACACCCACACCACAAATCTTCCTCAACTTATGATAGAATTATGTCCTGATAAAAATAATACACGTAACCTACCAAACATCATAGCTTATCCTAGCCTACCTAAAATGTGCACAGAACACTTAGATTAGACTACAGTTGGGCAAAATCATCTAACACAAAGCCTATTTTATAATAAAGAATTGAATATCTCATGTAATTTATTTAATATTGTACTGAAAGTGAAAAACAATTGTTGTATGTGTGTAAGTTGCATACCCAGTGTCATGAGAAAGTATCATACCATATGTCACTAACCCAGAAAAAGATCAAAATTCAGAATTTAAAGTATGGTTTCTAATGAATTCATATTGCTTTCACACACCATTGTAAAGCCACAGAATAATAAGTCAGGGACTGTGTGTGTGTATATATATATATATATAGAGAGAGAGAGAGAGCAAATTATAATATGCAAATATGTAATATATAATATATACAATTACATGTATAATATTTTACATATAGTATATAGTATAATATATAAATTATTATAGTAATAGATATATGTATATCATTGATTCTGTTTCTCTGGAGAACCATGACTAATATAATGTGTGCTTCTACATTTTTCCTTGCATTTGAGCAAAAAGAAGAGATATATACAGAGTGAGAGGAGCCAACACAATTTCAAGCTGGAAAATCATTTAAAGATTATTCAGATTACCTTCTACATTAGACAGATGAAAAAACTAAACTCTATATAGCTCAAAGAAGACAAGGCTGGGAGTAGAACTTACATATTCTGACATGAAGTTCAATGGTCTTTTGCATTACATCATTTGACAAGAAAAATAATAATGCTAATGATGATATTATGAGTTAGCAAAACCTGAGGTTCATTTCAAATGACATTTTTGGTTCTATCACCCTTTTTAAAGGAACAGAAGAAAATTGGATCCAAATTGCACATTTTGTAAATTATCTCTAAGGTGCTTAACTTTACAGGTGCTGAATAATATGCTACATAATTAGGGTGATTAATAGGACTTAAGAGTGTATGATTCCAACATATGTTGAAGCCATGTGATCTGAATGAGTTTTAATTAGAGTTGGATGAGTTGCTTATTTCCAAATCTATTGGTGAAAAATTGGATTTTAACTTCAGCCAATTTAATGTGTTGCTTTATACTACATGGCTACATGAATGACAGGAAAGAACAGTGGCCTGGAGTCTCAATAAATTGGACCAATTTGAGGAGAAAAGCCTCTGATTTAGTGAAAGAGTATGTTCTTCAAAATAAATGTTATTTAGGGCACATATAATACTTCAAACTACACTAATAAAGTAATGTCATGCCCCCAACTTCTAATCTAATTCTGTTGTAAAGAGGTATGTTTATATATTTAACTTTTCTCAACCACTTTCTCTATCCGTCTTTTTTTCTTTTCTTTTTTTTTTTTTTACTTAACTAGAACCAGTTCTCCTTCATGGACACTGATTCCCCTATGGCACTATCAACTGACATTTCTTTACTCTCCCACAGTGGACATATATTAGGTCCAGGGAAATGGGTTGGAATACCTCTGATTCCCCTTTACTATTTTTCTGATATGGTTTCATATCAGAACTTTGTTCAATATCCCATACTCATTTGAAGCTTATAAAACTACATTCTTCCTAATCTGGTTTCATTTTCCAGTCACTCTTCTACACTCTTTGAAGACGTTGGCATCTGTTTTACAGTTATATATTTTTTCATCATCACAGTAATCCTATGATATTTCAGCTAAAAAATAGACGGCACACCCATGATGACTTCCTTATGCTTCCTTGATCATATTCCACATTCTATTTCTGACATGGGGAAACTGAAGGACTCCATAAAAATCTGCTCTTGCTCCTTTTCCTGCTTCTATTCTTGCTAGGACCTGCACCCCCACTTTATGCATGCCTCATAATAGGGATAGTGTATGTCTTTCTTGTAAGGGACAAGAAGTAAATGATTTCTTTAGTACAGGTAATATCTAAGGAAGAACCAGGTGAGAAGGACCGGACGAAGCTATCATATGTGTATTCCAGACCACCTGCACGAGACATCTCAATGCCAAGACCCCCCCTAGCTCCTGGATCCTTGTCTTTGTTCTAACTGGTTCCTGGATGCCTAAGAAGACATGTACACCCCACAACAATCTTCAATAAAACTCCCAGACCCCAAGCAAAGACAAGACACTTGGTCTGTACCTGCACTCTCTACCTTCAATAAACTCCACTTTTACCTCCTGCAGGCTAGCATTTGATTTCTATCCTGCATGCAGCCAGGGATCCTACTGGCTGGTCCTGCAGGACATTCTCTGGGTCCTTGGACCTAGCCTGCCTGCATCAATTCTGCAATTCATTCACAATGATATTCACTAGAAATTACCATCATGGAACTATTCCACCAGTGTACTATTTAACTTTGAAATTTCTCCCATCACATTCTTCTATCCTTTAGCCTCTCCTATTCTTGCATCCTAAAGAGCCTAGTTTTTTATTTCATCAAAACTTTTAATCCTCTGTTACCCCTTTTTCTCATAACTTCCTATATTACCTAAACACTCATGGATAGCTTATTAAAGTGTACTCTTACCAGCAACTTGAATTTATTTTTCTTCCCACAGTATCTGCCTAGTCAATTAATTCTAAAATCCTCAGTCTACATGTCTGGTTTCTTTTTGACTACTTCTGAGCTTCTGAACATTGCCAGAGAATGTCATACAACACATGGTGATTGGCTCCAGTGAAAATCATATCCAGCTAGAACCTCTATACCATTAAACTATTATGTCATTCATTCTTGGTATTTCCTTTTCTAAAAAAGTTCTTTCAGTTTTAAGATAGCTCAAATTAAGTTGAAAAAAATGGGGGATAAAGTTTTGAAAAGGTGCAGAGACCTCATGAATATTAATATATCCAGACTTGGGGTGCCTGGGTGGCTCAGATGGTTAAGCGTCTGCCTTCGACTCAGGTCATGATCCCAGAGTCCTGGGATCGAGCCCTGCGTTGGGCTCCCTGCTCAGCAGGGACTCTGCTTCTCCCTCTCCCTCTGCCCCTCACCCTGCTCGTGCTCTCTCTCTCTCTCAAATGAATAAAATTTTTAAATATATATATATCCAGACTCAAAGTGACTCACAGTTGGTAACTGGATGCCATCATGTACTATGGCACCACTTTCTATGTCTTTTTCATTCTCTCTGTCTCTGGCTACCTCTCAGGCCACAAGATCTTTCTTTTTGGCATCTCTTTTTTCATTTACATTATTTTCCTCTCAGATTCCCACAACTACCTGGAATAGTTTTCCAGTGTCTTAAATCTAAATTCCTAGAGAAGAGGCAGCAAATCTGATTAGTTTGACTAAGTAGCTGATCAGCAAATAATTTTACAAACATGCCAATATAAGCCAACTGCTTCAACAGAGGATTTGGGTAGTTTCAGTTATGAGAAAAGAGAGCTGCTTACAGAAAAGCATCATAAAAATATTTTCCCTACGGTAGTTATTCCAACTTCACGGCCAGCCTCAAGTCCTTCAGTTGCACTGCTTTCAACACTTTTAGCCTCTATTTTAAGGAAAGTATAAGACATATTTGTAAAGAAGAAGAAAATGGGTGGAGTCGACAGTAATAACAATAATAATTTCCATTTTCCTTTTGTGTCTTCAATCTCTTCCTGAGCATTAATACTGTCCTCTCCACTAACCATGATTATCTTTGGCATTCTAAAAGAACAATGCTGCCTTTAAGATACTCATATCTCTTTTATCCTTGCATAGTTAAACATGGACAAAGTACTCTAAAATGCGTGCATTCACTTCCTTTCTACTTCTCAACAAACTGCTCTTTCAAGACCATGTTCTTGTCCACATGGCTTTAGCTATATGCATTTTCTTTCTTGAACAAGTAAGACCAAAACCCAGTTGCAACTTGCTTTCGCATTGTAGTAATATATCTTGGATCTGAAATTAAGAGATAATGCTTCTTCCTCATTCTTAATGTTTCCTTTTATGTGAAGAGACATCTATTAGCATAACACTCCTGGCCTCTTTCCATTTCTTTACTCATTTTGCCTTAGGGGATGAGGAATGATTTACTATGATTAGTAATTTTTGGAAAGAGAAAATTCTTAGGACTAGCACTTTTCTCCTTTTTGTCACTTGGGAATAAATTGTCTACAAGCAGCACATGTTCTCTTCCGCTCCTCTAGAGGCAGCCTATCACAACTGGCATAACAGTATTAGGACAACAGAAACTGCTCCTACTCTATAATCTTTAATACTGAAATTCCCCTCCTTGATCAGAAGCATTTGCTCATACATTCTAGTGGAATATAATATTTGGAACCCTACTCATAGATATAAGCCACATTCTCCAACATCAATTTTCAGTAACAAAGGTTATATTTTAATTCACATCTTCCTTATTTTTTGTCTTATTTCCCACTTGGTGCAGTCAGAAATACTGATAAAGAGTCCTTTGGGGGACAAAACAGTTTCTGGAGGTTAAGGCTTATCACATGCCCTTTATGGATGATGTTAAATTTTGGTGGCATTATATTAAGTACAAGACACGTGGGTTTTGACCTTGAAGTTGAATAATAATTTTCGGCATAGTTGGTAACTGGATGCCATCATGTACTATGAAGACACAAAATGGCTGCTTTTAACAGATGTGAAGATAGCTTTTAACTGCTATGCCCTTAGGTTAATGTTGTGTTTTGACCTTGGCAGGTGAATAAAACATACATAGTCTTTATATCAACAAATGTTTCTTTAGAGGCACTGCATACTCAAGGCCTTGAGTAACACACAAACCTAGGGTTTCAGATTTCATCAATGGTGTAAGTGAAAATTTTTTAAAATTTTGGACCTCAGCAAACAAAGAGGTTACAGGGGCCATAGCCATGGGCAGGCCTCAGAAAATGATGGCCACAGGGGCTTAGCAAACAAATGCTACCTATACTGGCTTCAGCAAAGGTATGGGTCTCAGAAAAAATCTCACACTTAGTGAACAGACTTAACCACATGGTGGGGAATTTAGGATACAGACTACAACTTAAATTTAAACACCAAAGGCACTGTCCTTAGCACATGTATATGGAGTTAAAGATGCCTCAGCAGACATGGCTGGGGCACTGAAGCCTCTATAAGGGGGTACAATTGAGGCAAAGATTCAAACATGAGGAAAGGAGAATCTTTCCATATATAGACCTTTTAGCCACTGATAGAACACAATTTATTGCTTTTAAATTGAACGAAAGCTGAACTCTTCAGACATTATAAAGCTCTAGAGTTTTCATGTAAAAATTGTTACAACCTGGGGTGCCTGGGAGGCTCAGTCGGTTAAGCGTCCCACTCTTGATTTCGGCTCAGGTCATGATCTCAGGGTTGTGAGAACGAGCCCCACATCCAGGTTCCTGGGCTCCTGCTGGGTGTGGAGCCTGCTTAAGACAGTCTCTCTCCCTCCCTCTGCCTCTCCCCCCATCTCTCCCCTCCTCTAAAAAAAACTGTTACAACCTTACAAAGGCAGCCCTACATATGCTGCATTCAGTGCCTAAAAAGCAATGGTGAAGGAGACAAATTTAGATTCATGTAGATTGTCTGCAGGCTCAAAAGACCCTCAAACATGTGGTCTCAGCATGAATCTAAATTCATTAACCACAGGGGAGTAGTCTTCTCTAGAAGACAGGTTTCTGAGAATAAGCTATTCCACAGCAAGCAACAGTGGAAGTTACCACTGGGCCGTAGGACAGAAAATTCCTGTTTATAAAACAATGCGCACACTACTTTGCAAGAAAGAGCCCAAATCAGTGAAAAAATATAGGCTCAAGATGTAAATGTGAATGAAGATAAATTGAATAAGTAACAAAATAGTCTCAAACAGGATCTGGTGAATAGGATTGTCAACTTTGAAATTTATGCACTTCTTAAAAAGATTATAATGTAAACATAAGGTTGAAGGAGCTAAATTAATATGAGACTAATCTTCAAAACAAAGAGATAAAAAGATAAAAAGTGGGCCACTTCATAACAATAGAAGGATTAATTCATTAGGAAGATATAAGTATCATTAATGTACATGCATCTGATAACACAGCTTCAAACTACATGAAGCAAAATTTGGCCAAAATACAGGAGAAAATAGTTAATTCCATAATGACAGGCATTTAACACCTGTCTCTCAGCAAATGGTAGAACTAGGTAAAAATCAATAAAAACATAGATAATCTGAACAACACTATTGATTGACATGACCTAATTGATATTTATGGCACACTATAACCTAATAGTGCAGAACATAATTATTTCCTAGAGGATATGGTACATTTACCAAAACATGATAGACCCTGAGCTTGACCATAGAACTAATCTCAACAAATTTAAAGGGACTGAAATACAGAGTATGTTCTCTTGCAACAATAAAACTAAATTAAAAACAAATAGCAATCAGATATCTAGAAAATACCAAATATTTTTAAATTAAAACACTTCTAGGTAATTCATGGTTCAAAGAAGAAATCATGAGAGAAATTAGAAAATATTTCAAAATGAATTATAATGAAACTGGAACATACCAAAATTTATGAAATACAGCTAAAGCAGTGATGAGAGGAAAATCTATACCTTTAAATGTTTACATGAGAAAAAAGGTCTAAAATCTAAAAATGGGGGTGCCTGGGTGGCTCAGTCATTAAGCATCTGCCTTCAGCTCAGGTCATGATCCAAGGGTCCTGGGGTAGAGCCCCACATCGGGCTCCCTGCTCTGCAGGAAGCCTGCTTCTCCCTCTCCCACTCCCCTGCTTGTGTTCCCTCTCTCACTGTCAAATAAATAAATAAATAATCTAAAAATAAATAAATAAATAAAAAATAAAATCTAAAGATGATTCAAGATTCCACCTTCTAACATTCTAAAGTTAGGAAAAGAGGAGAGAGTGAAAGGAAAATGATAATAATGAGCAATAAATAAATAAAAGTGAAAAGAGTCAAACAACATAAAAAGATTAACAAAGCCGGAGGCTTGTCTTGGAAAAGAGACACAAAACTGATAGACCCCCTAGGTAAGATGACTAAGAAAATAAGATCGAGAACTCAGATTACTAATCCCAGGAATGAAAGAATTTTTTTTGTATAGATGCTGGAGACATTAAAATGGTTATAAGAGAATATTATACATTGTTTTATTGCAGAGAATTCAACAACTCTGATATATAGATAAATTTCTTGAAAAATACAATTTACCAAGATTAATACACAATAAAACATAAAGTCTAAATAGCCCTACATCAACAAAATGAATTGAACTTACTATCAAAATTTCCCACAGTGAAAAACGCAAGCACAGATGGATTAACTGATGAAGTTGTAGGGGCCAAGGATAGACTACACCAAGATGGGCCTCTTTGGCATAAAGATTATTTTGAGTTAAAAAGCAATAAAAATCCAGCAGATTCAGAAAAGCTCTTCACCTCCTTCCTCAATTGCCTAAAAAGAATTTAGAGGACCTGCTCCAGGAGGAGAACTAGTACCACAGATAACTACATTATGATATTAAGTAGGTGTGGTAGAGAGAAACCTAGCAAGGCATTCATGATTAGTCTTCTATGTCCCATGGTTTCTGAGTGGCCCAGCAAATATTTGCTTACCAAATATTTACTCTTTTTCATCTTCCTGTGAATTACATTCCTTCCCTTTGAAGTCCCAGACCCTTACTCCCTTGGTTCAGGTTCATTTTATCTGTCTTAGGAATTCCATGTCTGTGTAGAATCCTTATATGTACAAAATTAAATTTGGTTTTTCCTGTTATCTGTCTCATGTCAATTTGACCGTTAGTCTCTCTAGAGGGACATTTAAGGACAGAGGAAATTCCTCCTCTCTGACAAAATCTATCAAATATTTAAGGAAGAAATAATATCAAGAATACATATATTCACTAAGTAAACAGAGTAGAAGAAAACACTTCTCACTCCATTTTACAATCTAGTATATTCTTAACACCCAAATTTGACAGTAGTACATTTAAAAATATAAATCCATATCTCTTATAAACATATATAGAAAAATTCCTAAATAAAATATTAGGAAATAGAGTTAAATAATATATAAAAGGGATAATATAGACTGACCAAGTAGAGTTTATTCCAAAAATGCAAAATACATTCAACATTCAAACATCAATTAATGTTTTTCACAATATTAACAGAATAATGGAGAGAAACCATATGATAATTTTAATAGAAGCAAAATAAAGTTGACAATATTCAATATTCTAACATGATAAAAAGAAACTCTTATACTAAGGATAAGAAGGCAACTTATTTAATATAATAAAAAGTAGCAACAAAAAAAAGTTAAAACCATAGTAAATGGTGAAACACTAAATAGTTTTCCTATAAGATGGAGAACAAGGTAAGACTGCCTATTCTTATCATCTCTATTCAAAATTGTAGTGATTGTTCCAGCCATTGCAATAAGACAAGAAAAAATTAAAGGCATTAAAATCAGAAACACAAATCTATTTGAAGATGACAAAATTTTTTTATGTAGAAAAATCTAAGGAGTCTACAAAGCAACTAATACTAGAACTAATAAGTCAATTTAGCAAGGCCTCTACACTACAAGCAAAAGCCATTTCTTAAAGAACTGAAGGGAAATCTAAATAAAAAGAGAGAATTTTTTTATGGATTAAAAGAATCCATTTCATTAAGAGGTCAGTTTTTCTCCCAAATATCAATAGAGTCAATGTAATCTCAACAAAAATTCCAGCAGCCCTTTTTTTTATCCAAAGTTTACAAAGTTAAAGGGCACCTGGGTGGCTCAGTCGTTAAGCATCTGCGTTTGGCTCAGGTCATGATCCCAGGGTCCTGGGATCGAGTCCCACATCGGGCTCCCTGCTCAGCAGGAACTCTGCTTCTCCCTCTCCCACTCCCCCTGCTTGTGTTCCTGCTCTCGCTGTCTCTCTCTCTGTCAAATAAATAAAATCTTTAAAAAAAAAAAGAAACAAAGTTTACAAAGTTAAGCTAAATTTACATGAAAAAAATAAGGACACAGATTATCCAATCCAAGCTTGAAAAAGAACAAAATTGGAGGAATAAAATTTTCTGATTTCAAAGTTGAGTATAAATCTAGACAAATCAAGACAGTGTTTTATTTGAATCATGTTGAGACTTATATTGTTTTATTTTAATAATGTTTGAGAAATAGTTGAATGGAATAGAGTAGAGAGACTGGATATACAGCAACACGTACTTAGTCATGTGATTTTTAGCAAAAGTGCCAAAGCAATCCAATAGAGAAAGAGAAATGTTTTCCACAAAATGAGCTGAAATAAGTGCATATTGATGGAGAAAAATGAGCATAATAAACTCTACATCACAGCACACACAGTCATTAATTCAAGATGAACTATAGACAAACATAAAATCAAAAACTCTAAAGCTTTTAGAGAAAAAGAGGGGAATGTTGTAATTTCAGTATAGATGAAGATTTTCAGATGAGTTGGGGAAAATAACTATAAAAAATGATAAATTATACTTCACCAAAAATTTAAAGTCCTGCTTATCAAAAGACACAATTCAAATGAATAGGAAAACCACAGACAGTGAAAAGTATTCTCAAAACATATATCTGTAAGAGAATTTTATCCAGGATATAAGAACTCTTGTATATCAATAACAGAAAGACAAAAACCTAATAAAAATGGGCAAAGGGCACCTGGGTGGCTCAGTCAGGTGTGTCTGACTCTTGATTTCGGCTGCGGTCATGATCTCAGGGTCATGAGACTGAGCCACATGTTGGGCTCCATGCTCAGTGGGGAGTCTGCTTGAGATTCTTTCTCTCCCTTTCCTGCACTCACTCTCTCTCTCAAATAAATAAATAAATCTTTTAAAAAACGGACAAAATATTTGAGACATACTTCTCAAAATAAGACCTACTATTGACTAACAAGCAAGTGAAAAGTCTTCAGTATCATTTGTCCTCAGGAAATTCAATTTAAAGCCACAGTGAATTACCATTATAAACACACTGTCTAAAAATAAAATTGCTAAAAGCACCAAATGTTGGTGAGGTTGTGAAGCAACTGAAACCCTCATATAGTATGGGTGGGAGTATAAAATGGCATAAGGATATTGACGGTTTCTTTTTTTTTTTTTTTAAGATTTATTTTTATCTATTTGACAGAGAGACAGCGAGAGAGGGAACACAAGCTGGGGGAGTGGGGGAGGGAGAAACAGACCCCCCGCCGAGCAGGGAGCCCGACGCGGGACTCGATCCCAGGACCCCGGGACCACGACCTGAGCCGAAGGCAGCCGCCCAACCGACTGAGCCACCCAGGCGCCGCGGATATTGACGGTTTCTTATAAAACTAACCTACCCTTACCCTATGACACAACAATTCCATCGTAGGTATTTTTCCAAGAGAAATAATTATATATTTCACAAAAAAGCTTGTCCATGAATGTTCATAGCAGCTTTATACATAATAGTCAAAACTATATTCAGCTCATATGTACATCAAAAGAAGAATGGATTAACAAATTATGTTATCCATATGAAGGAACTATACCCATCCCACTGAGAGCCCAGGTTGAAGTTGCCAAAGGGTTGCTCAACAGGGCAGTAAAATGGAATGAATAATGGCTATACACATGCATTAACTTTAAAAACATTATGCTAAATAAAAGAGAAAAAAGCAAGAGAGTACATATACTACATGGTTCTATTTATATGTTGTTCTAGAACAGGCAAAGCTATATATGTTGGTTTCCTCTTAGGGTGGTAGGGATGGAGATAAACTGGGAAGAGCATAGGAAAATCTTCTGGGCTGATATTAATATTCTGTACCTGCACAGAGATTTGGCTTATATGGATGAATGTACTTGTCAAAACTCAGTGATTGTCCTCAATACCTGTGTCTTTGTTTGCACGTACATTTTAAATCAAAAGAAAAATTACTGTAAACAAATATTGATAATTCTTGTTAATAATTGTATGCTTCTGTACTGTAGTGATGTCTGCAATTTACTTTGATATTCTATAAAAATAAAATGGATTGATGGATGGATAGAGGAATGAATAAATGGATAGATATGTTATACATCAAGTATATAAAGTGTTAATGGTAGAATCTAGATGGTTATCTGGGTGCTCATTATAAAATTCTTTCAACTTTGCTGTATAAAAATTTTCATAACAAAACCTTGGAATAAAGTCTAGGATATCTCAAATGCTTCTCTCTAAGAGAGGTGCCAATTTGCATAAATGGATTCCCCTACCCCAAACAGAAGCTAAGTATTTTGAATAGTGCCAAAATTTGTTTTTTGAAGGGAGATTTCTCCTGGTTAAGTTCAAGTATACAGGTTGTAGATTTGGACAACTAGCCTTCAATTAATATGTTGGTGAAGCTAATATTAGGAATGCTTTTTTCTATCCTTTTTCCTTCAGACACTACAGAGTTTTTGTTATGGGTTTTACACAATTAAGTACTACAGTCAAGGACAATGATTTTGCTTGGCATAACGGCTAATAGAATGGCCTTTTAAAAAATTAAATTTGGCATGCTTGTGGCTGGCATTCTGATAATTATGTGTCCTGTGAACTCTCTGAAATATTTAAAAATCAAGGCTCATGAAAGACTTGGCAATGAAGGTACTGGGGGTGTGAAGGAACTACACCCATTCCACTGAGAGCCCAGTGTGAAGTTGCCAAAATAATGATGATTCTATCCAGGTATTTATGAGCTCTATGTCTGAGATTTTAGGGGGTGAGAAACTGGAGAAAATTTTAATTTGGACTTTTAACTAGCAAGAGCAAAATAATTTAATCTAGGGTCTTAAGTATTTTGAACTTTAATATCTTTGGACATTAACTTTCTAGGAGAATTAATTCTTGAACTTTTATTTATCTCTGGGAATTTGATAATGGGGCAACATATTCAAATGTGGGTGATCTTATGGTTGGCATTTTATTGTTAGAGTATTTTAATAATGCCCTTTATTCACACTGCAGAACCTCTGAAAGTATATGTTGAACATAATGGCTAGACATAGCTTCAGCTGGAAAACAGAATAAGGAATAAATTTTGGGCTGGCTTCTGATTTATTTCAGAACTTTTTGCAGGTAAAACCTATGCTGAGCAACTGCAGTTCCAGAAAGATATCAAAGAATGAGTGGTTAGTATAGGAGAGTCAGCCTCAGAGAGGTGGGAGCAGGACTGTCTTGAAAGACTGCCAATCTCCTCCACTGAGGTAAATAGCCAAACCACTGGGTAAACATAGATTTAATGGCTAAGCCTAATGGGTTAAAACTATAAAGGTCAAAAGACTAATTAAAGAACATGTTTCTTCCAGCACTGATACTTTCTTCCATGTGGAGGGACAGGAATTCACACTATAGGTTTGCCTTTTTTCTACCTCCTCAAGGACTTGGAATAACTTACGTGTTTGGTAAATTTGGGGAGAATTAATTGGCCATACTTGGTCTGGTCCATTCAATTTCCCTTTCCCTTAAGTTTAGGCTGCACATAGCAAACACAAAATTTACTAATGGAGACAAGGGACAGTCATGTCTTAGCCCAGCCCTGTTAAGTCAGTTAACTGTTTAATTCTGCCTAATTCTTTAGTTTCATTTCTCAATTTGTACAGAAATTATGGAGGATTGAGAAGTGATGTTTATTGGGTCCACTCTTAAATACTGAGAATGGGGTGCTGTCAGACTTTACACATGTTTGCCAATTTTAATATCACAACTTTGAATTGTAAGAGTGAACATCTCAATGTACATATTGGCTATATTTATTTTGCTGTGTATTTTCGTTCATATACTTTGCCCATTTTTCTATTGCTAGTTCTTATTTTCCTTATTTATATGACCTTTTTCTATATTAGTGAAATGAATTGTCAATATACTGTAAATATTTTTATTCAGTTTACTTTCTATCTTCTGACTTTATAGTATTTTTGGAGTTTTGATATATAAAAAAGTACTGAGCTTTTCTTTTATGGATTTATAGTTTCCATGTCTTGTTTTGAAAAGCTTTATCCCATCTGAGATTATAAAAAAATACTTTTTGGAATCAGATAGAATCCTCTTTTATTTTAGGGCTTTATTATTATTACTTATCAAAATGGAATTTATCTCACTGTAAAGTTTGAGATAAAAATGCAAGTTTCTAAATTTTTCCAAAAGAGCTAGTCAATAAATTCCAACAAAATTTATTGAATAATCCATTTTATTCCTACTTATTTAGAATATACTGAATCCCCATGAAATTGTTTCTAGCTTCTCTATTCTTTTCTATTGTTTGATCTATTCCTGGAGTATTACCTAACCTATATATAATAGACAGTCTTGCCTCATTATTCTACTTTTAATATCCTTGTTATTTTCACATATTTATTTTTAAGATAATATTAGGCTCATTTTGTCATGACTAAAAGATGATAAAAATGGAAAAATCTTACTAATGTGGCACTAGAATCAAATAATTTAATAACTAAATTAAAAAGACTCTAAATATTTGGAGTATCTTCTCAGATAACAAAGTAGATTTCCATGTAACATAATAGAGGTTTTACATATTTTCTTATCAGTCATGGACATTCCGTATTAAATACACACATAGACTTAGCTGATGATGTTGTGCTATTGTAAATAAGATGTTTCCTTCCATAATCTTTTGAAACTAGTTTTTATTTATTTATAGAAAAGATAATTGACGTTTGTGTATTAATTTTATAACCAATCACCTTACTGAATTATTTTGTTTCTAAGAATTTTTCAGTTGATTCTCTTGCATTTTCAAAACATACAATCCTATCATTTATAAATAATAATTTTGCTTCCACTGTTCATTTGCCAGTATGATTTATTTTAGCCTAATTACACTGGCTAGTATTTCCAAAACCTATCAAATTGATACAGTGCTAGAAAATAGACTTCTTGTTTCTGATTTTAATGGAAAAGCTTCTAGGACATCACTGTTGATGGTAAATAAATTTCTATGAGGTTTGTTTTTAAAATCAGTGATGGATATTGAATTATATTAAATAATACTTTGTAATTCATCAGGATAACTATGTTTTTCCTCCTTTGGCTTATTGATATGGTAGTAATAATTATTTTCTAATACAGAACCATCTTTACATTTTTAAATAAATGTTCCACTTGATATACCTAACTGCCTGATTCTGTTTTCTAATATTACATTTAAGATATTTGCATCAAAATTATATAGAGAGAGTAGTTTGTAGGTTTTTCGGGTGCCTTTTTGTAAGGGTTTGTTGTCAGCATTATGATGATTTTGTAACTTATATTTTAATTTTTTTTTTAGTTTTTGGTGTTGGAAAAGTTCATGCAGTATTCACATTTTGTATTTATTAAAGTTTCACAAGAATTCATCTATTTAATCATTTTGGCTATGTGCATTAAGGGGATGGGCATGGCCTGGAATAGAGACATGGAAAGATGCCAACATTATTAATCATCTAGGAAATGCAAATCAAAACCACAATATCACCTCACACCTGTTAAAATAACTATCATCAAGAAGACAAGAGATAATTAAGTACTGGCGAGGATGTGCAGAAAAGGGAAACTTTACGCACTGTTAGTGGGAATGTAAATTGGCACAGCCATTTTGGAAAACAGAATGGAAGTTACTAAAAAATTAAAATTAGAAGTGATATGATCCAGCAATCCCACTTCTGGGTATATATCCAAAGGAAATGGAAATAAGATATTGAAAAGATATCTGCATCCCCACATTTATTGCGGCATCATTCACAATAAACAAGATATGGAAACAAACTAAGTGCCCTTCAATAAATGAATGGATAAATAAGATGTGAATCACATACATACACATAGATATATGATATATCTACACACACACACACACACACAATGGAAATATTATTCAGACATGAGAAAGAAGGAAATCTTACCTTTGCGACAACATGGATGATCCTGGAGGACAGACATTATGCTAAGTGAAGTAAGTTAGACAGAGAAAGACAAATATAGTATGATTTCTCTTATGTGTGAAATGTATGAAAGCTGAACTTGTAGAAACAAAGAGGAGGATGATGGTTACCAGGGGCTAGGAGTGGTGAAAATGAGGAGATGCTGGTCAGAGTACAATCTTCCAGTTAGGAGATGAGTAAGTTCTGGGAATCTAATGCACAACATTGTGGTTATAGATAACAATACTGAACTATAAACCTGAAAGTTGCTAAGAGAGTAGATCTTAAATGTTCTCAACCCAAAAAAGAAATGGTAATTATATGATGTGATGAAGATATTAGGAAACACTGTGATGGTAAATATATTGTAATCTATAAGTGCTTCAAGTCATATTGTATACCTTAAAGTTACACAATGCTATATGTCAATTGTATCTTACTGAAGTTGAGGAAATAAAAAAGAGGAGGATCCAGAATGGAGAACAATGAGCAGCGGTGCTTATTTCTATTTCAGATTTTTTCTTTATATATTTTAATGCTAAGTTCTTTTGTTGCATAAAGATGCATGCTAGTACTTTACTGTGGAATAGACTCCGTGCATCAAGGTAAATGCTGTTAAAAATCAACTTTGCTAGTAATATGATTTCTGCACTTTCTTATACATAAGGTTTGTGTGTGTTTGATTTTTTGCACTTCTGATAATTTGAAAAGACCATATCCTTGAAAATTTAAATACTTATCAATCCCTATTTATTGATTTGTCAGCTTTAGATGATATTTATTGATACTCTGTTATTCACTCAATAAGTATTTATTGAGTGCCTACCATGTACCAGGCACTATTTTGAGTGCTGTTTAGGTATTAGTGAAAAAAATCAAAATACCTGTCCTTAGAAAACTAACCTGTAGCTATAAAAGCTGAGGGAAAATGCAATTTTAAAGTTCTCCCATCTCTTCTTCCTCAACCTCTTAATTTTTGTTATATGCATTACATATTTACACTGCCCATCACTATAACTTTATGTCCTGTTCTTTAATAATAATACCCACAAATGTTTGCCCTTAATTATATAATTGTTTTCTGCATGTTCTTTCATACCCCAATCTCCACATTTCCAAGATCTGACCTTCTTTAATTTGATCCATTGACTAGTTCGAGAAAATATTTCAAAACATGCTTGTGGTACTATGAATTCTCAGTCCTTTTTATATTCACAATATCTTTTGTCAAACTTTTTATACTGGAACATTCATTAACTTGGATAGGTATAAGATTCTTGAGTCATACATCTTAACACTCCACCTTCTTATTCCACTGTAGTTTTACTTTGGCACCAAATGTTTCTATGAAGTTCTGAAACCAGCCTGAATTTCTGTCCTTCTGGGTGACTTTTTTATTGTGCCTGGAGATATATGAAGACAGTTGCTTTATACTTAAAATTCAGTAAATTAGGAAAAATGTCTAAAGTTTAATCTTCACATTACCAAATAGACTTTATATTTATTTTATATATATATATATATTTTTTTTATTATTAGAGAGAGAGTGCATGTGAGTGGTGGGGAGGGTGGGGGACAGAAGGAGAGGGAGAGAGAGAATCTTAAGTAGACTCCATGCCCAACATGGGGCTCGACAGAGCGCTTGATTTCACAACACTGAGATCATGATCTGAGCCGAAGTCAAGAGTCAGACACTTAACCAACGGAGCCACCCAGGTAGACTTTATATTAAAAACAGTTTTAGATTACAGAAGAATTGGGAAGATTGTAAAAAGAGTTACTATGTACTCCATATAGTTTCCCCTATTATTAACAACTAGCCTTATTATGGTATGTTTTTTTTTTTTAAGATTTTTTTTATTTATTTATTTGAGACAGAGAGCACATGAGAGGGGGAAGGGTCAGAGGGAGAAGCAGGCTCCCCGCCGAGCAGGGAGCCCGATGCGGAACTCGATCCCAGGACTCCAGGATCATGACCTGAGCCGAAGGCAGTCGCTTAACAACTGAGCCACCCAGGCGCCCCTATTATGGTATGTTTGTAAAATTAATGAGCTACATTACTTGTATTTACCTAATTGCTTTTACATATAAATACATTATTATTAACTAAAATCCATATTTTATTCAGATTTCCTTATCATTTACCTAATGTTCTTTCTCTGTTTCTGGACCTTATTCAGGATGCCCCATGAAGTTTAGTCCTCATGCATCCTTTGGCTTCTCCTGGCTGTGACAAGTTTTTGGAATTTGCTTGTTTTTGATGTCCTTGACAGTTTTGAGGAATATTGGTCAGATATTTTGTAGAATGTCTCTCAACTGGAATTTGTCTGATGTTTTTCTCATGATCAGACTGTGGTTGTATCCTCTTGCAAGGAAACCCACGGAGGTGCAGTGCCATTTTCAATTCATCATATCAAGGGTATATGTTATTAACATGATTTGTCACCATTGATGTTGATTTTTATAACCTGGCTGAGGTAATTTGTTAGAATCATCCAATGTAGAATTATTCTTTTTTCCCTTTTTCTATACTATACCTAAAAAGTGGGGAGTTATGTTTCACCTCCTTGAAGGAGGATTATCTATGTAAATTATTTGGAATTCTGCATGGAAGATTTATCTATTCTACAACATTTACTTATTTACTAAATATTAATTTAAGAAGTATGGCTCTGTGGATATTTATTTTATACTTCGGTTTATAATCCAATATGACTTATTTTATTACTCAAATATCTTCCAACTTTGGCTATTGGGAACTGTTTAAATTGGTTCCTGTGTCCCCTTGACATACTTCCATCAAAGTGGGCATTTCCCTTTTGAGAACCTGCTTGTTTTATGGCACTACAGGATGCCCTAGACTCATTTTGTATATTTCCTATAACAGTCCTAGAATCAGTTATTTCTCCAACAAGTCTTGGAGAATGGAAATCAACACCTGGACACCAGTCATTTCTTCTAGGATCTCTCAGATGACAGACCAAGAAAATATATGTCTGTATTAACCTGTGTATAGATACTTATCTATAAATGTTTGTGTGTAACTGTATGTATATTAAGCTGAACATGAGTTCATATTGATGTCTCCAGACCTAATTGATTACCACACGAATCCTTCTAGCTTCCTATCCTTACTGATATGTAAACTCCCACTCAAACAGTTAAAAACATGGCTCACACCATCCATCCTTTATTAAATTATTCAAGGACAGTATAGTGTAAAGCAGTATGAAAATGGTTAACCTGTATCCCCATGAGAAAGAATTTTACCAACTAGAATGAAGTTCCTTTGTGTTTTCTTTTAGACCCCACTCATTTCTGAAGTTACTTATGGCAGTGCCTATCCTCCTAAACCCTTCAGTGAGACTGTTTCAAACACTAATACATAGTCTGCATTCTCTTTTAGGATCTCCCATCTTTCTAAATATATTTTTCAGTTTTCATATGTTAAGGTTCACTCTTCATGCTATAAGGTTCTATAGGTTTTGACATATGTATAATGTCATGTATACATAATTACAGTATCATACAGAACAGTTTCACCATCATAAAAATCTCCTGTGCTTTACCTATTTATTAACCCCTTCCTTCCATTCCCTCCTGGCAACTACTGATCTTTTTACTGTCTGTCATTTTGCTTTTTTCCAGAATACCATGTAATTGAAATCATACAGTATGTAGGCTTTTCAGAAGGGCTTCTTTTACTTAGCAATATGAATTTAAAGTTTATCCATGTGTTTTCATTGCTTGATGCATTCTTTCTTTTTTTAGTTGAATTTTTTATTTGTTGTTGCCACAGTTGTTAGTTAAGCATCACTAAATATATTAGCCTTAAAACTTTTTTTTTTAAGATTTTATTTATTTATTTGAGAGAGAGAGAATGAGAGAGAGCACATGAGAGGGGGGAGGGTCAGAGGGAGAAGCAGACTCCCTGCTGAGCAGAGAGCCCGATGTGGGACTCGATCCAGGGATTCCAGGATCATGACCTGAGCCGAAGGCAGTCGCTTAACCAACTGAGCCACCCAGGCGCCCTAGCCTTAAAACTTTTTAAACAGAGAAATGGGTTGATCTGTTTAAGTGAATGATGCAGCATTAAAATTTTATCTTTAAAGTAGTAAGGTCAGGGGCGCCTGGGTGGCTTAGTCGTTTGAGCATCTGACTCTTGGTTTTGGCTCAGATCATGATCTCATGATTTGTGGGATAGAGCCCTGCTTCTGGCTCCTTCCTTAGCAGGGAGTCTGCTTGAAGATTCTCTCCCTCTGCCCCTCCCCCCATTCATGCCTCTCTCTCTCTCTCTCTCTCTCTCTTTCAAAAAAATAAATAAATCTTTTAAAAAATACATAGTAAGGTCAGTAAGCAAAAATAGTCATCTAGAGCCAACAGAGGTGCCGATTGTTAATTACCAGTACAGTTGGCCCTTGAACAATGCAAGTTTGAACTGCACAGGTCCACTTACACATGGATTGTTTTTGATAAGTACAGTATTGTAAATGTATTTTCTCTTTCTTTACCAATCTTTAAGTCTAAATCTTTATTGTTTTAAGGTTTCTTTCTACTTTCTAGAACTAGAATCTTAACAGATTTTTTTATTTGCAAGTATTTTCTCCCATTCAGCAAATTGTATTTTCACTTTCTTAATAGTGTTCTTTGATGCACAAAAGTTTTTAATTTCAATGAAGTCTATCCATTTCTTCTTTAGTTGCATGAGATTTTGGTGTCCCATTTAAGAATCCATTGCCAAGTAAAAGTTCATGAAAATTTACTTATATAATTTTTTTCTAAGAGTTGAACTCTGGATTTAAGTTTTCATATCTGCCATTAATTTTGAAAAATTCTTAGCCATTATTACTTCAAATATTTCTTCTGATCCATTTTTCCTTCTTTTATTCAAATTATTTGTATGTTAAACATTTTGAAATTGTTCCACTGTAATTGAATATTCTGTGATTTTTTTTCATTCTGTCTTCTCTTTGCATTTTGGTTTGGGAAGTTTCTAATGACAAATCTTAAAGCTTACTACTAATTGGTTTCTTGGTTGTCTAATGCTACTCATGAGCCTAACAAAAACGTTTTTCATTTCTGTTACCGTGTTTTTAATTTCTAGTATTTTTTTTCCATACTTTCTTACTTTTTCCATATCTCTTCTTACATGAACTCATCTGATCTTACATATTGTTTCCATTAGAGCCCCTAACATGTTAACTATAATTATTTAAAATTACCTGGCTGATATTTTTAAAAACTCATTTCATGTTTGAGTCTGATACTTAGGCTTATTTTTATCTCTTCAGACTGTGTTTTTTTCTTTGCATTTCATATTTGTTGTTTGGTTGTTGAAAGCCAGATGTGATGCATTAGGTAATTAGAACTAAAATAAAAGACATTTAGTGTGAGGTTCTATATTAATCTACCTATGAATTGGGTTGTGTTTAATGTTTTCTATAGCTGTAAGGGCCAGAGGGCTCAAATTCCTCTTGAGTCCTTGTTTTTCTCTATTCTCTAGTCTTCGGGTCTCCATACGCCGAACCCCTTCTTAAATAGAGTCTGTGTCTTTTACTCTTTTCACTATAACCCACTGTTACTATTCTGAAACCCTGTTAGTATGGTGGGTAAGGTGTGAGTGTAGGGAATCATTCTATTATCTTATTATCAAATCTCAGTCTTAGTGGGCCGGAGTCCTTAGAAGGTGACCTTTTGAAGTGTTTCTTAGCCATTTTTCTCTGGCTTTATGTGAGATAGGAAGGCTCCAGGGGGCTAGAGTTGGCTAACTGCCCTTTCATGGATTAGATAAAAATCTGGTAAAGATTTATTTCCCTTGGAGAGTTGGCCTTTGTTAAGGAGAATACAATTAGTGTATTTCAAAATGGTTACTTTTCCCCTCCCCATGAGAGGGTACTTTTCTGGGACTTTGACCATGACAACCCAGTAGAATTCCTGAAGATCAAACCCATAAACTGTAGGGATATCCTTAAGACGGCCTCAAGAAATTTCTCAGTCTCAAGCTAGGTCATGGCCTTTAGCTATTTCTCAAAATTACCACTTCAGTTTACCTACCAGATTATGACTCTAGTGGCTTCTTCTCCGGGCAGGCTGATCTCTGTATTTGCCTGTTTCTCCAGATTAGGGAATGGCAGTTTATTCTGTGACCTCAATTCTCTGATGGGTCCAAGAAAAATAATTTATTGTAGGTTTGTTCAGCTTTTTTCTTGCTGTAAGGATTGGAGTGATGACTTCCAAGATCTTTATATGTCGAAGCTAAGACTGACAATCACTTTTTAACTGCAAAACATTACCTTTTGATCTGGAAATTGAAGTGTAAATTTTTCTTCTATCACATACATAAATATGTTTTTATATTTTTTTTAGTAATCTAACATGCATTTTGGACATTTCAAATTGCTTTGACCTTATTTTTCTCTCAAATCTGCTTGATTTTCTCAGGTCTTTTAATTGTATCAATAGTTCTGTTTGTGGTAGAATATATTCTAATTATTTATGTGTCTAATATAGCTTTTATTTATTTTTATTTTTTTATTTTTTTTAAAGATTTTATTTATTTATTTGACAGAGAGAGACACAGCAAGAGAGGGAACACAAGCAGGGGGAATGGGAGAGGGAGAAGCAGGCTTCCCGCAGAGCAGGGAGCCCGATGTGGGACTCCATCCCAGGACCCTGGGATTATGACCTGAGCTGAAGGTAGTCACTTAACCAACTGAGCCACCCAGGCGCCCTATAGCTTTTATTTTTGATGGTTATTTTTTTCTTCATGTTTTCCATGAGAAATGGATAATCAATTAACTTTCATGTATTTCTGTTTCTTTACATCACTACTGACCTTTATATATAGTCTCAATGTTCTATTTAATGACCTAAAATGGGTTTTTTGTCTAGTATATTTTTCACATACTCTTGTTTACTATGCTCCTTTCCTTAATATCTCTCATTTTCTGCTCTGCTGTTTGTTCAAGATAAAAATGGGGAAGAGTAATTAAAATAAAAAAAAAAATGGGGATGAGTAAGAGGAGCAAATCAGGTCAGCCACAACTTCAATTTAAGTATGTTGTCTCAAAATAACATATTTTCATAGCACCTATAGGTAACCATCTTCTATTTGATTTTGTCATTTTCCTCTTTGGAATAAGTTATTCTTATAGCAGGGAAACACAACTCACATTAAAGCTGCAGATAGCAAAGATTCTCTATGACTACTCATCATTGACAAGAGCTTGAAGGAAACAAATATGGTGCGTCTATACAAATACTTGACTCTTTCAGTCATTTTTGTCCCACCACCATTCTGTGCACATCTGAATTTTTACGGAGATAGACTCCATTTTCCTTGAAGCACCTCTATTGCCATAGTTCTTGCCTAAGAAATTAAAGAATCATTAATTACTTGTTTTAGGATCCCTAACTTACTTTAGAGAAAACATTACTTTTGTGACATCTACAGAAATATGTATGTATTGAATATTAGCTTCTCAATTTGGTCTAAATTTTACTCTCTTACATTTTTTTCATATCTCTGGTTTCAGGTTTTAGCTCTTACATAATTTACTAGTTTTCTTCTCTACTTTCCCTTATTTACTGGTTTGGGTGTGTTTTAGTGAGAATAACAGAACATGTATGTGTATATGATATAATTTGCATAAAATATACAAATTCAATGAGTGTACAGTTCATTTTTAATAAATTCATACACACATGTAAACACTATCACGATCAAGACAGAAAATTTCCATCATCTCTAATAGCTTCCATTGTGTCCTTCCCAGTCAATGCTTATTCTCAACCCCTGTCCGAAACAAACTGATCTTCCTGTCATTAGAGATTAGATATATTCTACTTATAATTTTATATAAGTAGAACCATACATCTGGTTTCTTCCATTTGTATGCTATGCTTGAGATTTAGTTGTATTGTTACATTTATCAGCAGTATGTTCCTTTTTTCTAAGCAGTATTCCATTTTAAAGATCTATCACAATTTGTTTATCAAATCTATTGATGATCATTTATTTTGTTTCCAGTTTTTTACTGTTATGAATAAAACTGCTATGAACATCTGTAGATAAGTCAGTGTGGACACACACTTTCATTTCTCTTAAGTAAATACCTAAAGAGTGGAATTCTGGGTCACATAGTGAGTGTATGCCTAACTCTAAAGGAACTGCCAAACTGTTTTCAAAGATTGTTGTACCTTTTTACATTTCTACCAGTAATGCATGAGAGCTCCAGTTGTTCAACATCTTTGCCAACACTTGGTATTTACAGTCTTTTAAATGTTGGCTGTTAGACTGGAAGTGCATTGGTATCACACTGTGGCATTAATTTGAATTTCTTTCATTATGAATGATGGTGAGCTTCTTTTAATGGGCTTATTTATAATTTATATGACTACTTTGTGAAGTATCTGTTCAAGTTGTTTGCCAGTTTTTAATCAGGCTCTTTATCTCCTTATTGACTTGTAAAAGTCAATATATATATATATATGTATATGTATGTATGTATTTCGTCTTAAACAACAGACATTTATTCTTATAGTTCCAGGGGCTGGGAAGTCCAAGATCAAGGTGATAGCAGATTCAGTTTTTGGTGGCCCGCCTCCTGGCCCGCAGACCTGTCCTGTCATGTCCTCACATGACAACACAGAGCATGAGCTCTGGTCTCTCTGCCCTTTCTTGTAAGGACATTAATCCCATCTCGAGGGCTCTACCTCCCATGATCTCATCTAACCCTGATTACCTCCCAAAGGCCCCATGTCCAAACACCATTGCACTGGGGGTTAGGGCTTCAGTGTGTGCCTTCTGGGGGAGACAAACATGCAACCCATAACAGGGAAGGTGGAAGTGAGAGGCAGCTGCTGCAGAGGTCTGGGTGAGAGGTAGGGAACCTGGACCAGGATGGGCAAAACTAAGTGGTGATACTAGACCTGGCTTGTCTTTTAGAGTCTGATCCCACAGAGTAGACCCTGAACAAACATTTCCACATGAGGCTACTTTTCTTCCTTTCCTCCCTTCCTCCCTTGCAAGTGCCCTACTTCATTTTATTTGTTGAGTTTGGCATAAGGTATTTCTTAGGTAATTTACATCTTTGGTGTTTTGTTTTTTGTTTTTTTTTTAGTTCAAATTTGACACCTGCTTCTTTTTTCTTTTTTTTAATTTTATTTTATTATGTTATGTTAGTCACCATCCATTACATCATTAGTTTTTGATGTAGTGATCCATGATTCTTTGTTTGCTTATAATACCCAGTGCTCCATGCAATACGTGCCCTCCTTAATACCCATCACCTGGCTAACCCATCCCCCCCACCCCCCTCCCCTCTAAAACCCTCAGTTTGTTTCTCAGAGTCCATAGTCTCTCATGGTTTGTCTCCCCCTCCAACTCCCCCCCCTTCATTTTCCCCTTCCTACTATCTTCTTCTTTTTCTTTTTTTTTAACATGTAATATATTATTTGTTTCAGAGGTACAGGTCTGTGATTCATCAGTCTTACACAATTCACAGCGCTCATCATAGCACAAACCCTCCCCAATGTCTATTACCCAGCCACCCCATCCCTCCCCCCCCCCACCACTCCAGCAACCCTCAGTTTGTTTCCTGAGATTAAGAATTCCTCATATCAGTGAAATCATATGATACATGTCTTTCTCTGATTGACTTATTTCGCTCAGCATAATACCCTCCAGTTCCATCCACGTTGTTGCAAATGGCAAGATTTCGTTCCTTTTGATGGCTGCATAATACTCCATTGTATATATATACCACATCTTCTTTATCCATTCATCTGTCGATGGACATCTTGGCTCTTTCCATAGTTTGGCTATTGTGGACACTCCTGCTATAAACATTGGGGTGCATGTACCCCTTCGGATCACTACATTTGTATCTTTGGAGTAAATACCCAGTAATGCAATTGCTGGGTCATAGGGTAGCTCTATTTTCAACTTTTAGAGGAACCTCCATACTGTTTTCCAGAGTGGCTTCACCAGCTTGCACTCCCACCAACAGTGTAAGAGGGGTCCCCTTTCTCCACATCCCTGCCAACATCTATCGTTTCCTGACTTGTTAATGTCAGCCATTCTGACTGGTGTAAGGTGGTATCTCATTGGGGTTTTGATTTGTATTTCCCTGATGCCAAGTGATGTGGAGCACTTTTTCATGTGTCTGTTGGCCATTTGTGTGTCTTCTTTGCAAAAATGTCTGTTCATGTCTTCTGCCCATTTCTTGATTGGATTATTTGTTCTTTGGGTGTTGAGTTTGATAAGTTCTTTCTTGATCTGAGACTTCTGCCAAATATCTGAATTCCTGGAGTAACTCTTTTTCTGAAGTATATTTTTATATACTATTGTTTACTATCATTCACATCATTTACATCATTCAATTTATTTCCTGCCCTGATCTTTCCTCATGATAAAAATGGGGGAGAGCCAGAAGAGTAAACAAGGCTAGCAGAACTTCAATTTGAGTATATCGTCATAGATTTTCATATGTTGTCTTATAGTTAATTGTGTATCCATCTCCCTCACTAAACTGAATTTTTTGAGAGTGTTATATATATATAGATCCCCTGGCATCCATTTCTTGCCAGTTGGTGGAATAAAGTAATTCATTCAACAGGAGACATTAAAAAATTAGGACTTGGACTTCACATCCCACAGGGTAAGATGATTCCTGCCATAAAAGGAGTTCTACTGATGAATTTTATCATGGATGACTATTACACCTGAAGAAATGTTGGGTAACAGAAAATGCCTTAAAAAGCTCTATTTTCCTAGGAGATTATTTGGACCACCTCTTAGGGGAAACTTCTTAACATAAAGTGATTAGAAAATAATTATTCTAACACTCTGCATATCATTAAAGATATTTAAATATTATATTGTATTCAAAGAATCTAGTAGACATTTCAATAATGACAGTGATGATGGTAATAATGACTATTACCAACTGAACTGTTTATATTTATACCATCTGATTAGAGGAAGTAATTTTAGACCTCAATTGGATATGTTAAAGTCAATGGCAATGCAAACTATATTTACAGCATTTTTAACAACTCACATGTAGTCAAGTTGCTTCTCTGAAATGTCAAATATAATTTTTTTTCAATTAGCTATTAAATTTATATATACAGAAGAAAGGAATTTGCTTTTGAATTCACATCTTTGTAAAAAGTGTTCTGAAAATTGCTCTTCATCCCAATAATAACAAAAATCTACTGCAGATTATGACCCAATATCATGCAAAGCTGCAAAGTTAGAGAACATAATGCAATGGAAAGAGGACTGAGATTTCTGTTTGCAACAAAAATAAATGCTCGAGCACTACAAAAGCAATTGGAACATTTCTTAAAGGACAGTAAATATGACCAGGCTATTAATTTCTACAATATGTCAACTAGCAAATAACATGATTTCCAGGAGAAATAAGCTGGCAGAATTGAATAGGCTCCTTGTAGACCATTGTAACTCTGTTGTATTACAAGGACTGATGCCATCTTGTCTTTTAAATATTGCTCATCTAAACAGTTACAAAGAAACCCAATAATCTCTTCCACACCAATTTCAAGATGTACCAAGAGGGAAAATATTTTTTAAGTTATCTCAGTGAGACTTTTCATACTCCTGTGATAGTTTACCCATACCCTTCCTCCTTGCACCAAATGTTAAACATGATCAAAAGCTAAATAAAGAATATTATTTTAGGGGTGCCTGGCTGGCTTAGTTGGTGGAACATGCAACTCTTGATCTCAGGGTTGTGAATTCGAGCCCCACATTGGGTGTAGAGATTATTTAAAAATAAAATCTTTAAAAAAAAAGAATATTATTTTAGTGTAAAGGAGGCTGGATGAAAAGGCAGGCCAGAGTTCATCAGTTTGTTCCCCAAATCACATAATTACAAGTAGTTGTATGGAACTGTGTAGACCAAAGACCAAGAAGAATGATTAGATTTTTAGTCCCTTCATTAAGCATATTGACATTGTAAAGACACAGGCTCAGTGTAAGGGTTCTGTTTGTTTTCTAACACCAGAGTCTAGGATATGGTATGTAGTCAGCAGATTACAACTACTGTTATTAATAAAGTGAAGTTTAAAAAGCTTATACACAAACAATGAATCATGAACACTACATCAAAAACTAATGATGTAATGTATGGTGATTAACATAACATAAAAAAAAATCTTGGGGCACCTGCCCCTTCCCATTCCCTCTGTCTCTAAAATAAATAAATAAATCTAAAAAAAAAAGTTTATGGTCATTATGGGGTGGGGGGATGTTTATGGTCACTATATTTATAAATCCCAAATCCTCATTTATCCTGGTCTCTAGCCCAGATATTAGAAAAATTCCTTTTAATCATTCAACAGAAACTTTCTTAATGCTCAGTATGTGTAGAAAATGAACTGGGCACTGGGGATGAAATAATGACATAATTTGTGTACTCAAAAAAAAAAAAATCACAGGCCATTATCTCCCATTTACTTATTAAGTAGAATAATAGGGTTAAACATATTATGTTATGGAGACAGTAGGTGGGATAGTGAGAAAAAAGGGGATGTTTTCTAGAGGAGGCAACATAATGAGGAGTTTTAAGTAGAAGAAAATGATAATACTTATGTTTTAGAAAGGTCATTCCATTAGCAATATGGGGTACTAATTGGTGAGGGTTAGACTACAAGTAGAAATGGATACTGCAAACCTTCAAAAAAGAGAAGGTATTGGCCTGGTGTAAAGAAATAATTCTGGGAGTGTATATAAAAGGATAGAGATGAAAAAAAAAACATTAAAGAGGCAGAATTAAAGGATGTAGTAGTTGACTGGATGCACAGAATTTGGGAGTGACTTCTTAGTTTCTCACAGGTGGGCTTCAGAAATTTTACCCAGCCTTGGTTGAGACTCAGTTCATGGAAGGATGGTTATAGCAACCTACCTTCAATCTGGGAGAAGAATGGAATTCCCAGATGTGATAGAATGGTTATCGGTTATTCCTATTGGAATACCACAAAAAATTTCTACCTCTTGAAAGGTTCATTTCAGTCTGGATATTGTGTCTGAAGTTCTAGATCAGAGCAAGCTCTAGAAATAAAGACATTTCAGGCTTTATAACTACCCTATGAAGTGGAAACTATCTCTATCCAAGCTCTTACACCTAATAACTATTATAAGGATTTAAACCTTGGTTTTTTGACTTCCAAGTCTGTGTTCTCAAATACTACACTATACTGCATAAAATGTCAGGGAGCAATTTTATATTTAGGCCAGGATTCAGGAGTGATTCTTTTATTTATTTATTTATTTGTCAGAGAGTGTGCACAAGCAGGGGGGAGTGGCAAGCAAAGGGAGAAGCAGACTCCCTGCTGAGCAGGGAGCTCAATGTGGGGCTTGATCCCAGGACCCTGGGATCATGACCTGAGCCAAAGGCAGACACGTAACTGACTGAGCCACCCAGGCATCCCAATTCTCTCATTTTTTTAACATGATATGAGGACAAGGGGAAAGAGGTGATTTCACTTTAAATTAGTTTTCGGTGGTCTAAACTGAGGCATTCGTTCATTCACCAAAGCAATTGTTGGGATACCTACGCTGGGCCAGTTGCATATGAAGATTTGAGAAGATAAATTTTTACAAAACATACCATTTATCAATTAAGATAAGATAGGATTTTTCTATATTTTGCTATAGTTTTATGCTACCTTTTTTTTTAAAGATTTTATTTATTTGACAGAGAGAAAGCACAACAGGGAGAGCGGCAGGCAGAAGGAGAAGCCCACTTCCCTCAGAGCAAGGAGTCAGATGTGGGGCTCGATCCCAGGACCCTGGAATCATGACCTGAGCCAACTGAGCCACCCAGACACCCCAATTTTATGCTACCTTTTTGATATACATAAATAAACTGTTGAGGAGGATCCGAACATACGGAGAAGAGACTGCAAGTATGGTGTTTCAGCAAACACAACCACACAAAAGTTTTTAAAAGCCTGAAACACTAAACGTGTATATAGGGTACAGTGGAAATATTAGCAATAATAAATATTTGGTTTATATGACATATGGGATTTACAAATGGGATCATTAAGAGAGGGCTCAAAATCACAGAGGGTATTGAACTCTATATTTTTTTTTTATTTGACAGAGAGAGACACAGCGAGAGAGGGAACACAAGCAGGGCGAGTGGGAGAGGGAGAAGCAGGCTTCCCACTGAGCAGGGAGCCCAATGCGGGGCTGGATCCCAGGCCCTTGAGATCATGACTTGAGCCGAAAGCAAACGCTTAATGACTGAGCCACCCAGGTGCCCCAGTATTGAACTCTAGACTAAGGAAAGTGCACTGTAACCTGGGGCCAATACAGAATGAACAGTTCTGAGAAAAAGTGAAAGATTGAGAGTTTGGTGTTTAGTGGCTGTTGTTTTGTTTTATGTATCATTTTGACTGTGTATATAAGGCTGGAAGTAGATGGGAAAAATAGGAACATTATGAGACTATTGCATGGATGAAGTGATATGAACCTGAAGCAGATGGTAGCAAAAATGGAAAGATAAGATGAGATGTGAATGAATGGAAAAGATATTACAGGTCTTCTAAGGAACTACCTATTCTGAGGTAGCCTGTGTATTGGGAAACATGATGGATACTGCATTCTGGCAGACTGAGTTTTGTTCTCCTACCTACCAATTACCAATTACATAACTTTGACAAGTTATCTAAACAAGTTATCGTATGTCTAAAATTGAGAGGGAGGAAATTCTCAATTCATGTTAATTTACTTCTCTCTTCTTTTTGTCTCTTCATTCCAAAGATAACAACATGAGACAGTTGAGTATTAGTATTATAATCTATGTTTATAATGTAAGTGTGATAGGAATTTAGAGATAAGAGAGTTCCGAGGGATAGGGGAATCATTCCATGAAGCAATATTCTATGCTGGGATATAAACAGTATTGAACCAGGGGAGGGATCAGGGAATGGGACACTAGAGCTAGAGGTTTCAAACATTTTAGTTCATATTTTGGTAGGTACAATGAAATCAGCAGGTCCTAGCAAAATATCATATAAGGCTAAAGAAAAGGAAGAGTCAACACTGACAAGAAGTTTTCCAACTGGAATGATTGGAGTTTCATTTGTTCTCCTTGTGTAACCAAGAAGGCTAAAAAAAAAAAAAAAGTCACCAGTTGGAAGGAAAATTTATGTATTTTCTTTATGTACATTAAAATTTAGATATTTGAACATCCAAAGCAATTTGGTAACAGGTTATACATTTTGGTAGGCTTTTTACTAAGTTCTCATCAAGATAGTAAAAAAAAAAAATACAAAAAGACATAAAAACTGATAACCAATACCTTTTACAGGCTAAAAGTGGACCATGTGGAGAAAAATAGTGGACTAGGAAGCTCTAAGATCCCTCCTCCACACCAACATTAAAACAAACAAACATAAACTGAATCTTTCTGGAAAACAGAGATTTACTGTATATATCTGTTCTAACCTGAAAGACTGATGCAAGGTACTTGACTCTGTTTTGCCTCCCTCAGAACTCAGGCAGAAAAAGTAGTGGACTCTGACAATAAAAGCTGCCAGGTGAACTATAGACGCGCCCCCCCCCCCCCCCAACCAGATGCTTGGGACAAGAGCTTATTGATGAATACATAATACAGATCATTTAAGGCATGGGGGAGATGCTGGGGTGAGACTCTGGGAAATGAGATCAAAAGCAGCAGTGTATAGGAGAAAATTTAGAAAGTCACATACATGCTCTGACAATATACATGCCCAGAAAAGACCTCAGAAGGCCTTAAGCTTTCACCATGGGCAGATTCCCAGGATCAGAGCAAGTCTAGTTACGTGCTAAAGAGTATACTGGCACAGAGGCAATCTGCAAAGCCTGGGAAAGGTTGCTTTTCTTCTGTTTGTTTGCTTCTTCCTTTTTTTTTTTTTTTTTTTTGAATTTTGGTGTGTTGTTTGTTTTATCTTCTGCTATTCAAGGAATCTCTGTCAAAAGATTAGCTGAACAGGAGGTAAAGGAAGAGAGACTTCAAGGATTAAATACAGCAAGGAATAGTTTTACATAATTTGGAAAAATCACAAAGCAAATGGACTGCTACTGCTTCCAACAATCAAAAGAAAGAAAGGAAGGAAGAAAGAAGAAAAAGAAAACAGCAAACCCTGGGGAAGGGAGAAAATCTGATTTCCAGAGTTACCCATTAAAATAGTCAAACGCCCAATTTTCTTTTTCTTTTTGTTTTTAAGATTTATTTATTTATTTGAGAGAGAGAGAGAGCGGGGGTGGGGGGCAGGGGGAGAGGAAAAGAGAGTCTTAAGCAGACTCTGGGAAGAGTATAGAGCCTGGAGCCTGATGTGGGGCTCGATCTCACGACCTGAGCCAAAACCAAGAGTGGATGCTTAAACTGACTGTGCTACCCAGGCACCCCACCTAATTTTCAATGAAAATCT
Source organism: Mirounga leonina (assembly GCF_011800145.1). Taxonomy (NCBI): domain Eukaryota; kingdom Metazoa; phylum Chordata; class Mammalia; order Carnivora; family Phocidae; genus Mirounga; species Mirounga leonina. Next base: position 13,212,387 of record NW_023270175.1, on the reverse strand, counting down.
TAAGATATACTAAGACATACTAAGGAAACAGACACTGGCTCAATGAAAGGAACAGAATAAATCGACAGAAACCATCTCATTTCAATCAATCCTAAATATATATTTGTTGAATGAATAAATGACTAAAGAATGAATAAAGCAAGAAATTAAAATCCATGATGAAGAACTAGCTATGATGAACATTATGCCATAAACAAGACAAATAGAAATTTGAAAATCAGAATAAAACAGATGGTTTTTATTGGAAAGTGCATTTTATCAAAACTGTTGACTGAAGAATGTTTCCAAAACTTCTCAATTGTATCTATACTAACTGGTCTGTTATGATTTTCTGAGAGCTAACACGTCCACCTCCCCACATTTTTAAGTGCCGATTAATTTCATAAGTGAATTCTATCAGACTTTTGAAAATCCCAATATAATTAAAATTTAAGTAAACAGAGAAAAATAAGGGAAATATCCAAATGCTATTTTTATTTTTATCCATATCTATAAAAAATGGAATACTGATGCAAGAATCATGAATAAAATAAAAATATAATTCAAAAATTGTAGTAAAATAATAATTCACCAAACCCAAGTGATTTTGTTTGCATTAAAGAAATGTAAAAATGGTTCAAAATTGTAAAACATATTAATATGATTCACCATATTAAGCACAAAGCAGGAAAAAGCACACATTTCAATAAATTCTAAAAGCCATTCAATAATGGCTAAATGCCATGAATAGAATTAAAAAAATGATAAAAAGGAAGGAAGTACATAAGCAAACAGATGACATGAAGAGTATCTTCAGTAAACAGCAAAATAGTAATAGATATGTTTTCATTTTATATGTATGTATATACACACATATTATATATGCACACATAAATAACACATGCTTACATACATATGTGTATATCATGCTTAATGGTGAAGGACTAGAATTGTTTTGTATTAAAGACCAGAATTAGGCAAGAAGACTATCACCATTATTATTACTTAAATGTTTCCTGGAACTTTGGCTAATATAATTATTCAAGAGAAGAAAAAGTGACATAAATATAATAAAAGAGTAGATCAGATATGACAGTCTATAATTTTGTAATTGTGTTCTTGGACTACAAAGTGTTAGGGTCCGCATCACCTCAAAATTCATATGTTTAAGTCCTAACCCCCAATGGGACTGTATTTGGAGACATGGCCTTTAACGAGGTAATTAAGATTAAATGAGGTCATAAGCGTGGGGCCCTAACCCAATCTGACTGCTGCCTTCATAATAAAAGAAAAAGAAACCAGAGTTAGGATGTGTAAATTTATGTATTTTACCAAATTTATAGATTTACATATTTTATCAAACTTTAAAAAGATTTGGTCCATTATTTCATCAAAAATTCTTTCTGCCCCTTGCTTTCTCTCCTCTCCTCATTGGACTCACATAATTTGAATACTGGTAGGTTTGATAATGTCCCACAGGTCTCATAGAATGGTATACTTGTTACAATTCATGAACCTACACTGAACCATGATAATCACCCAAAGTCCATAGTTTAACTTAGGGTTCACTCTTGGTACTGTACTTTCTACAGGTTTAGACAAATATATAATGATATGTATCTGCCATTATAGTATCATCCAGAGTAGTTTCACTGCCCCAGGAATTCTGTGTGCTCCACCTACTCATCCCACACAACCCCTTGGCCTATGGTGACAATGGATCTTTTTACTCCCTCCATAGTTTTGCCTTTTCTAGAATGTCATATGGTTTTAGTCATATAGTATGTAGAATTTTCAGATTTGTTTCTTGCACTTAGTAGTATGGAATGAAACGTCCTCCATATCTTTTCATGACTTCATAGTTCATTTCTTTTTAGTGAGCAATAATATTCCATTGTTTGAATATATAACTATTAATTCACTTACTAAAGGATATCTTGGTCACTTCCATGTTTTGGAAATTACCAGTGAAGGTGCTATAAACATTCATGTGCAGGTTTCTGTGTAGACATATGTTTTCAACAACTGTGGGTAAATACTAATGAATATGATTATTGGATTATATGGTGAAAGTATGTTTAGTTTTGTAAGAAACCACTGAACTGTCTTCTCAAGTCACTGTGCCATTTTGCATTCCCACCAGCAGTAATGAGAGTTTTTGTTGCTCTATATCCTTGCCAGCATTTGGCAGTGCCGATGTTCTGGATTTGGGCCATTCTAATAGGTGTGTGTTGTTACCTTATTGTTGTTTTAATTTGTGTTTCCCTGAAGACCTGTGATGTGGAGCATCTCTTTATATGTTTATTTGCCAACTGTATATTCTCTTTGGTGAGGTGTCTGGGATGATCTTTGATTTTGTTCACCAGAGGTTTTTAGTTTTCCTCACATAGATATTGTATGTGCTTGTGTTGGACTTATACTTAAGTATTTCATTTTTGGAGTGCTAATGTAAATGGTATCATGTTTTAAAATTCAAATCCCACTTGTTCATTGCTGGTATACAGGAAAACTATTGACTGACATTTTTATATTAACCTTACACCCTGCAATCTTGCTATAACTGGTTATTAATTCAGGAGTTTTTTTCTTGATTCTTTTGAATTTTCTGCAAGCTCATGATTTTTCCAAGGTTATTTTTTCTTCCTTATTTTCTTCTTTTTCTCTGCCATGTGTTCTAATTTCCCAGTACTAGTTTCCCATTCATGAATTATTTTTTCACCTTTGTTGTACATAGAGCTAGTTCCATTTTTGAGGGTTTTTTTTTTTTCATTTAAATGACTGTTTCCTTTATTTACTTTCCAATTACTTATTTTTTATGTCCATCTGTTCATGATTCATAGTTGCATGCTTTTATTTCATAACTTAATTTTCTTCTTCTTGAATTTTATTTCCTTCTTTATGTCTTAAATCTAGGGTCACCAAACCTTTTCTGTAAAGAACCAAATAGTAAATATATGAGGCTTTTCAGGTTATATGTTCTCTGCTGCAACTACTCAACCCTACCTTTATAATGTGAAAGTGATTATATTTAATAGGTAAACATAATGGGTATATTTCAAAAAAAAAACTTTATTTATATACACTGAAATTTGAATTTCATATAATTTTCATTTGCCACAAAATATTCTTATTTTGATTTTTTACCCATTAAAAATGTATAAATTGTTTTTTGTTTTCTGGCTCTATAAAAAGATGTAGTGAATTATAGTTTAACCCATCTTAGAAGATATTAAACATAGGATTTGGTGTAAGTTGAATTTGATCTATTATTTGTACTTTGTTATGAGTAAATGCATTTATCTCTCAACAGTTAAGTAATTGTATTTCTTAATGTATTTCTTTCTTTCTTAATTTCCTTCTTATCTGTTCTTCTATACTTTGAAATTTTACTTAGAAGGGTCATCTTAAAGGGTGCCTGGGTAGCTTAGTCGGTTAAGCATCTGCCTGTGGCTCAGGTCATGATCTCAGGCTCCTGGGATCGAACCCCATCCAGGCTCCCTGCTCAGTGGGGAGTCTGCTTCTCCCTCTCCCTTTGCCTGTCCCCCCTTGTGCTCACTCACACTCTCTCTCTCAAATAAATAAATAATATCTTTAAAAAAAAAAAAAGAAGGGTCATCTCAAGTGGGATTTTCTTTTCATTCTACCCCAGAGTGACATATTAGTGACTTGGGACTCATAAGCCATGGTGATAGACAAAATATAAAAATTCCAATGTGTCAAATGCCTTTCATGTGCTTTTCTTCAGGGCCTTTGGCCATTCATTCTAGCCCAGGCTACTACCAACTTCAAATGTGAACTATCTGAATATACCTTACCTCAGTATGCACTAGGATCCTTTATTTTCTTTGCTAAGCCTTCTTGACACTGAAGATTATATCAGCACATGCTCCACTGAAGTGTTAGAATTAAAATCTCAGGGGTAAAACTTTCACCAATGAAAGATAGGAGCTGGCATATAAATTCCATTTTCTCCCCAAGGTGGACTTGGCCAAGATACAATTATCTGGACTCCTGCAATCCTAAGGTTCTATAGGATTGAGAAACTAGTTGAATTTAGTGGTGGCAGGCTAGGCATCTCAACCTAGTAATGACTTTTCCTTTTTCTCTGCCTCAGTCTTCTTCTTTTCTCTTCTTCTGCTCCTGAGATAGGACTCCATAATTAAAAAAAAATAGCACTCTGCCTCATGATTTGTATTCTGGCAAATCCAGGATAAGACATAGTCACCAAGCATGCAATCTGGCTAGTCTAGGTCCTTCTTTTCTGTGACTTGTTCTGCTCCTACCCACCAGTCCAATTATTAAACTTTATAAGATCTGTTGCCTAGGACAACAGTTACAGAATTTTTTTCAGGTTCTTTTCATGGTAGGGAGAACACTACCTCTGGCAGTCCTTGATTTCACTCATTGATCATTTCTCTAGTCCTAGTAGCAATACCTTTTTCCCCCCCAGCAAGTGGCAGGAAGGGGCAGAGGGAAAGGGAGAGAATCTTCAGCAGGCTCCACACTCAGTGTGGAGCTGACACAGGGCTGGATCTCACGCCCCTGAGATCATGACCTAAGCTGAAATCAAGGGTTGGATGCTTAACTGACTGAGCCACCCATGCACCCCGCTAGTAGCAATATTTTTGTCTTCCACAGTAATTGATCTCTGCGACACTTCTACATGTTTCCAGTCCTTAATTTCAGTGGGGCATAATGTTAACCTTAGCTTATAGCTGTTTATTTCTTTTCAGTTTCTGATCCACAGGAATGCTCAGCTTGTTTATAAGCATCATTTTTGTTTAAGAAAGCATCTTTCATTGCAGCATTTACAGATAAGGAAGGGAGTCAAAGGTCGACTTGAAAATGTCTTATTGACTGAAAATTACTAAACAGATATTTGGGTGAATAAAATATTGACAAAGCTTATAATTTGTTCATGACAGATAAAGATTCTAACAAATTTATCATTTTAAATGTTTTTAAGTTGCAAATTATCTGAACAAATACGCTTCTACAATTTTTTGCTGGGTATCTACAGATAGCTGCCTATCTCTTCCTGAATTCTGTACTATTTCTCCATTATGGACTTATCTTTAAGTTGAAAAGTCTTGGCTGAAGTAAACATCCCCCACTAATAACTTTACTTCCATGAATAGATGGCCTGAGTAATGACACAGTGTGGCTGGCTAAATGATGGCTTACAAAGGTGTTTACATCCTAGTCCCTAGAACCTGTGAATAAGTTATCTTACATGGCAAAAGGAACATTATAGATGCAATTAAGTTAAATATCTTGATATTGGAAGGTTATCCTGGTTTTCTTGATGAGCTGAATATAATCACATGGATCTTTTTATAAAAGGGAGTCAGAGTAGAAGTCAGAGTAGAAGGTGTGACAATAGAAACAAGAGATTGGAGTAATGTGAGGGATAGACCATGAGCCAAGGAACACCACATAGAAGATGCAAAAGGCAAGGAAATGGATTCTTCCTTTGGAGTCTTAAAGACTCCAACCCTGGTTTGGAGAAAGAATCAGCCCTGGCTGTTTTTAAGTCCAAGATTCATTTAAGACAGCTGACATTCAGAGCTATAAGAGAATAAATGTGTGTTGTTTTAAATCATTAAGTTTGTACTAATGTGTTTGTTACAGTAGCAATAGGAAACTAATACATATTAATACATACGGCTATACTGATGCCCTATATTTTCTCTGTCCAAAGATCCACAAATCTAGACATTTGTTTTTTGAAACTTAGATACACAGTACATCAAAAGCACCTTAAAGACATACCAAGGGTTTCATGCTCAGAGGCCATATTTAGTATGATAAATGGTAATCAACACTAAGCTTTATAGTTGGAGAGACAACAGAAAGTGATGAAGATAGTGGAAAAATGTTAAGTTCACGCCTTTCTAAATGCCATTACTCAGTCCCAGCCTAAATGTTGCTATACAGGAATACAGGCTCAAAGTACCAGATCCTATATTTTTCTTGTTCAAAAGAAGCAATTTATGTGGCTTGTTATATGACATTTCCTGATTTTAAATGTCTGTAACTAAATAAAAATTAAAACATTGCCTAGACCAACACAGCAGTGTGAAAACCAAGCAAAACACATCTGTTATCAGCTGTTTTGATTGCTTATGCTACAGCTACTCTGCAATCTACATATTAGACCTTGGGAACTCTGTATCAGGAAAACATCATGATACTTAACAAGACCTGCTTTGGGGGAAGTAAACTACTCTTTATATAACTGCTTTTAAGCCATTTTTTTTTTCACTAGATTAAGGTCAATTTCAATGTCTAATTATAAAAAAAAAATCTAATAGTCATATACTTTTACTATTTTAACAAGTGACTTGTAAAATTCTCAGACTTCTTTAAAAACGACACCATTTTGGTTGCATAGATGGTGCCACAGAAGACCACATAGTCTCTGGAACCAAGGAGCAATGGACATTTTAGAAAGACCATCTAGTATTCTGATTCACATAATTCCCTGCAGAAAACAATCCTGTGAAACTTGAGAACAGAAGTAACTAAAGAGTATGTCTCCTGGAGAGGGAGTGGAGGAGAAAGAGAAGAGCTAATTGGTGATGGCACCACAGCAGGTGTTCTCCCTCAAGGACAATGATGACACTGCTCATACATTCAGAGACCGACTCATGTGCTCCTTGGAAAAGCTTACACAGATTCCTTTTTGTAAATAAGTCAAGTGTCTACAGCTGCTACAAACAAATCCGTGCTTTCAAGAGCGCTTCACAGCCTAAGGGCCCTAGTAACAAAGCCAGAATAAAAGTTTGTCAAGTTGCTAACACTCATTTGGTACCAAGTAGGCTTAAAAGCTCAGGTGTGGTCAGTTATCAAGAAAGAGGGAAATGAGTCAGAGGAATTAAAAGAGGAATCTCAACAGCCACCGAGTTTCATAAAAAGAAACAGAAATACCTTCGATGTTTGAATATTAATCATTGCATGGTTACTCTCTGGAAGGGTCAGAAAGGGTAAACTGCTCGCCTAGGGGATCACAGCATGTGCTCTAGCCATCTGCTGACAGTGTCTGAGAGTATGGATATACTTCATATTTCCCTTCGTCTTCAAGGAAATTTATTTCCGTATTGATAGCTGAGGCATAGAAAGGACCAATATTTAAAAGAGGAAGTACATGTTTTCTCTGTGTTTTGGTAAGGCCACATTCATGCATGATTTCTTTTTTTCTCCCAAATAACTTGAATACACAGAAGTAAATCCTTGCCTGGAACTACTTGCTGTGATGTTGGAAACAGGCAAATCCTGGAGGTAAATGTTAGCATCCTGGAGTCCTTCATTTGTAACTTATTTCTGAGCAAAAGGCTATGGTTGTATTTAAAACATCTTCAAAATATCATAGAAGCACTCAACCAAAATTTACAGGGTAAGGATTGATTAGGGGATTAATCCAGTCATTTGGCAAACTACAAGGAAACCCTGTAGTAGGTGATATGGGGGAAAAAAACCAGATGTGGTACTGAAGGCAGACTCTTAGAGTCTAGGAAAAACAATAACAACAGATATAATGATTATTATTTATAATGTAGCATTTATTGGGAACATTATATACATAATTACATTTAATCATTGAAATGATCCTATAAGACCTATATCATCATGCACCTTACACAAATATTGAATTTGACACTCACAATGAATTAGTGATTTACCCGAGGTCATACAGTATGTGAATGGCAGGACTAAAGTCAAACCTACATTTATCTGACCACAGATCCCATTGGATAGCTATCCATTTGTTTTATGTGGGGTAATGAGTGTGGGGATCCCCCACTCCACCTTCTTGCTGACATCACTGTGGAACTATTTTTTTAAAGGTATTCTCTCATAAACTAAAATGGAACTATATGCTCAAAGGGAAAGAAACCTCTTCAATCCTTTGTGGAATGATTTATTAAGACATTACCAAGACACATAGCTCTAAATCCATCTTATTTGGAAATCTTCTGCCTGATACAAAGAAGTAAACTGAAGATAATATAGTTAGATGGGTTGTTCTGCCCTTTAATATTCTGGCTGCAGATCCAATTCTTTGAGGAATTTAAAAATGACTGTCCTTTTCTTACAGTCTTTACAAGAAATGTAGCTCTAGAAACAATTCAAAGCCTACCCATCTTTCTTATGAATCCCCAAACCTCCCCTATTAATCTCAAAATGCTTGCAGATATTGTAAAAGATCACATTTGAAACAGAACTATCCTGAAATTAAGAAAAAATAAAAGGGATAAACTTAATTACCCTAAATCTGTGAAAATAGGCAAATAGGACCCAAAACTCCTTCTGGGAGAAAAGTTACCTCCTTTCTCGGCACAGTTGAGATGTAAATTTTCTCCCCTTTCTTCTCTGGGATCCAAGAGCCTTGAACCCAACCAAGTTCAGTCTCCCTGAACTTCAGGGAGATGACTTACCAGAATGGGGGGAAAGGGGAGATAACTGGAAACACACTGGGCAAATAAAAAATCTCAAAAGTCTTCTCCAAATATATTAGTAAAAAGTTTTAGCTACCTGAGTGGGTAAATTTAACTTATTCCATAGGCCAGAAATACAATTTGGATTCCAGCTATTCTTTTATAAACCTAGTGAGTTTTGTGTTATTATACTTGACATGTGGCTAAAATTTTTAAATGAAAGCCATAAGACCTCTCTTTGTGATTGTCTGTAGGGTTCATGTATGTATGTGGAATATTTTTCTACCTCCTGTTGGTATTGCCAAAATTAATTTGTAAAAGCTCTATTTAATAGGCATAAAGAAAATTAAACAAATAAATGAAATATTCTCTTAGAAAAGTGGGAACTAATCCAAATGCTTTTCAAGTTCACATGGCTTTGGTAATCTCTGGCAAATAAGAACACCAATAGTTTAATAAAACAAAACAAAAAAACAACACAAAAAATGAGGATACCTTCATATTTGTCAGCATTAAACACATGCACACATATGTCAAAGAATAAGAATTTGTCCCCTAAAAGGTCCTTCTAGCTGGATTTAGAATCAAACTGACATGAGAGAGATTAACAGGAGAAAATCAGGGGCACCTGGGTGGCTCATTTGGGTAAGTGTCCAACACTTGATTTTGGCTCACGTCATGATCTCAGGGTCATGGGATAGAGCCCTGCATGGGAGGGGGGTGAGAGGTGGAGCCTGCTTAAGATTATCTCTCTCCCTCTGCCCCTCCCCCCTTAAAAAAACAAACAACAAAAAAGAAACACAGGAGAAAATCAAATTTAATAAGCGGATGTCTGGGGAATCCATGTAGACATGAAATTACAAAAACAGTGAGGTGACATGAAGTTTATGTGAGCTAAGGAGAGGAGTAGGCACCTGAGGATTCAAAGGGGAGAAAGCAGTTTAGCAAGAAGGTGAAAGGTGCTTGGAAAAAACAAAGTCGCCCTATTAAGCAGAGGAGTTCCTTAGGTAAAGGGGAGTCTCTTCCTGTCATAGGCTCTCTTTTCCAATGTAAATTTAGGCAGTTGAAGACTAAGAAGTGAGTTTTCCTCCATCTGCTGGGGTTTGATTGCTTTCAATGCAAAATAATATTCATGCCCAAGAGGCCCATCTTGGGGTAGCCTGCCCTTGGCCCCTACACATTTAACATTTAATCTACCTAGGTTTACTAGAGAGATGTTATCTTTTTGTTACAAAATTTATCAGCAAGGAAAACAACTTAAGATGATAGCTAGCTGTTTAATATTTCATGAAACTGTCATGACTAATTCAAGCAAAACTGTTAGAAACAGCTGAATTAAATAGAGTTAAGTGGGATAAAAGTTATAAATGAACTTTTCAACAATTATGCTTTATAAGATCTTTATAATATGTCTACTTAAAAATAATTCCTAGATCTCTTTGGTAACATGCACCCTTAGAGTTTTGCCAAGTTAAGTTAAATAATGGATATTCGTTAATTATCTAGATCATTTTCAAAAAAGATAAAATAATGAAGCATTAATTGCTGAATATAAGTTTATGTTTATCTACTTTTTGCTTCTAAATTTTTACAGAGAGACTAAAGATACTTAGGTCTATTTATTAGTAGACATTTGGGTCTGTTAGTAAACATGTCCTGTGCCACATTTAAAAATAGTGCTATGAGGAAGCATACACTAATGTGGGAAACAAAGGCAGAAGAAAAAATATTAAATTTCCTTATTACCTACAGCCCACTGACAAGTCCTTGAATCAGGCAGAGTGACGTTCCTCTAGGGACTCAACTGCCTCCATGTTAATACTTTGCTAAGGGCAAAAAGCAATTCTAGTCTGACTCCCCTCCCCACCAATCCTGTAAGTCTACTTTAATGTATAAGAATTCCTTTAGAAACTTCCTTTATCTCTAAACCCCCCAAGACACATGTTGGCAATCATCCCCCAAGCATATGGCCTAACGATATACATCTGAAGGGTCTCATGACTAAGGTTTTATTAGACAGTAATAAATGACCTTTTCCCAACAATAGCTAGCCCCCTCAAGGTCCTGGAAACCTTGCTTCCAAAATTCCTTAGAGACTTATGCTCTCCCTAACCCCCTCCCAACTTGCAAGTATATAACGGGCCACTCCTCATGACCCCGGTGCAGCTCTTTCTGCCCACCGGTCCTGTCCCCGTGCTTTAATAAAATCACCTTCTTGCACCAAAGACGTCTCAGGAATTCTTTCTTGGCCATCGGCTTCAAATCCTAATAACATCTTTCCTACATCATACACTACAGAAATTTGTGCATACATATATTTGTTAGTCTACAGAATGCTGGTGTGACAGTTCACAATTGCTTACTTCCTAGTTTTCTCTAGAAATTAAGGGTATTAAGGGTTAAGAATTCTAATTAACATATGTAATTAAAATTACTAGAAATAATAATAATGAAGGATAGATGGAAGAAAGGCAGGGACAAGGGGCCCTTGCCCTAAAAGGAAACCACCCTTAAAAGGATTTTATACCACCCTGCAAGGAGCCCTCCACCCTTTCCCACATGATAGGTAGATGACAAAAACCTGATTGGGTGACAGACACATGGAGGATTAATCAGATTAAAACAGCCCACCAGCAAGCCCATAAAAACCCCTAGATCTAAATCGGCAACTTGAGAGAGTTGGGAGCTCTTTGGGAGCTTTGTACTAAACTTTGCTTTACTATCCTCAATAAACTTTGCTTTGTTGCCCACCACTCTTCATCTGGTCTACCTCTTCATTCTTCGAAGAGGCATGACCAAGAACCACAGGCACTAAAGGAAAAGAAATCCTGTAACAATTAGGGACACAACTCTGTATGCAAAGTATGCAAGTATAGTAAGAAGTGTTTTTGGTAAGGAAAGCTATAAGGTACAGGAGTTTTTTTGTTTTTTTTTTTAAGCCCTAAGTTATGACAGATGTACTCTCCTTAAGGGAAAAGAGAGTAATTTTTCTTAGAGTAAAATAACTGATTGTTCCAGAATGAGAGAAAGAAGAATAAAGAAGAAGCACTAAATGTAAATAGAAATGGGGAAGGGGAGAAAGTGAAGGATAGGGAGAGGGAGGGAAGAGGACAGAAAAGGAGGGAGGAAGGGAGGGAAAGAGAGGTTTTCTTGTATTATTACACAAGATTTTTTTATCTGTTAAGTAATTCACTTAGAAAATGAAGATTTTGTATCTTATCAATATAATTTCTTGTGTTTCATGTTGTCTTTACCAGGTCATTGATTACTTAAGAAAACTGAATCTTTCTATTAAAAAAAGCTAAACTTTCTTTGACTATGTAACTGTGTATTTGCCTTTGAAATCTTTTAATTGTCACATTGATTAAATAGATAACTATTTTTCACAGTAACCTGTGATCCTATTTAATCAAATATTTTAAAACTTTTGACATTTTTTAAAAGATTTTCTTTATTTGACAGAGAGAGCACAAGAGGCGGAGCTACAGGCAGAGGGAGAGGGAGAAGCAGACTTTCTGCTGAGCGGGGAGCTCTTTCCTTATGAAAAGAAGAGATGGTTATGTTAAACTGCATAGGAAGTATTTTCAAATAAGGAGTGCTGCTCTACCTTCTTTAGGTTATATTTGTATGGTCATATTTGTATTAACATGTGTTCCAGAAATTATATAAAACTCCTAAGATATTTGTCAACATCCTCACTGTTCATATAAGTAGTCATAGTTCCAAATATTATCTTAAAATGTTGGATGTCACAGAAATAACCAAGTTTCCTTTTTAGTTACATTAGAGATAACTCTCATCAGATCCTTACCCAAGGCCATTTTTAAGTCATTCACAGTTACTGTTTACTCTGATGCTTTCCTGAAAGCTATTGCCAGCAACTACAGACAAAAGTGCTCATCCTCAAAGAGAGATTGATGGAAAAGACTGTGACAGGTATAGGATTTGGCTAACTTTAAGATGATACCATTGAACTAGGTAAGAATTTGCAATAATCTCATGGAAAAAACTGACTCAAAACTGCAAACCCAAGATCAAGGAAAACAATTTAATTCAATGGTACTGAATGAATTGATGAGATGATTACAATTTTTATGAAATTTTGTTTGAAAAATTATGGGTTATTTAATATTTTGTTTTCCAAATTTAAAGAAATCTTTTTTCTCAAGCTATTTATGACTTACAGATATTTGGTAAATTATACCTTGGCAAACAGAATTGAAACTTTCTCCTCACTACCTTTTCCCTCTACAATTCAGAAACTCTTAGTGAGTATTCTTTTTTATGGCAGTGTCCTTATTTGCATAATTTCATTAAAAATTTGTTCACCTTGTAATAGTGACACAATTGGAGACATTCTCCTAGTTTGCTCAAATATCTGGCTACAACTCGCCAAACTGTAGAGGCCACTGTTCAACAAAGGGCTTGAACAAAGGAAACCTGAGTAAGGTCGAAAGGCTCACAGCGACCCCCTGGCTGAATCCAGACAGGCCCATCCGGCGACTCACCTCAGAGTATCCATAGGTCCTAACTAACCAATGGGCTACTTACAACCAGGCACAGTTATCAAAAAAGGGAAAATTCCATACATCCCCATGCCTCCTCACCTTTCCCTTTAAATACAGCCCCCACCCACTGTCACTTTGCAGTCTCTCCTTTGCTGTCCTGCCCACAGCTCCCTTGCAGCGTATTCAATAAACTTCTATCACCTTGGTTCTGCCTCAGGTGAATTCTTTTACCTCCTGCACCACTGGCTTCTACCTGATTGGGTCACCCCACATTCAGGGGCCCCAGTCGGATAGAAACAGATACCACACAAACTAATATCTCACATTTTCTTCCACCCTTTTTGGTTGGAGTCACTGAAAACTAAAACAGCCCAAACTCTGCAAGCTGAAGCTGGATGACTTTACATAAACTTAAGAGAAATCACAACAGCTCATGTATGGACAACCTTCATGCCTGTTGCTGTATGAGCCATGCATAAAATTCACTGGACCACAGTGATGTGGGAAACAAAGGCAGAAGAAAAATTATTAAATTTCCTTACTACTTACAGCCCATTGACAAGTCCTTCAGACAGGCAGAGTGACATTCTTCTAGGGACTCAACTGCCTGGATTTTGACACTTTGCTCAGGGCAAAGGGCAATGTTAGCCTGACCCCCAGGATCCTGTGAGGCTACTTTAACACATAAAAATTCCCTTTTTTTTTTAAATCCTCTTATTTTTTTTTTCCAACCAACTTCTTATCTTATCAATTCCTTTTATAAAATCTTTTATACTTTTCATCTTTACAGTCATATTCCATCCCTTCATTGTATTAACCCTTATTGTCATACATATATACATTTTTCTTTCTTTAAAATTTTGGGAGGCACTTTCTTCTAACAGACCAAAATACACTCAAAATCTAGTGTGTGGCACTGATCTATGCACCAGCCTGATCATATTTGATCATATTCTGGTTTTTTGTTTGTTTGTTTTTATCTTTTTCTTTTCTTTTCTCTTTCTTTCCCTTTCTTTTCCCCTGGTTTCAGGTCTCTTCTGATTTGTTTAGTATATATTTTTCTGGGGACGTTGTTACCCTGATAGCATTTTGTTCTCTCATTCATCTATTCTCCTCTGGACAAAATGACAAGATGGAAAAAATCACCTCAAAAAAAAAGAACAAGAGGCAGTACCAACTGCCAGGGATCTAATCAATATGGACACTAGTAAGATGTCATAACTAGAGTTCAGAATGATGATTTTAAAGATACTAGCTGGGATTGAAAAAAGCATGGAAGATATTAGAGAAACCCTTTCTGGAGAAATAAAAGAATAAAAATCTAACCTAGTCGAAATCAAAAAGGCTATTAATGAGGTGCAATCAAAAATGGAGGCTCTAACTGCCAGGATAAATGAGTCAGAAGAGAGAATTAGTGATATAGAAGACCAAATGATGGAAATTAAGAAGCTGAGAAAAAGAGAGATAAACAACTACTGGATCACGAGGGCAGAACTTGAGAGATAAGTGATACCATAAGACAAAACAATATTAGAATAATTGGGATCCCAGAAGAAGAAGAAAGAGAGAAAGGGGCAGAAGGTATATTGGAGCAAATTATAGCAGAGAACGTCCCTAATTTGGAGAAGGAAACAGGCATCAAAATCCAGGAGGCACAGAGAACCCCTCTCAAAATCAATAAAAATAGGTCAACACCCCGACATCTAATAGTAAAACTTCCGAATCTCAGAGACAAAGAGAAAATCCTGAAAGCAGCTTGGGAGAAGAGATCTGTAACCTACAATGGTAGAAACATTAGATTGGCAGCAGACCTATCCACAGAGACCTAGCAGGCCAGAAAGGACTGGCATGATATATTCAGAGCACTAAACGAGAAAAATATGCAGCCAAGAATACTATATCCAGCTAGGCTGTCATTGAAAATAGAAGGAGAGATAAAAAGCTTCCAGGACAAACAAAAACTAAAGGAATTTGCAAACATGAAACCAGCCTTACAAGAAATATTGAAAGGGGTCCTCTAAGCAAAGAGAGAGCCTAAAAGCAACATAGACCAGAAAGGAACACAGACAATATACAGTAACAGTCACCTTACAGGCAATACAATGGCACTAAATTCATACCTTTAATAGTTACCCTGAATGTAAACAGGCTAAATGCCCAAATCAAAAGACACAGGCTATCAGATTGGATAAAAAACAAGACCCATCGATATGCTGTCTGCAAGAGACTCATTTTAGACCCAAAGACACACCCAGATTGAAAGTGAGGGGGTGGAAAACCATTTACCATGCTAATGGACACCAAAAGAAAGCTGGGGTGGCAATCCTTATATCAGACAGATTAGATTTTAAACCAAAGACTGTAATAAGAGATGAGGAAGGACACTATATCCTACTTAAAGGGTCTATCCAACAAGAAGATCTAACAATTGTAAATATGCCCCTAACATGAGAGCAGCCAATTATATAAGCCAATTAATAACAAAAGCATAGAAACACATTGACAACAATACAATAATAGTGGGGGACTTTAACACCCCCTTCACTGAAATGGACAGATCATCTAAGCAAAAGATCAACAAGGAAATAAAGGCTTTAAATGACACACTGGACCAAATGGACTTCACAGATATATTCAGAATATTCCATCCCAAAGAATATACATTCTTCTCTAGTGTCCATGGAACATTCTCCAGAATCGATCACATCCTAGGTCACAAATCAGGTCTCAACTGGTACCAAAAGATTGGGATCATTCCCTGCATATTTTCAGACCACAGGACTTTGAAACTAGAACTCAATCACAAAAGGAAAGTCAGAAAGAACACAAATACATGGAGGCTAAAGAGCATCCTACTAAAGAATGAATGGGTCAACCAGGAAATTAAAGAAGAATTGAAAAAATTCATGGAAACAAATGAAAATGAAAACACAACTGTTCAAAATCTTTGGGATACAGCAAAGACAGTCCTAAGAGGAAAGTATATAGCAATATGAGCCTTTCTCAAGAAACAAGAAAGGTCTCAAATACACAACCTAACCCTACACCTAAAGGAGATGGAGAAAGAACAGCAAATAAAGCTTAAACCCAGCATGAGAAGAGAAATAATAAAGATCAGAGCAGAAATCAATGAAATAGAAACCAAAGAACAGTAGAACAGATCAACGAAACTAGGAGCTGGTTCTTTGAAAGAATTAATAAGATTGATAAACCCCTGGCAAGACTTCTCAAAAAGAAAAGAGAAATGACCTAAATAAATAAAATCATGAATGAAAGAGGAGAGATCACAACCAGCACAAAAGGATTACAAACAATTGTAAGAACATATTATGAGCAACAATATGCCAGCAAATTAGACAATCTGGAAGAAATGGATGCATTCATAGAGATGTATCAACTACCAAAACTGAACCAGGAAGAAATAGAAAACCTGAACACACCTATAATCACTAAGGAAATTGAAGCAGTCATCAAAAATCTCCCAACAAACAAAAGCCCAGGGCCAGATGGCTTCCCAGGGAAATTCTACCAAACATTTAAAGAATAATTAATACCTACTCTTCTGAAACTGTTCCAAAAAATAGAAATGGAAGGAAAACTTCCAAACTCGTTTTATGAGGCCAGCATTACCTTGATCCCAAAACCAGACAAAGACCCCATCAAAAAGGAGAATTACAGGCCAATATCCTTGATGAACATGGATGCAAAAGTTCTCGCCAAAATACTAGCCAATAGGATCCAACAGTACATTAAAAGGATTATTCACCACGACCAAGTGGAATTTATCCCTGGGCTGCAAGGTTGGTTCAACATCCACAAATCAATCATTAACAAAAGAAAGAACAAGAATCATATGATCCTCTCAATAGATGCAGAAAAAGCATTTGACAAAGTACAGCATCCTTTCTTGGTCAAAACTCTTTAGAGTATAGGGATAGAGGGTACATATCTCAATATCATAAAAGCCATCTATGAAAAACCTACAGCGAATATCATTTTTAATGGGGAAAAACTGAGAGCTTTCCCCCTAAGGTCAGGAACGTGGCAGGGATGTCCACTATCACCACTGCTATTCAACATAATATTGGAAGTCCTAGCCACAGCAATCAGACAACAAAAAGAAATAAAAGGCATCCAAATTGGCAAAGAAGTCAAATTCTCACTCTTTGCAGATGATATGATACTTTATGTGGAAAACCCAAAAGACTCCACCCCAAAACTGCTAGAACTCATACAGGAATTCAGTAAAGTGGCAGGATATAAAATCAATGCACAGAAATCAGAGGCATTCCTATACACCAACCACAAGACAGAAGAAAGAGAAATTAAGGAGTTGATCCCATTTACAATTGCACCCAAAACCATAAGATACCTAGGGATAAATCTAACCAAAGAGGCAAAGAATCTGTACTCAGAAAACTATAAAATACTCATGAGAGAAATTGAGGAGGACACAAAGAAATGGAAAAATGTTCCATGTTCATGGATTGGAAGAACAAATATTGTGAAGATGTCAATGCTACCTAGAGCAATCTACACATTCAATGCAATCCCTATCAAAATACCATCCACTTTTTTCAAAGAAATGGAACAAAGAATCCTAAAGTTTGTATGGAACAAGAAAAGACTCCGAGTAGCCAGAGAAATGTTGAAAAAGAAAAGCAAAGCTGGTGGCATCACAATTCCAGACTTCAAGCTCTATTACAAGGCTGTCATCATTAAGACAGTATGGTACTGGCACAAAAACAGACACATAGATCAATGGAACAGAATAGAGAGACCAGAAATGGACCCTCAACTCTATGGTCAACTAATCTTTGACAAAGCAGGAAAGAATGCCCATTGGAAAAAAGACAGTCTCTTCAACAAATGGTGTTGGGAAAATTGGACAGCCACATGCAGAAGAATGAAACTGGACCAATAAAGATCAGAGCAGAAATCAATGAAATAGAAACCAAAAGAACAGTAGAACAGATCAACGAAACTAGGAACTGGTTCTTTGAAAGAATTAATAAGATTGATACACCCCTGGCCAGACTTCTCAAAAAGAAAAGAGAAATGACCACACACAAAAATAGACTCAAAAGGGATGAAAGACCTAAATGTGAGACAGGAGTCCATCAAAATCCTAAAGGAGAACACAGGCAGCAACCTCTTCGACCTCAGCCACAGTAACTTCTTCCTAGAAACATCGCCAAAGGCAAGGGAAGCAAGGGCAAAAATGAACTATTGAGACTTCATCAAGATAAAAAGCTTTTGCACAGCAAAAGAAACAGTCAACAAAACCAAAAGACAACTGACAGAATGGGAGAAGATATTTGCAAATGACATATCAGATAAAGTGCTAGTATCCAAAATCTATAAAGAACTTATTAAACTCAACACCCAAAGAACAAATGATCCAATCAAGAAATGGGCAGAAGACATGAACAGACATTTTTCCAAAGAAGACATCCAAATGGACAACAGACACATGAAAAAGTGCCCCACATCACTCGGCATCAGGGAAATCCAAATCAAAACCTCAATGAGATACCACCTCACACCAGTCAGAATGGATAAAATTAACATGTCAGGAAATGACAGATGTTGGTAAGGATGCGGAGAAAGGGGAACCCTCCTACACTGTTGGTGGGAGTGCAAGCTGGTGCAGCCACTCTGGAAAACAGTATGGAGGTTCCTCTAAAAGTTGAAAATAGAGCTACCCTATAACCCAGCAATTGCACTACTGGGTATTTACCCCAAAGATACAAATGTAGGGATCCCAAGGGGTATGTGCACCCCAATGTTTATAGCAGCAGTCCACAATAGCCAAACTATGGAAAGAGCCAAGATGTCCATCGACAGATGAATGGATAAAGAAGATATATATATATATATATATACCACATCTTCTTTATATATACCACAATGGAGTATTATGCAGCCATCAAAAGGAATGAAATCTTGCCATTTGCAACAACGAAATAAGTCAATCAGAGAAAGACATATGAGGAATTCTTAATCTCAGGAAACAAACTGAGGGTGGCTGGAGTGGTGGGGGGTGGGAGGGATGGGGTGGCTGGGTGATAGACATTGGGGAGGGTATGTGCTATGGTGAGCTCTGTGAATTGTGTAAGACTGATGAATCACAGACCTGTACCTCTGAAACAAATAATACATTATATGTTAAAAAAAAAAAAAAAGAAGAAGATAGCAGGAAGGGAAGAATGAAGGGGGGAAATCAGAGGGGGAGACGTACCATCAGAGACTACAGACTCTGAGAAACAAACTGAGGGTTCTCGAGGGGAGGGGGTTAGGGGGATGGGTTAGCCTGGTGATGGGTATTAAAGAGGGCATGTACTGCATGGAGCACTGGGTGTTATATGCAAACAATGAATCATGGAACACTACATCAAAAACTAATGATGTAATGCATGGTGATGAACATAACATAAAAAAGAAAAAAGGTTGTTTTTCCCTCTAGCAAGGCATTAACACTAAGATAGTTGGGAGCTTCCTGGAGGAACATTACACTCTGCCCGCTTCAAGTATCTGTCAATGGGCTGCAGATTATAAGGGCATTTAATTGTTATCTATATTTCCTTCTGGAAGCTAGGTTATTGATAGAAATGCTTTGTTCTTGTAGGTTGTTAAGACATTTGTAAACTGAGGGAGACTCTTGTCTTGCAGGATTGTGATCTCTATAAGTTAACTATCTGTTTTTCTTTTCCTTAGCTTTAGGGCAGCCAGGAGTGCATGAGGAATGTCACATATATACCATGTGTGTGTGGGGGGGGGGGTGGGGGTGTCAGCTTCTGCTTTGTCCTCAGTTTGCCTTCTGTTTCCTCATCACAGACCACCCTACCTTGGGCATCAGAGGTGGGGTCTTTTTATGGCAGTAACATTGCAACCACAAAGAATGAACAGACCCCAAAGAAGTAAGCCATTAAAGATGTTATCACCAGTCCTTACTCAAACCAAGATGTCACAGAATGTTAAGGCCACAAGCTCCCTCATCAGTTCTAAATAAGACTGTCAGTGGAGGGGCGCCTGGGTGGCTAAGTTGGTTAAGCGACTGCCTTCGGCTCAGGTCATGATCCTGGAGTCCCTGGATCGAGTCCTGCATCGGGCTCCCTGCTCGGCAGGGAGTCTGCTTCTCCCTCTGACCCTCCCCCCTCTCATGTACTCACTCTCTCTCATTCTCTCTCTCTCAAATAAATAAATAAAATCCTTAAAAAAAAAAAAAAGACTGTCAGTGGAGGCCCGCATTGGCAACCCAGTCAGGACCCCTCTCACTCCAGAGAGCTTTGTCTGTATCCTTGACTCATAAAATTCTATCACTTTACTCACTCTCCTTTGTCCGTGAGATTCATTCTTCGGCTTCATGAGACAAGAACCTCACTCTACTGCTTCAACAAGATGACACCATCAAAGGCATTCAAACCGCACAAGATGTTTTGAGCTCAAATCTAGAAGTCCCCACTGGTTGCTCTTAATATTTAGAAACTGGCAACCTACCACTCACTTTCTGAACTGTGAAACTTCTTTTTAAAAAAAATTGTTTTTTTAAGATTTTATTTATTTGCGAGAGAGACAATGAGAGACAGAGAGCAGGAGAGGGAGGAGGGTCAGAGGGAGAAGCAGGCTCCCTGCCGAGCAGAGAGCCCGATGCGGGACTCGATCCAGGGACTCCAGGATCATGACCTGAGCCAAAGGCAGTCGCTTAACCAACTGAGCCACCCAGGCGCCCTGAACTGTGAAACTTCTTAAGTAAAGTACAAAAGCCAAGAAATAAAGGGTGGTAAGATATGCAACTCCAGAACATGCCTCTTTAGCATAAAGATAATTTTGAGCTGAATGTTTTGGAAAACAGTGACACAGAAGAAGCTATGAAAACAGAGTAGAGGGCACCTGGGTGGCTCAGTTGATTAAGCAACTGCCTTCGGCTCAGGTCATGATCCTGGAGTCCCTGGATCGAGTCCTGCATCGGGCTCCCTGCTCAGCAGGGAGTCTGCTTTGCCCTCTGACCCTATCCCCTCTCATGTGTTCTCTCTCATTCTCTCTCTCAAATAAATAAATAAAATCTTTAAAAAAAAAAAAAAAGAAAACAGAGTAGAACTTACACTTTTGTAAGGGGCATTTACAATTATAAAGGAAATTTCCATTTGTAAGAGTGTCACCCTCTCTGCCTGGAAGAGAACAAATAAATCACAAGAAATTCTTGTCAATGGAGAAGGAATCAATTTAAATCTGTATAACAAATTTTATTTTTGTTTACCATACTTTTTTTGTTTACTCCCATACCTTGTGCCCTCCACACACCCTTTGTTCTTTGTTTTTAGCTTAAGATGATATTTAAACCTGAATTCTATGTATGCAGAGTATTACTGAATAGGAAAGTATTTGTGGAAGCTTTCTATTACTTCCTTTGAAAGAATAGAAATCACTGATTTTTTAACTTGTAATTTCCCTTCTGAATTAGGGTATCTTGGATGAGGCTACAAAGTACCATGTCATACATTTTGTCCTTTATCTGCTTCTTGTCTTTTCCAAGGTCTTACCTTAAGCAGAATCATTGCAGCAAAGGTAGAATCAAAAACCCACTCATCTGAGAAAGCACGTACTGTACTTGCACGTACTGACCTAGTCAGCACAGATGTAGCCAAAACTTCCCACCAAGATTCAAATAAACAGTACAAGGAGAGATGATACTAGTGTTCACATTCTACCAATATCCTGAAGAATCTCTTTTGATCCTGATCTTTGAATAGCAAATTGTCCAGCCCTCCAGCTCTTATTTCTTATGGAAATTATGTGGAAAACATTGTCTCTCAGAAACAAAATTGCATTTTCACCTTTACCAAGCAAAATGATCTTGATTCATTTAAATTACTTTTTATACTTTAAAGAGAAGTAAACTCATTTGGGAATATAAGGCGGGAGTGGGATCGTCCCAGTAAGATCTGGGCAATCCTTTCAAGTAAACTTGCTATCTGCACTCAAGAACTGACAATACATTCATAAACTGAAAAAAAGGTCACATGAGCCCATGGGTACAAGTATGTGTGTGCAAATATGCACCATGATAAAGAATTAAGAGGTAGTACAGAGAGAGGGCAAAGGAGTTTAGTGGGTAAAATTGTAAAAGTTTTCATGGAAGGGATGAGTTTAATGCCAGGTTTAGTGAGATATAAAACATGAATTGTTAAAGTGGTCCTTCCTGGATTCCCCTCTGCCAGAGTGATACATGAAATACTTGAGATACTTTTGAAGAGATAATAGGACACACTAGTTAGATCTCTGTTAGCAGAGCACAAAGAAAATGAATAGGAATGGAGATGGCCTCAATTGTAGGCAGGATTAAAATTTGATATCACAAATCCAGGAAGGTATGGACCAAACTATTTAATTCAGGTAGCCACCAATACTTGAAAGGTCTGATATGAAAGAGATTGGGCTAGATTCATTAATTCAAGGAATGTTTATTGAGCACTTACTATATACCAGGGAGCCTTCTAGGTTCAGGGAATATGTCAGTGAAGGATACAGGCAAAAATCTTTGCCCTTCCAAAGTTTATATTCTATAGTGCAGAGAGAAAGACAATAAGCATAAGAAGCATATTATGTTATATATATGTTAGAAGTATATGTTAGAAGTTAATAGAAGCTGTGGGGAAAAATAAACAGGAAGTCATCACAGAGAAAATAGCATTTTATTTTATTTATTTTTTTGTTAAAGATTTTACTTATTTATTTGACACAGCGAGAGAAAGCTCAAGTAGGCAGAGCAGCAGGCAAAGAGAGAGGGAGAAGCAGGGTCTCCACCAAGCAGGGAGCCGGACGCGGTGCTCTATCCCAGGACCCGGGGATCATGGCCTGAACCGAAGGCAGCCGCCCAACCGACTGAGCCACCCAGGTGCCCCAAGAAAATAGCATTTTAGTAAAGTCTTGAAAGAATTGTGGGCTAGAAGTAACATTAAGTTTTCTGGCAGTGAGTGGTGGTTGGCTGGCTCAGTCAGTAGAGGCGGTAACTCTTGATCTCAGGGTTGTGAGTTCAAGCCCCATGTTGGGTGGAGAGATTACCTAAATTCTTTTAAAAATCTTTAAAAAAAAAAAAGATTTCTGGCAGTGATAGACCTAGCATCTGGAGAAAAATAGGATGCTATACAAGGGCATTTGATGTAAGAAATTAACAACTGAGGAAAAAGTTTCTGCAATCTCTAGAAGTCTAGAGAATTGAGGATTCACTGGACAAGTAGTGCCTGTTCACTTGAGGCAAAAGTAAAACCAGGTGTCAACACCCAAAAGCAAAAGTGAAGTGAACAAAATAGTGCTAGCCAGCCATCTTCATCAAGGTATTAGATTAAATAAAGGACATTGTGCCTCCTGGGGCTCTGTTCACCTCATTGCCCTTGTCCAGTGTGTGATAGCCATCTGAGGACTATATCCAGTTCTTACTTGCTAGTTTGGAGGAAACAGCTTGAAGTGGTCTTAAGTAATAGACAAGCAGAGAAAAAGGTAGGTGGGTTTCTATACCCAAGTCCTGGGTTCTCAAGAGTTCTCTTGTAGCAGTTTCTTACTTATTTGTCAAATTCAGATGGGTGTATGTGAAGGAAAGAGTCTGCTTTCTTTTATGTTTTGCTTTTAAAAAGAGAACTGGACTAAGCACATGCTTGTCTTTAATACCAATAATCTGACAATACTTCCTCCTGGATCAAGGAAAACGTTTTCAGCCTCCTCTTTGTTTTCCTAACTGTATTAATGTTGCTTGTTGCATTAAAAAAAAGTTGTTTGAAATGAATTGCAAATGTCATGCTAATTCTTTCATTACCTTTTAAAATAGTCAACAGCATAAACATATTTGAAGGCCTTAATGTGTACATGTGCTGGATTTAGTTTAATCAATAAGATTATAATAAATAGTAATTTTGCACACATTTACTT
This sequence comes from Mirounga leonina, assembly GCF_011800145.1. Taxonomy (NCBI): domain Eukaryota; kingdom Metazoa; phylum Chordata; class Mammalia; order Carnivora; family Phocidae; genus Mirounga; species Mirounga leonina. The sequence goes on along the minus strand of NW_023270175.1, from coordinate 13,188,536 downwards.
AAAAAATTAAAGATATTAAATTAATTGTCAAATTAGTAAAACAGTGCTTAAAGACTTGAGATGTTTCAAACTGGGGAACAATTAAATCTTTGCAAGATATTATATTGCAAGTATTCAAATTAAACTACTCCATGAGCTTTGTAAAAGGTTTGCTATAGAATAGACTTAGGCAAAGGAAAACTAACTTGTACTCCTTTCTAAGTTATCAAATAATCTCAGAGAATCATAAACTATTAAAAATAAATTGAAGGGTGTCTGGGTGGCTCAGTCAGTTGGGTAGCCAGCTCTTGGTTTTGGCTCAGGATGTGATCTTGGGGTCGTTAAGATAGAGTCCTGCCACTGGCTCAGTGCTGAGCGGGGAGGCTGCTTCAGATTCTCCCTCTCCCTCTGCCCCTTCCCCTTACTCAAGCATGCATGTGCATGTGGGTGTGCACATGGGTTCTCTCTCTACAATAAATAAATAAATAGATCTTAAAAAAATAAATTGATCATGAAAAGCCATTATCCAACCCCATTTACAAATTATGTAACCTAGATCTAGGGAGGAAATAACTGGTCTAAGCTGACACAAGTTAGTAGTGGAAATAGGGCTAGAACCAAGGTTGCTTGATATCAGGTTCACTTAGGTCTATCATACAACTTCTCACCATTATAGAATGGCTATTTTAAGGTGTTGCGGTGGGGTAAGTAAACATTGGTCTTACTGTGATACATAAGTATAGACGAGGGGAATGACTATTATTTAACAACAATGCTTAAATATTCAAAAACTTTGGGTAGAGTCATGAGCAATCCAAAATAAGAGCTAATACTCACACTACTACATTGTTTTGGGAATGTATTATTTGATTGGGTGGGTAGGTAGTAGATTCAACTGTTTAATACTTTTAGATTATGTACATTTCCTATAGTGGAGTGAACATACCTGGCTTTCTGATTCTTGAGCTCACCTTAAAAAAAAGATGAAGCTAGTATTACATAGGACTTTTTAAAAAAGTAGCTAATGTGGGGCCATTGTGAAATGAGACCTATTGAAATAGAATAAGGATAACCATGAAAAAAACAGATCAGCAAGGAAACAACTCCCATATGCATAACTGTGGGAAAGAGATTTGGATAACAGGCTTCCCTTGTGCAGTCTATTAGTCTTTGTCTAAACTCCGTGATCTAGCACAATTCCTCCTTAGGATCCATGCCCTTCCTGTATTCTTTGGTCATTCTCATTCCAGAGGCATGGGAACCTAACAGAGCAGGGAAGATTGTGGAGGAAGGAGGGGTGTGTGTGTGTGTGTGTGTGTGTGTGTGTGTGTGTGTGTGTGTGTGGTGGGAGCTAGGAGGGTGATGAAAGAAAGTGGCTAGGCATCAGGCAGATTTTCTTTGTCTAGATTGACAGCAAAAATACAGATACTTGATATGAATATATTCTATTGTTTCCATTAATCCTTTGATTACAATCTTTTTTTTAAAGATTTTATTTATTTATGACAGGAAGAGAGAGCACAAGCAGGGGGAGCTACAGACAGAGGGAGAGGGAGAAGCAGGCTCCCCACTGAGCAGGGAGCCAGGGACCGGGCTCTATCCCAGGACCCTGGGATCATGACCTGAGCCAAGGGCAGATGCTTAACTGACTGAGCCACCCAGGTGCCCCCTTTGATTACAATCTTTAAAGACAGGCCATTCATCATCATCATCACCATCAATAATAATATGACTGAATAAAAAGGTAAATGGCTGCTACCCATCATAACCAACCTGATGGTCTTGTTCAATTTAATTTACAAATTATTTCAACATATAGCAAACGAGTACATTTCACGAGGAGAATAAAATCAACCAAGAAGAGAATGAATCTTTGAAAACATGGCAGGGCAGGAGTAATTGTTTTCTATGACTAAAGAAGACAGTTTCTATAGAAGAGTGGATGTTAAATATTAGAGAGGCATAACAATATTATGATATACCCACAGTCAAAAAACAAGTTTGAAAAAAAATTAATTCCCTTTATGTTAACTCATTTTCTAGCCCAGTGGATCTCTATATGATGGGAGCCACCTGACACACTTACCTATTAAACAATTATGTGCTGATCACCTACTCCAACAGAAAGTACTGATCTAGGTGTTGTACATACAACAATGAACAATATAAATACAATTCCTGTTCTTATGAATTCTACCTTCTAACAAGGGAGATACAAAAGAAACAAGTTTTACACACACACACACACACACACACACGCATGCACATATTTTACCAGACTTGAATGAAGGATACTGATAATAATAGTAGACAATAATAAATAGATAATAGGTAATAATCCTGTATGCCACTGTATGCTAAATGCTTAACACTCATTATCCTATTTGCTTAGTCCTCATGAATAACTCTCTGAAGGACACATTATTCATCCCTATTTTACAGATGAAGAAACTGATGTTCAGAGAGGCAAATTAATCCGCCCAAAGCGTCACAACATGTGACAGAGTTAGGATTCTAATCTTGATCTTAGTAACAATGAAGTCTAAATTCTTAAGCATAATTCTAGGATTTGTTCAAATAACTTTCCTATCTCACTGAGGATGGGGGCCAAATAAAGTCTTCCCTTCTTAGGCAAATTATGTCTTTGGATACTGGGTTCTTCTACATGCTTAAAATATATTGTTGAGCAGCTGAGTTTACCTGGGCTCTGGGAAAGCTGTGGTGGCTTGTAGGTGATTGTTAACACAATTTTAAAAGAACAGATGGTAACAGTAGTGCGTTGCCATCAAAGTAAGGCTTCCTAGTCTTTAGCAAAAAGAAAAACATCAACGCATGTAGTGAGGTCTAATGAAAAGCCCTGGACTGGAATTCAGAGGTCTTGAGTTATAAACCTAACTTTGTAACTTATATATTATGGACATTAAGCAGGTCACTTCACATTCCTTGAGATGCAGTTTCTAAACATGCTCCATGTCTCTAAAGAATTATTACTCTGAAAAATACGAGCAATAGACATCTTTTTTTCCCTTATATTCTTTTGTTTGTCAATTTTATGAGAAGTTAGATTATACCTTTGTACCCTGCTCCAGTTACATTTTCTTTTAAGAAACAGCTGGTTCTTTCCCTACCTGTTCCTTTTCAGCTAATTCTGGATATTTCAGGGGAGGAAGTGGCAGTGAGGTAAGGCAATATTCAACCATTTCTGCATGTTGATGAGCTGACAGATGGAATACACCTGGGCATTTCTTTCTTCAATTTTCATCCCAGGGAAATCCTTCTTGAGTTATACTTCTGGAAATGAGGATTTGGTGAGTCTCAGGGCAGGCCAAATATTGAGCCAATGGCACTTTGATGGTGCCCCAGAACAAGGTGGGGATTTGGGGTCTGGCCCATTATGCACGTTTATTAGTGGACATCTGTTAAGCTGTCATTTCCTGATTGTTTCATTTTAATTCATTGACATTGTTGCTAGCCTCAACACAGGGACTCATTACAAATTAGGTAAATTCTCTGACGAAATGAGTGGGAAAGCATTTAGAACACAAATTTCAGGAATAAGGAATAATTCTCATTATCTGTCATGTGTCTTATAAAAGAAAAACAAGCTGACATATGTCAAACAAAATGAGAGGCTGGGGAACAGAAAGGCCTCCACAGCTGACAATTAAGTAATGAGGTTGCTCAATAAAGAGGAATAACTACCTCCTGAAACAAATGAAGGGAGAAGTTATAATTTTACCCCGCCTAGTTCAAAGGATGGAAATCAATTTCTGTTTACACACCAAGAGAAACAAGAGAATACTTTTTTTCCAAGAAAAATTCTCATTACAAAAAAAGTTACTCTAGGTGGAGATTTTCACAAAGAACGTCCATATGGAATAGACAAGGGATCCACGGATCACAGAATTATAGACAGCGTAAGCTATAGATAGTGCATCTGGTCAAATCCACCTACTACACTTCACATATAAGGACAATTATCCCTAAAAGGTGAAGGGACTTCTGAATTGCATCGTCTCTAAGTAGTAAAGTCAGGCCTAAAATCCAGAGAGCAATTTCTAGTCTAGTATTCTTTCCACTCTACCACACTGCATTGTTTTCCCCACTGAGAGGTACGGAAAGGGGAAGGGGGGATTATGTTTTCCCATGTAGATGCTCATATGTCTGGTTTTATTCCTCTTAGAACAAATGATCTAATTTGATTTCACGATGTTTGCAAAGATGGTAAAGGGAGATGACAAAAGATTCAACTGCTGAATGTGATTCATTTCATATGAAAGAATGTATCTTAATCGGTGGACAGCATGCTCTTGGGGTCAATAACTGTCATGCTTTCTTGCCTTCACTGCCTTTCTTACTACCATAATATTGACTACAGTAATAAATGAGTATATTAATTAGTATCTATGTATTGTTTTGTAGATACACATTTTTACAAATGTAAAATGCAAGATACACTTGATTTTCAGAGAAATCTTATTACAGTCTTAGAAATTCTTGCATTCTTAAAGGTTAGAGATGTTAGAATTATAAGTACATTAATTTTTTTGGCTAACATTTATTTAACATGATTCAGTTCATATACACTAATATGTATTCAAATAATTTATTACTATTTACCTTTATTATATTTTCCTTTTGAATTCTTATTCTGTTAAATCCCCAAATGGCAAAAGTGGATCAGTGATGCAAAATTTGTACCTCAAAACATGAAAGTAATGGTATAAATAGTGATATAAATACTGCAGCTCAGAACAGTTATAATGTATATATATCTATATATATAAAATGAGATTCTATGTGTGATAGTACATATGAGTTTGCATGTATGATTTTTTTTTTTAAAGATTTTATTTATTTGACAGAGAGAGACATAGCGAGAGCAGGAACACAAGCAGGGGGAGTGGGAGAGGGAGAAGCAGGCTTCCCGCCCAGCAGGGAGCCCGATGTGGGACTCGATCCCAGGACCCTGGGATCATGACCTGAGCTGAAGGCAGATGCTTAACAACTGAGCCACCCAGGCGCCCCGTATGATTTTTTTTTAAAAGCAAAGAGAGACAGACAAGCAGACTCCACACTGAGCACAGAGCCCGACACAGGGCTCGATCTCAAGGACCCTGAGATCATGACCTGAACTAAGTCAAGGCTTAACTGAATGAGCCACCCAGGCGCCCCTGCATGTATGATGATTTTAAGAAAACAGACAAAAATGATGGGGTGGGTTGGAGGTGAATTTCTATGATTTTAAACAACTTGCTCAATTGACATACCTCAGCAGTGATCCATTATCATGTATTTCCTATATATAACCTATCATTTCAGAGATAAGATAGTTTGTTTATTTAGATGTTAAAAATAAAATAGCAGAATTATATAAAAAGACTCAACTGTGATACAAAGAGCTTGATTACCAAGAGTTTGACTCTTTTGAAATACTTTGTAATATTCTTTATTCATCAGAGAAAGAAATCAATGACACTTCTTGGGGTGTATTTAAAAACCATATCCAAATGTTGCAAAAGATTAAGACACATTTCCTAAAATTGAAAGAAACCAGAGAGTAGATTAGCAATCCATTTATATCTATCAGGCAGTGTGAACATGCAATCATCCAACCTTTACATGTGATATGTTCATCAATTTAGCTACTGACAAAGTGCTGAAAGCATTCTTAAATTAAGAGATCTTCTTAATCGTTTTGGGATCCAAGTTTGATACAAATATCTACCAATATTTGATGGAGTCATGACATATAATTATATTTCATAAGACTGAAGGAAAGTAAAAATTTTTCAAACTTCATATAAATAAAGTCTAAGAAAAGATGACTCAATATAAAATCTAACCTATTGGTCAGGCTTTAATTGAACAGGCTATAGATGCACCTGTGAAAGTTTGCAAACGATAAATTAATTTAAAATATTATATTCTTTTTTGTTATTTTAAATTATAATTATTTTTTATACTTACATAAAAATGGCAGTCCCGTGTGTAGTAAAAGCCCTCTAACTGTTGAATATGCCTAAATTTCAACAAACATAGGGCTAGATGAATCTCTTCATTCAATCAAACTCACTAAGTTGAGTTGTTTCATTAAGTCTTTCTAGGCCTATATCAGTAAGCTTTCTTTTGCCTCTATTTCTTCTATGTCAAAATCCTGCTTCTCTTGAATCATCTTTCCTGAATCCTTTCTTTTTTACTTGAATCATCTAATGCTAAATTTCTATTCCAGCCTCAAACTTTCTTTAATTCATACTCATATATGCTCTGTGCATATGGATATATTATATCCTTGATGGACATGAGGTATCTAACATACAAGTACAAACCAATGTATTCCATAATATAGCTATAGCTTCCATGCTTTTTTTTTTTTTTAAAGCTCTCTACCCCTTTACCTTAACTAATTTTGAGATTAACATAGTGTGTGCTCAAGTAATGGTGTTGACTATCTTATAACAAATACTTAGGGCTAGCTATCACATTTAGGTAACCCTGGGTGAAAAAAAAAAGGGACAAACTGAAGCTTCATATGAGCTAATGACACAGAGAAAATCTATTCCTCTGCTTCATACTATGCCCTAAAGCTAGATCAGCTGTCTCAAAACCCCCAAACTTCACTTGCCCTTAATCTTACTAGAGACACGAGTTTATACACCTATATATAAAAATAGCATCATATTAGGTAAAATGGAATTTCACCCCACTTTCTACTCTCCTACGCTTTTCCTCTTACTACTCTGTATTTTCTCACTGCCTACATGACTCCCAGGTCTTTTCACTGTCATCTCTAGGACAACTGTTAAGCACTAAACCAATTCTGCTACAGCTTTAACCTCTTACTGAACAGTCCTGCACCTTCCTAAAGTAATTAGAATCAAGCTTTCCCCCCAGACACCTAAGGTGTATTCCAATGATGCTTTTCTATCCTCATCTCTCTTTGACATTGCATAGTGCTCACCAGTCCTCCTTAATATTGTTGGCTCTCTTGGCTTCTGTAATAACACTTTTCTTATAGGACACAGAGTATCTAACATAAAAGTATATACTAAGACAGTTCATGATCACAACTATATCTTTTATTACTTTATTGTTCCTCCTCCACCCTTATGCCTACTATTGTGTTAACATGCTGTTCGCTCATGGAAATGCTACAATACTCACACTTTAACCATTGCCCATCCCTAGAGTTCTCTCCTTGGCTTCCCCCTGCCCTTCTCACTCCTCACTCTCTCCCCTCTCATTCATTGCTAAGAATTCTATTACCACCTGTGCACTGATGACTCTAAGAGCTTCATTTCTAATACAGCCCACTTCCCAAAGCTAGATTTTTGTACCCTACTATTTAATGACATTTTTGCTATGTCCCATACATAAATCAATCTCAATATGTTTAAAACTAAATTTATAATCATTTCCTCCATCCCCAGCCAGGCTAAATCTGCTTCTCCTATGTTTGTGATCATGACAAATGGGCCACCACACACTCAGGAATCCACATAAGAATGTAATGTTTGTCCTACACTCCTTTCTTTTCTTTATCATGTATAGCCAGTTGATCACTAACTCTAGTCATTTCAACATCATAAAAACCTGAGTTATTGGCCCCATACATTCCACCCTCACTGCCCCTTTTACTTCTCTCCTTGACTATTACAACAGCCTTCCTCTCAATTATATGGCTATAGGAACTTCCATTTTAAATCTGTATCTGTCACTGCCTTCAGAGATGGTGATCTTTTAGCACATATATCTGACCAAGTGACTGTTTTACTTATAATTGTTCAATGGCTTCCTATTATTTACAGGACAATGTTCAAAGTCTTTAGTATGGCAAAGAAAGATGAAGGCTGCCTGCCTACATGCTCAGCCTCATTTACCACCACTCACCATATACATCCTATGCTCTGTATCTGCAAAATCGTGGTCAGAACTGTACACTTTAGAGTTGTACACTCAAACAGTTAGTTTGGAACAAGCATTGCTATTGTCCTGGGGTAGAACTAGAATGGTTGAAACTCATCATATTCTCTAACTTCTCATATCCTGGAAAATTCTATTACCACTGAGGAGTCACTTGAAACAGCTTTTCACTCCACAGCAGCAATACCAAGAAAGGTGTTAATAAGTAAAAGATTTACGGAATTCACCTCTGCCTGAAGCTTTGCAAGTGACTTGAAGGAAGGTTTATACAGGCTCCTTAGTTTCATAGGAACACTAGCTTATAGCTGAGCAGGTGACATTTTAGGATCTAACCATTGGTCTGGAATCAGAAAAGGCTAGGTTACAACCTTTCTTCTGTCACCTGACTTCTTTGAGTATCCAGGTCACTAAAAGGAGGATAACAACAGCTAATTTGTAAGTTGTTTAAAGAATTAAATGAGATACCAAAGTTTCTCATATAGTGCCTGCAACATAACAGGTGCATTTACTTATGGCCATTATATAATAGTGTGGACAAATTGAAGATGCTATGGTTTTAGAGGACAAGATAGACACATAACTCCTTTTTCACATAAGAGGAAAATATATTTTTTAATAATACATATGCTATGAATATGCATTCATATGTGCCTTGCTCTCCAGTGGGAGGGGTGGTGACAAAACAATAAAACACATGCATGGTGGGTTTTAGAGACCTATGTTTGGGTTTGGGGAGTGAAGATCAACACCTGAAGCAAAGCTCCCATGCTGCTACCACATGCATGTAGGAAGCACCGATCTCAGGTTCCCAACTCAGCAATTCCTCTCCTCAGTTCTTTGCTGTGCACTCAGTTCCAGGGTAGAGCCAAGTGAAAGTAAAATCTTTTTCTCAATTTCTGGCTACTTGCCCCACACAATAAGGAGTAGAAAGGCTCTGGGCAGATGACTTGATTCAGATAGGCTGATAATAGATGATAACCATCTTTGTAATGAATATCCTTCTGCTGAGCAATGTGGGGATATAAAGCTAATAAGAAAGCACAGGGAGTTCACAAAAAAGTCAATTATTTAATAAATTTTAAAAAGCACAGAGGAATTAATTGTGAGAGAGTATTTCTCCTCTCTGGGACATATTCAAAATTTCTATCGACTCTTTCCAAACAGTGGAAGTGGTCACTGATGCTAAATGATCATAAAGAATTACTAACAATCTTGGCAGGGAATTGTCCTCACTTTCAAGCACAAAGCTTCCACATTCAGGAGAAAGGGGCCAAGCACTTTGGGAAACTAAAAAAGTATCAAAGAACAAAGCTCATGAGGTTGCTATTGCCCTCAGCCTTATAGAACATCCTCAGGAGTTGCATTTGACCATTTGTACCCCTAACTAACCCAGCTGCTCTCACCAGGATATTGTTCTGTCCTACGAAACTGCCTGGTGTGTATTCTATTTTGGAAATACACTTATCATTGCTCCTGAAATGCCATTTTGCCTTTGGAAACAGTCATAGGAACTAGCATTCAGAAGATAGAAAGATTTCTGAAAGCTTGAAAATTCCCCAGTAGGAGCTCCAATTCTCAGAAAGCCATAAAAGAATGCAGGCTGGGCCACAGCTAATATAACAACAACAACAAAGCTGAAAATATCACTCAAACCATAATACTGTGATATTATTATAAGATGACAAAGAATAATTATTATCATTATTAGCTATCATGTATTGCTTCCTACTTCTTGCTAGTACTTTACATTGATTACGTCAATTAATATTCACAGAAACCTATATAAATGTAGATATCAAGGCTCAGAGAGGTTAGGTAATTGCCCATGGTGACCCAATTAACAAGATGGCCAAGATGGGATTTGAACTCAAAGTGTCTGCTCTTTCCACCTTCCCAATGCATTTGAGTCCCATCCAGGAATGGAGCCTCACCCCTGAAACAGGTAGAAATGTGATAGACCCTTGAAGTAAGTAAGCTGAGCTCTGCATTTATATGGTGAGGAAAGCAGTTTTTTTCTGACATTTTGTATATGCTATATTTTATCTACAGACATCTTTTGCTTTGGGGATTTTAAGAGAAAATGGTTATAGAATTAGCAAAGTTATAGAATTCTGAGAAGATATTAATAATTGATTTGCACCTGCTATATGTCAAGTATTTAACATATATTACTTCTTATTTTTAGGACAGCCCTTCAAGTTATATAGTATCATTGCCATTTAATAGATGGGAAAACGAAAGCTCAGAAAGGTAGTTATACAGCTAGAACCTGAGTCCCTATATTCCAAAGAGTCTTAATGCCTACTTTGGTGGTTTGGCCATTGGAGGCATTTTGGTGCTGATGCCCTTTTCCCCAACCATTTCCTTTTCTGAAGCAGCTTTTGTCATAAATAATTTTTACTTTGAAAAACCCTTACAGAATTATTAGAAGAAAGGCAGAATAATGAAATCCTGCCTTTGGTTAGGCTTTGGGTGTGTCAAATTTAATTTTTGCCAAATGAGCTGAATCAATCAATTATTGTAATAAGATCCAAGCCATAGTTTGCTTTATTTACCAATAGCTTGATTATTGAAATATACTGATATAAGATGTAGAAGCTCAGAAAAGAGAGGTTTCTTCATTATCTATGGGCATCAAATGTCAAAAAGTACAGATTTTTTCCCCTCCATCTCTCCCTTGATTATACAATAACTGATTTGTATCAGTTATTTATTGCTATGATAATGGTGTGTAACAAACCACCCCAAAACTCAGGGACTTTAAGATAATAAGCCTTTATTTAGGTCAGGAGTCTGGTTTGACAATTTAGGCTGAATTCAGATGGATGATTCTTCTGGTCTTAATTGGGTTTATTCATATGTCTAGTGGTTGGTGGTTGATAGTTGGGTGATAAAGAGTGCCAAGGCCACATGTAGCAGCAATCTACACTATGCACGTTCTCACATTTAAGGGAGAGTAGCAAGAGAAAAGGAAAAAACAGGCAAGCACTTTTTAAAGGCTTTGCTTGCATTAAGTTTTCTACTCTCCAACTAGTCACAAGGCTAAGTCACAAGGCCAAGCTCAGTCTACAAAGAGCAATGACATGAAGAAGCTTGATACGTATGGCGACTAATGCAATCTATATATCATATTCCACTCTCGTCACAATTATTCACATCCTTCACATCTCAAGTCTCATTTAGTCACACCATCGGGTCCAGAATCCATTATCTCATGATTCACAATCAGGTGCTGATACGGCTCCTCAGATGAGGATTCAAATCCAATGAACTAAAATGACAATTTATTGGCCACTCACATACCCAACATTTAGTGATGACAGAGGGACTGGATAATTACAAAACCATTCTCTTTCAGGAAGGGAACACTATGGGAAGCACCAAGCCCTGGTACACATGTATAACAATTTCCACTGGACAAATGTGGCCAGGACCCTATAACGTAGGGGTAGGGAATGTTTCTTGACTATATCCCATTATGTTTCCTAAGAGTGGTCCACCAGTCCATTGTTCTCCATGGTCTTAACTTTATTCAAAATATTATTCTTTTTCCATTATGCTTGGTCACTTCTGAAGAGGGCATTTAAAAATGTTTTCTGAGCAACTTTTTAGCCTGCTTCTTGCTCATAAAATATTGAAGGCCCAGTGCTTTTCTGTTTTATATAATTTCATTCCCCTTTAATCCAGGATGGTAGCATTTTTGCCCATACAACCCCCTTAAAAGTTTTTGAGCTTCATAAAAATACAGTTTAAGTCCATTCCATTGGCAAGAGCCACAACCATAATTCCTTTTGCAATAAGTCTCCTTTTCCCTAGATTTTATCAGTGTTTCTTTGGGCTTCTCAGGGTGCTGTAAGACAATGTTCTTAGAATGTCTTTTGCTCTTAGAAATACTTTTGTCTAGTTGAGAGGGTCTACATAGCAACACCTTAATTCATTCAAAAGTCTTAACAGAGTCTGACAAACCCCTTTTGGTCTAAGATCACATGTTTCTGGCAGCTCCTTGGATTTGATCTTTTACTAGTCCAAGAGGGTGGAGATAAGAAAACAAATATTTTCCAATCCACTGAGTTCTGATATTCTCTAAATTTTACTCACAAACCATTCAGTTCTTTCTTTAATGCATCTTTTTCTATTTGTACCTTATCATATGCAACTAGTAAGAGCCAGGTGGTATTTTCAACATTCTGCCTGGAAATATCTTTACTAAAGTATAAATGCTAATTTGGTATATTTTCTATATTCTACACTACCATATTTTACCAAATGCTTCACCACTAGATAACATAGTTTGCCACTTATCTAGGCTGCTAGAGCAAATTCCTCACTATTTTTTCCAGCCTCTGTTTAGTATTTTCCTATTTTCCTCCTCTCTTTCTTTTTTTTTTTTAAAGATTTTATTTATTTATTTGACAGAGAGAGACACAGTGAGAGAGGGAACACAAGCAGGGGGAGTGGGAGAGGGAGAAGCAGGCTTCCTGCCGAGCAGGGAGCCCGACGTGGGGCTCGATCCCAGGACCCTGGGATCATGACCTGAGCCGAAGGCAGACGCTTAACGACTGAGCCACCCAGGCACCCTCCTCCTCTCTTTCAACACTGCTTTTCCAGTCTCTCCCCGCTGCCTTTCATAAAGCCAATGACACATATTTTAGATTTTTATTATAATGCTTTGTTTCTAAGAACAGATTTCTGTATTTGTTATCTACCTCAATAATAATACCACATAACAAAACAACTCCAACTCAGGGATTTAAGTGACTAAGCATTTATTTGGCATACAAGTCAATGAGTTAATGATTTAGAATGGACTTCTCTGGGTCATCCTTCTGGTCTTAGTTGAGCTCACTCATAGGTTTGAAATTGGCTGGTTGTCAACCAGGGTAATAGCCATAACTGGGCCATGTGTCTCACCTTATCAGGTAGGCTGGTCTGGGAGTTTTATCATGGTGAAGGCCAATAAAAAAAGAGAAGTAGAAATACCATGTACTTTTTCAAACCACTGATTGCATCAAATTTTCTAATGTTTCATTGGCCAAAACAAGTTTCATGGCCATACAAAGAGTCAATACGAGAAGGCACTGCCAGATGATATTGACACAGGGAAACATGAAAAATTGGGGCCATTAATTCAATCTAAAACACTTGTTATATAATTGCTTCAAATGTGTTAATATACTTCATCCCAGTAGGATGATAGACATCTCCAGGAAAAGAAATTGCTATGCCTTTTTTGTTTTTGCTAAGAATGGTTAAAAAAAACCCATTTAGTTTTTGAAATGGAACATATGGAAAAAAAAAAGAGTAATATTCAAAGTAAAATTCAAAGAGATGAGGACTTAGATAGATTTTTGGTATCCAGTGCTTTCAGAGGTCAGGAAGGTAGTATAACTAATGAAGCCAGTGGGGATAGAAAACAATTGGCTGTGCTAGGGATTGTGATGAGTTGTAAAGCACCATATAAAAAAGCCACTACTCTTCAAATTCCAGATCATTATCATAAATATGGGCAAAAGGTTGCCAGATGTTCCATTTGTTTTAAAGAACCTGAAAATCCAGATTCTTATGTGAAATCTCTGGCTTTTTAATTATTGGAAACTAATTCAATTCAAAATAAAACAAACAAAATGCTTAGAAGACCATTACTATCTGGATTCACACACACACACGCACACAAATATGTCCACAAGTGCAAGCTGGATCTGACCCATAGGTTGCCAGTTTGTGATCTTTGCTTTAGACCTTTGTATATAGAGATTCTTAAATTTTTTCCACCTTTATTGAAGTATAACTGACAAAATTGAGAAATGTTTTTTTAAGATTTATTTTAGAGAGAGTGAGTGAGTGGGGGAGGGGCAGAGAGAGAGGGAGAAAGAGAATCTCAAGCAGACTCCCCACTGAGCACAGAGCCTAATACAGGGCTTGATCTCACGACCCTGACCTCATGACTGGAGCCAAAATCAAGGGTCAGACACTCAACCAACTGAGCCACCCAGGCATCCCTAAAATTGTGAGATTTTTAAAGTGTGCAGGCAATGATTTGATCTATGTATGCACTGGGAAAGGATTCTTGTCCATTGAACTCATTAACACATTGCCATCCATCACCTCACATATTTACCCATTTTTTTTTTAACTTAGGAACATTTGAGTTCTACTCTCTTAGCAGATTTTAATTATATAATACAATATTGTCAACTACAGTCACCATATTATACATTAGATCCTCAGATCTTATTCATATTATAACTGAAAGTTTATACCCTTTTACCAGCCTCCCTATTTTCCACACCCCCAAGGCCTTGGCAACAACTTCTCTACTCTTTTTTTTTTTTTAACGAGTTTGACTATTTTTTCTTTTTTAAAAAGATTCTACATAGAAGTGGTACCATGCGGTATTGGTCTTTCTTTGTCTGGCTTATGTCACTTACCATAATGCTCTCCAGGCTCAGTTTCTTTATACATTGATCTGTCAAAGGACACTTAGGTTGTTTCCATAACTTAGCCATTGTGAATAATGCTGCTATGAACATAGGAGTACAAATGATAAATATCTTTTAATTTCCAATTCAATATATCACAAATAACTAAGGTGACAGTGAGTTGGAAATTAGCACATAATCCAGGAACTTTAAACTTTCAATTATACCACTTTTGCATTTAGGTATTTCTCTTGGTTTCATGATGACAATGCAAATACACAATTTATAAAGTTTCAACCTTGCCAAAGCCCAACTCAAATTACCATAGGCTTAATGAAAATCTGACATAAGACCTGATCTTTCCTTTTAGTATTTCCCATATATGTTGGTTTCCATGAAAATATACAGTTTTCCCTAAATATGCTATATACAGTGCTGAAAAGACATCATTAAAGAAAAGGCTAAGCTTGATCCAGAAGACACAAATTAGGAAGTTCAAAGTAACCCTAGCTAGCAGTACCAACTACCCACCTAAAATTAGCTAGTGTTTTGGTAAACCCCTTAGTTTGATCTTTCCCAGTACTGTAAGGAAATAAAGAGTATGTGAAGATACAGAGACATAGGAAGCTTAGTAAAAATGGCTTAGGGATGTACACTACAGCTTAGGGAATATAGTCAATAATATTGTAACAACTTTGTATGGTGACAGATGGTAACTACACTTATTGTGGTGACCATTTCATAATGCATATAACTATCAAATCATATGTTGTACACCTGAAACTCATTCAATAGTGTATGTCAATTATTCTTTAATAAAAAATGGCTAGAACAAATATAAATTCTGCTGCCTAGATAGATTTTATTTTATTTATTTATTTATTTATTTATTATTTATTTATTTATTTATTCATTCATTCATTCATTTATTTTTTAGAGAGAGAGTGTGAGCAGGGAGAGGCGTAGAGGAAGAGGGAGAGAGAGAATCTTAAGCAAGATCCATGCCCAGCGCAGAGCCCAGTGCAGGGCTCGATCTCATGACACTGAGATCATGACCTGAGCTGAAAGCAAGAGTCAGATGCTTAACTGACTGAGCCACCAGGCACCCTACCTAGATAGATTTTAGCAGCTATCTCATACTCTGGTATACTTAAGAAAAATAATTTACAAATCAGCAGGTACTGTTGGACTTGGACTAAAAAATAATGAGATTCTTTTGGCAATCCACTGGGCAAATGTCTCAGATAATACTGAATTTTGTTCCTGGTGAGTTGTATTGTGTCTGCTTCTGGGTATTGCATTTGAAAAGAATAACACTACACTAGAGTATGTTCAGAGAAGAGTGACCAAGATAGTGAGAAAACTAAAATGACCTATTGCCCATTTGCTGGGGATTAAGGGAGTTCCCAGGATGTGGGACTTTTAGTACTAAAACCAAAAAATCAAACCAAAACAAGTTGGTCACCCTGGGGAGAACTTGAAACCACGGTTTAGAAAGAAATGCTAAAGGGTTTTAGCACATTTATCCTAGAGAAGGTTTTGGAGAAGGCATGATAAATTCTTCTGAGTATACTTAAAGACTGCTATCATTTTCTTCTGTATAGCCCAAGGAAGTTACAAGGATCAATAAGTAACATTACAGATTTTGGTTTAAAATAAGGAAAAACTATTTACAGTCATATCAGCCTAAAGATGGAATGGGATAGATCAAGAAGTAGACTTTGATGAAAATCCTCAAATAATGCAAAGCATTCAGTGTAAAGATGTATCAGAAATGCTGCAGAGAGGAATCAAATTTTTGAAGTACAAGAAGGGATTTGGATGATATGGCCTTTAGGGTCCCTTCCAATTCTGTTTTTAAAGTCTATGATTCTTTAGGATCATAAAATATTTTGATATAGGGAAGACAACCAGTATAAGTTTGAAAAACTTACATTCATTATCAAAAAAGTAATAGAAGAATTTTAAAATAGCAAAATAAGGAGAACCATATGGCAGAGAAGGAACCAAAATTAATCTGAGGTTAGTGTAACAAGTAATGTAAGCTGTCAAGTCACTTTTGAAGCAGCTCTGGATAAGGGATCAGCCATGGATGAAGAAAGACCATTTTAGATGAGAATGAGAAACAGTCACTGAGGATGGTAAAGTAATTCAAGCATTAAATTAATTCTTACATGTTTAGCAAAAGGATGACGAAAAATATGCCTATTCTTCTATGCCTCAAGAAAAGTGTTTAAGTCACCAAGGTGACTGAAATGCCCAGTACCCAGGCAAGAACAGTGACAAGTATTAACCCTACAAAAATTTCTGTACAAAATTTCTGTATCATACAAGAGAGAAACTTTAAGCTTGTCCTTGACTCATTGTATTTAGGTTAAGTAGCACCAGGAATGGGCAAAATGGGAGGCAGAGTCATGCCCAAAATACTTCCATCTGTCTGGAACCAATCAGTTTTAGTACCCACAGGGCAGAACAGCCCTTCACAAGATTGAATGAAAAAGAATTGGGTGAACTCCAGATCCTGAGGCACTAATACAAACCTAAATGTCATTTTCAAAACCTTGTTTTCATTAACAGTCTACTTATGTTTGCTAATTTATAAAACTTTCCCACTCCTATTTCCTTATCTATACTAACAATAAGTTTTATCTTCAAAATAATCAAGGCATGAGAGTACATTACAGTCTGCTACAAATAAAGTTACAAAAACAGAACAGGTTACATTTATTGGATACCCACTGAATGTACAGTTCTATACTAATTATTGTAGAGCAACAACAACAACAAAAAATAGATGCCACATTTAACTTCAATGAACTTGCATTTCCTGGACCAAGATGGTACACTAAGTATTCCAGTTTGTTGAGTACTCACTAAGGGATTTGGTACTTTGGCACAGTGGAATTTAATTAATTAATTCAATCAATCAGTCAATCAATTAATTAAAGTGGATACTGTCCACATTTTACAGGTGAAGCAATACAAATTGCCCATACAATAACAATATATACCTTTCTGCCCTGGCCAGTCTGAACTTAACATCTATTGTTTTGATGTAATTTTAAACAGCATCCCTTTTCATTCTCCAAAGTTCCCCAATTTTGATTATAAATTATATGGTCACCTCAATTATCACAGTAATTGATGGCAGAGTTGAAATTTATTTTTTACTCACCTTGAAATTTTCTTAAAGTCCTGGTTTGCTGATTTTTGTGCTCTTTTGAACATGATCTTAAATGAGATATTCTATAGTAAGAATATGACAGAAATCAAATGCTATCTTCTGAAAGTCCACTACTAACATTACCACTTCCGCAAGATTACTCATTCATCTTCCTGTAAGCACTCCTGTCCCTGTGAGGCCTATGTTACCTGCTCAGTTATCCTCATCTGTTCTTTACTACTACCACACAATTCAGTTTAGGATTGTAGAACCTCAATATTTGCATTGTTCATGCACCCAAATCCCTGGCTTCAGGCTTTCTTGACTCTTTAAAATTACAATCAATCCACATAAGACACCCATTCTTAGGACCATTTATTGGACAGAAAATGATTATCAGGATCTATTCCACCTCTTAAAAACTAAAGCTCCAATACCACTCATATACCAAAAGTTCCTTTTATTGCAAATATCCTGCCATCATTCCTGCCTAACCAACTTCAGTCTCATTCCTAGTTACTTTCTGTTCCTTGACCTACATGATTTCTGCCAGATAATCAAACTAATTCTGGCTTCACTTTCTTTTCTCCTCCACCTAAACTCCATGAAAAATCTCATCTGTCTTTATGAGTGTTACATATATTTTTAAATACCATAAAAACAGTCATATGTTTGTAGCCAAAGCACCTCACATAAAAACCTGGGTTATAAGGGGGTACTGTATATATATGTATATGTTGAATAAAGGAATTATGACAGGGGGATTACCTACTATATGTTAAATTTCCCCTTCTAATTCTCATAACGGAGTTATAAATAGCATATATGAAAAGGGCTAGCTGGTAGAGCACTGTTCTAATGAGTCTATAATAATCAGTCAAATCCTCAGGGAACATCTTCCTTAGAACTACTACATGAAAATAAAATAATATCCTAATCTTTGATCAGCTATGACATTTACTATTACTTTCATGATTGGATTTTATAATATTAGTAGTTGTAATTTTTTTTATTACAACTTATTTAGTTGTTGGCCAGTAGGTATACAGTGGCTCCTGACCTTTGGGCTCATGCTCTAAACAGCAGGATGTCCTATAGGAATAGTCAACTTATAGAACAGTTAGCATTACGTGTTCCATATAAGAGAAGCTCCATAATTCACTGATGGATAAGCATTTTCTCACTCACACATGCATAAAAAAAAATGTAATTACATAAAAAGAGCCAAATGGAAACATTTTTTAAAAATTTGTTTTTAAAAAGCATATAGCATTCATCAACAAGAATTTTCAAAATGTAAACACTTCCATATAATGAAATATTTTATATATAAGCATTTGACTAAAAAGACTGTAATAAAGTAGGCCTTGTGAAATTTATTTTTTACTCACCTTGAAATTTTCTTAAAGTCCAGGTTTGTTTGTAGTTCTGCAACCTCTATTCAGCTTTACTTCATTAGCCTTTGTGGATTTACATTTCTGAAAATGGCAGACTAGTCACTTTCAGATCAATCCATCCACTGAGGACACCAAGAAAATCTGGATAAAACATAAAAATAACACTTTGATATAAAATATTATAATGAGGGGCGCCTGGGTGGCTCAGTCAGTTAAGCATCTGACTCTTGATTTCAACTCAGGTCATGATATCAGGGTTGAGATAAAGACCTGTGTTGGGCTCTGCACTGGGTGTGGAGCCTGCATAAGATTCTCTCTCTCCTCTCCCTCTGCCCCAACCCCCTGCTCATGTTCTCAATCTTGCTAAAAAAAATAATAAATAAATAGAATAATATAACCTAATACAAATTAAAAACAGAATGTGTATTTAATTTTTCCATAAAAACTACAAATTTTAGGGGTGCCTGGGTGACTCAGTCAGCTGAGCCTCTGATTTTTGATTTTGGCTCAGGTCATGATCTCTGGGTCATGAGATCAAGCTCCACATTGGGCTCTGCACCGAGCATGGAGCCTGCTTGAGATTCTCTCTCTCCCAGTCCCTCTACACCCTGCTCATGAATGTGCTCTGTCTCTCTCAAAAAAAAAAAAAAATTTAAAAACTACAAATTTTAGTTCAGGATTAATAAAAGAAGATGATTCCTGTAAAACATCTAAGGGTTTCAATAGGGCTTTTGAAGGGCTACACTCCAGAGTAAGGATGAACTAGACTAGATAAACCCTCATAAGGGGACTGAAACCTTCATGGATTAAGGAAATCTGGGATTGTTAGTGCCTTCACTTAACTATTTGCCAGAATAAAAATTGAGTCATATTTGGAGGAAGATAACATTATGTAGGACCTCAAATTTATCTACAATTTTGTACACAATTCTTCAGCTTTAAGTAAAATATAACCAACTATGCACAAGTAAAGAAGTTGAGAAATTAAAGAAAAAATACACCCTGCTAATAGACAAACAGGAGATTTATATATTGGAGTTATCAGAAAAGAAATATAGAATAATTATGACTACCATAGTTAAAGAATTTAAAGAAAATTTTAAAAATTGTCAGAAAACTACAAACTAAAAATGAAGAATCATATGGAAATTCTGGGATTTAGAGATACACTAATTCAGAGTAAGAAAAAAGGTTTAATGATACTATACATACAAAATCCTAAAGACTCCACCAAAAAGCTAGTAGAAGTAATAAATGAATTCAGTAAAGTTCCAGTATACAAAATTAATACCCAGAAATCAGTAGCATTTCTTTTCAAACAATTATTTATTTATTTATTTATTTATTTATTTATTTTTATTTAAGAGAGAGAGAGAGCACAAGTGTTGGGGAGGGTCAGAGGGTGAGGGAGAAGCAAGCTCCCTGCTGAGCAATGTGGGGCTCAATCCCAGGACCCTGGGATAATGACCTGAGCCAAAGGCAGACACTTAACCAAACTGAGCCACCAGGTGCCCATCAGTAGCATTTCTATATGCTAATAACAAAATAGCAGAAAGAGAAATTAAGAAAACAACATCATTTACAAGTGCACCAAAAAGAATAAAATACCTAGGAATAAACCTAACCATCAAGGTCAAAGACCTGTACTCTGTAAACTATGAAACACTAATGAAAGAAAATGAAGATGACACAAACCAATGGAAAGATATTACATGCTGATGGACTAGAAGAATTAATAATGTTAAAATGCTGATATTACCCAAATCAATCTACAGAGTCAGTGCAATTCCTATTAAAATATCAACAGCATTTTCCACAAAACTAGAATAATACTAAAATTTGTATGGAAACCAAAAGTCCTCTAATAGCTAAAGCAATCTTGAGGAAAAAAAAAAAAAAACACAAAGCTGGAGGTATCACAATTCCAGATTTCAAGATATACTACAAAGCTGTAGTAATTAGAACAGTATGATATGGGCACAAAAGTAGACACATAAACCAATATAACAGAATAGAGAGCCCAGAAAGAAACCCACAATTATTTGGTCAATTAATCTATGACAAAAAAGGCAATAATATATAATGGGGGAAAAGACAGTCTCTTGAATAAATGATGCTAGGAAAACTGGACAGCTACATGTAAAATAATGAAACTGGACCACCTTTTAACACCATACACAAAAACAAACTCGAAATGGACTAAAGACCTAAATGTGAAACCTGAAAACATAAAACATCATACAAGAGAGCACAGGCAGTCATTTCTCTGACATTGGTTGTAGCAACATTTTCCTAGATGTGTCTCCTAAGGCAAGGGAAACAAAAGCAAAAAATAAATTATTGGGACTACATCAAAATAAAAAGCTTTTAAAAATTTAAAAATAAATAAATAAATAAATAAAAAGCTTTTGCACAGCAAAGGAAACCATCAACAAAGAAAAAGGCAACTTACTGAATGAGCCAAGATATACGTAAATAATATATCTAATAAGGGGTTAATTTCCAAAATATATAATGAACATAATTATACAACTCTACACCAAAAAAAATGAACAATCCAACTAAAAAATGGGCAGAGGACCTGAATAGATATTTTTCCAAAGAAGACATACAGATGGTCAACAGACATGAAAAGATGTTCAACATCACTCATTATCAGGGAAATGCAAATCAAATCAAATCAACAATGAGATATTACCTTACATGTGTTAGAATGGCTAAAATCAAAAGGACAAGAAATAACAAGTGTTGACAAGGATATGGGAAAAAAGAAACCCTCATACACTGATGGTGGGAATTATTATTTTTTTTAAAGATTTTATTTATTTATTTGTCAGAGAGAGAGCACAAGCAGGGGGAGGGGCAGAGGAAGAAGCAGGCTCCCCACTGCCTGATGTGGGACTGAATCCCAAGACCCTGAGATCATGACCTGAGCTGAAGGCAGATGCCCAACTGACTGAGCCACCCAGGCATCCCTGATGGTGGGAATTATAAATTGGTACAGCCACTGTGCAAAACAGTATGAAGTTTCCTCAAAAAATTAAAAATATAAATACCATGTGATCCAATAATTCCACTATTGTGTACTTACCCAAAGAAAATGGAAACACTAATTCAAAAAGATATATGCACCCCTATGTTTATTGCAGCATTATGTACAGTGGCCAAGATATAGAAGCAACTTAAGTGTCCATCAATAGATAAATGGATAAGAAAGATGTTGTGTATATATATATGTATATTGTATATATATATATGGGAATATTATGTAGCCACAAAAAAAGGGATGAGATCATGCCCTTTGAGACAACATAAATGGACCTAGAGGGTATTATGCTATATGAAATAAGTCAGACTGAGAAAGACAAATACCATATGATTTCACTCATAAGTGGAATCTAAACAAAACAATGTAATAAACAAATAAACAAACAGAAAGCAGAATTGAACCTATAAATACAGAGAACTAATGGTTGATGGGGGTACAGGAGGAAGTTGAGCAAAATGAGTGAGGGGGAGGGCGCCTGGGTGGATTAGTTGGTTAAGCGACTGCCTTCGGCTTAGGTCATGATCCTGGAGTCCCTGGATCGAGTCCCGCATCGGGCTCCCAGACCGGCAGGGAGCCTGCTTCTGCCTCTGACCCTCCCCCCTCTCATGTGCTCTCTCTCTCTCATTCTCTCTGTCTCAAATAAATAAATAAAATCTTTAAAAAAAAAATGAGTGAGGGGGAGTTCAAGATACAGGCTTCCAGTTAGGAAATAAATAGGTTATGCAAATAAAAGGCACAGCATCAGAAATATAGTCAATGATATTGTAATAGTGATGTATGAGGACACATGATAGATACATATGTGGTGAGCATAGCATAATGTATATACTCACCCAATCCTTACGTTCTATACTTGAAACTAATATAACATTGTGTGTCAACTATACTTAAAAAAAAAAAAAAAAGGTTTAACAGCAGAGTAGACACAACTGAAGAAAGACAGTTAATTGGAAATTAGAAAAAAAATTCATCATGAAGTACAGAGAAACAAAACGAGATGAGGGTGAGTAAAGGCTTAACATCAAGTCTAGACCTTGTATAAATGTTGTGTCTATATTTGCCTTGTTTGCTATGTGAGACTGCAACTGGTTTGGAAGACATGTTAGTTGGCATTTAGAACTTAGGCCTACATGGATACAATGTTATTAAATGGTTAAAAACTAAGGCAATGGAAGCTTTGTGTCAGTCAACCACACACATCTTGGCTCTTGTCTTCGGAAGCTGTGCATGCCCTACATGCAGGACAGACTAACCGACCCTGAATATACTTAAGTACTTCATTAAATAACCCAATGAAGAATTTTATTGACTTAACAACAGATCATATATAGCAGAATTGATGAATATTCAACTGGAAGAGAGGCCAGTAAAAAGTGTACAGAGTAAAGCACAGGGAGGAAAAGATGAAAAATATAAAAGATCTATTATATGTGTAAATGGAATCTAAGAAGAAGAGAAGAGAGAGAATGGATCAGAAGAATATTTGGAACAATATCAGCCAACAGTTTTCCAAAAGTGATGAATACAATCAACCATAGATAAGAGAGTATCGAGGAACCCCAAGCAGTGTATATGTGTATATATACGTATATATGTATATATGCATGAGCACACACAGGCACACAAAGCACATGATAATAATTCTAATAGCTATTTTTTTCTAGGAAAGACTAAAGGAAGAATAAAATAGTTCTTTAAAGGACTGAAAGCAAATAACTACAAACTCACCATACAATTTACAATGAAAATACCTTCATACATGCAGGCAAAATAAAATATCTTCAGACAAAAAAAAAAAAAAGCTAAAAGAATTAATTGCCAGCAAATCTGCACTAAAAGACATACTAAAAAGGAAATATTTATGGGAGAGAAATGATCTAAGGTAGTAAGAATTATAGTAATGCAGAAAAGAATGGCAGCTCCTAAAAAAGGTAAATTTAAATGGATATTGACAATTTAAAGTATTAGTAATGCTATATTATGTGGTTTTAAATACGCATTAAATCAAAATTCTTGGCAACAATGTCACAAAATGTAAGAGGAAAATGAATAGAGGTAAAGTATTAAAAGGTCCTTATATATTTGGGAAGTAATAAAAGCACTAATTTATATTACACTCTAATGAGACAAGGATGCATATTGTAATCTCTAGGGTGACCATTAAACAATACAAAGTGATTAATTACCAACAGGGTAATAAAGGAAACAATAATTTTTAAAAACCATGTAATTCAAAAGAATCCAAGGCAGGGGAAAGAGAGGAACATAGCCAAGATAGGCCCAAAAGAAAATACATGATAAATTGGTAGATATAAACCCCATACATCAATAATGACATTAAATAAAAATGACTAAACACTCCAAATAAAAGACAAATATTGCCAGACAATGAAAATAAAACCCAAACACATGTGCTTACCAAAGATATACCTTAAATATAAGGAAATATAAAACTTGAAAGTAAAAACTATAAAAGACACACCATGCATACAACTAACCCAAAGGAACCTAATGTAAGTTATAATAATACCAGAGACTTTAAGGGAAGAAGAGAGAGAGGAGAGGAGACAAAGAGGCAAATTTCATAATGACAAAATGTAACCTCAACAGGAAGGGATCATTCTAAATCTGCATATAACCAATAATATAGTTTAATAATGTATAAAGCATACAATGGCAAAGGGGAAAAATATATAAACCCACAATCAAATTATGAGACATTAACACATCTCTCTCACTAAATGACGCAACAACCAGACAAAAAAATTAGTAAGGATACAAAAGATAAAAACATATTGTCTTAGTTTGGGGTTTCCCTGGAGGTAGATCTGGAGATAAGGATTTCAATGCTAAGAACTGATTTGGGAGGTCCAGAGAATACTGGTAGTGGACTAGGGAATTGTTAAAGGAAAGAAAAGCTGGCTACTGCTGCTGTGGGCAATGAGGCTAATTCTTATGAGTCATCACCGAGAAACAGTTTTTAAAAAATTCTGGGGTGCCTGGATGGCTTTAGTCAGTTAAGCGTCCTACTCTTGACTTTCGCTCAGTCATGATCTCAGGGTTGTGAGATCGAGCCCCGCATCCAGCCCCACCCACAGTGTGGAGTCTTCTTGTCCCTCTCCCTCCCCCAGCTTGTACTCTCTCTCTCATGATCTCTAAAATAAATAAATAAATAAAATCCTAAAAAAAAAAAAAAAAATTCCTCAGTATTATCCCAACCGAGAGGTGACAGACCTGGAATATTTATACACCTACCCCCAAGAGTAATCAGTTAAGGGCTGCTTTCAAGGGGTATAAATCTCTAGGACTTCTGACCTACAACATGCACATACGTGTAGCATGACCTTCCACCATTTTGGAAAAAGCCCTCAGTCACAGAGTTGCAAGTCGCTGGCAATTTGAAGGAAGCCAGAGCACATGGTAGTGTCCCAAGAATATGTGTGAGATATTGACAGCATCTGCTACAACAATTAAAAAAAAAAATGACCTAATTGACATTTATAGAACACTAAACTGAAAAACTGTAGCATACACATTATTTCCAAGTGCCCATGGAACATTTATCAAAATAGAACCATATGCTGAGTCATAAAGCAAGTCTCAACAAATTTTAAATGATTAAAATCCTACTTAATATGTTCACTGACCACAGTGAAATTAAACTAGAATTTAACAACAAAATGATAGAGAAATCCACAAATGTTTGTAAGAATGTTTGTAAAAACAAAAACAAAAACTGATGTTGTCCAATGTGGCAAAGAAGGCCTCTTGAGGTAGAAAAATGTATGCCAAGACATGGGAATCAGTCAGATAAGAAGGGTAGTAAAAAAGCATGTTCCATACAGAGGTAAGAATATGTGTGAAGGCTATAGAAATCAGGAACACTTCCTGAAGGAGGTGTCGTGAAATGGGCTTTCAAAGATTACTAAGATTTGACTACACAGAGGAAAAGAAATGAAAGGACACTGTAGGCAGAAAGAATAATGAGTAAAATAGTAATAAACACATGTTGGTGTTAAAGAACCTTAATGAAATCTAGATTCTTTGTTGGGTAACCATGGGGAATTAAATTGGAGAGGTGGAATGGATCAGATAATGGTGTGGAGGGCTCAGATTTTAGATATGGCTCCACACCTAAGAGATGCGCGTGTATATACTTATGTAGCAAGCTTCCTTTATAAGGGAAGCTTCAGCAGAACATTATTTAAAAATCTTAATTTACCCACAGAGATATTAAAAGCCACTGAATAAATATATCCTTTTAAAAGCACATGTAAAAGGCGTCTACCTTCTGTTCCAGGGAAGACATTCTTCTGTTTAGTATATAGTGTAACAGCAGGTTGCTATCAACTCCAATGTTATTTAGTAGCAGACTGTTACAGTAGAACAATCTAATTCAGCCCATTCTTGGTCTTCCAGCAGTCCAGCCGTAATGGACTGTTTTGGTTAATTGAATATTCTGTATATTTGCCATGTATACACGGAGGGTTTAGCAACATTACAAGATGTGAGCACAACTCAAGTCACTTAATACAGCTCAAAACTCATGTGCTTAAATTCTTTCAGTTCAATTCAGTTTATCTTTCTCCGATGAATCAGAAAGCTCTTTAGGATCTTACAGATAAAGTCTGAGGGACATCTATACAAACACTGATTCTTACCAGATTATGTGTTCAGAAATGCTGAGTCTAGAACTACCCAGGCAGGCATTGCCAAAGAAAATAATTTCTTATCAGGTGATACTCTAAACGAGTACAGGAAAAAGTGTGATGGGATATTGGGAAAACCTTGCAGAATATCCTGCTAAGAGTTGTAGAGATTTGGAAAAGGAGAGTGTCTCCTGTGCTGGGTCTTAGGGATATAGGACTGTGCATTCCCCATGAGAACCCCCAAGGAAGATATCACTTCAGTCCTGAGTCATAGTGGACATACTCTATAGCTCTGTTCATTTACAGTGATTGCCCTCTATGTCCATAGTCTAGTCTTTCATTCCAAGATGAGAATGTGTCACCATCCTTGGATTCTGATCCCTTAGGTTCCAGGATCTCCAGAGTTCTGAAACCCAGAATACTGTAGAAGGAAGAATTAAGGTAAGACAACATAGTAGGAATCCACAGTGAAAAGAGGGCATTACAATATACACAGGATGGTATGGAAAACTCAGAAGATGGAGACAAAATATATTTTACTGTTTAAATTATTCTTAGGTGAGTGTTGGGGAAAGAACTAACATTTAATAAGATTAAATCTTCATGCGGCACCTGGGTGGCTCAATCCATTAAGTGTCTGCCTTCGGCTCAGGTCATGATCTCAGGGTCCTGGGATTGAGCCCCGCATCGGGCTCCCTGCTCAGTGGGGAGTCTGCTTCTCACTTTCCCCCTGCTCATGCTCACTCTCAAATAAATAAAATCCTAAAAAAAAAATCTTCACAACTATTATCATTATTATTATTAATATTATAGTTATGAAATTATCCCCGTTTTACAGAGAAGGAAACTTAAGTTCAGTGAGATTAACTAAGCTAATGTATGTAACCTGTTCATACTCATGCCGTGACTAAGTTTTTGAATCAGGATTTAAACTGAGATTTGTCTGACTCCAAAACTGCTCCCTTTTCACTCTTCTGCACACTCTCACGTTCACTGTGGCAACAGCTCAGAAAGGAAAGAGGAGGAAATAATAATAGCTAAAATGTTGAGTGCTGTGTGTTAGGTAGTGAACCAAGCACTTTCCACAGATTATCTCATCTTAAAGTTATAGAAAGTGAGGCCCAGAGAGCTTAGGTAACATGGCCAAGGCACACAGTAAATGGAAGGACCAGGATTTGAATCTTGGCTCTGTAATTTGAGAGTCTACTTTCTTAAGGACTGTGCCTTATTTGACTAGAGGCATACCATATATATCCTAACCTGATCTTGGGCACTCAAAGTCAGAATGTCCAGAGTTCTTCATCCAACTAAGATATAGATACCCATGTTGTATTCATATTTTAAATATGTTGTATTGGTTTTGCTCTTAACACTCCATGAGAAGATACTGCAGTACCTAGCAAAGAGGAGTAGACAGAAGTTTGTTCGTGGATAATGCCACTTGGCAAAAGGCTATCTCCTGCAGCACCCAGGCCCTGATCTGAAGAGGCAATATGTGGCTTGGAGCTCAAGGGAATATTGTGGACTCTATACCAATTTATGTCACATGGTCCCAGATAAACTCACCAGCTTCTTCTGAACTGGTTCATCTTCTGTAACCTTCCCTAGTGTGCTCTTTCATTCCTCATGGAGCTCCCCGCTAAGCAAACAATTCCTTATCTTTTCCTCTCCTCTTGGATTCTTCAGGAAAGAAATGCAGTAGTAAATTGCATATATTTGTTCTCAAGCTTGTGATATGCCTGAGGGGTTTCAAATACTGTGGTTCTCTAGAAATCCAATTCACAAAGAAAAAAAAAGAGAGAGAGAGAAAAGATCAAAGCTCTTGCTGTATTAATGGAGGACCATGTTACCCATAATTACACTAGCTGTGGAAAGGTCAGGGTTTGAAATGGTGCAAACAGATTATCCACACCTTCTCATACACTACTCATTTATAATACTGGTATCAAAAGGGAAGAAAGCCCTGACAGCTGTGTCCTAACTGTGATATATTCCATCAGACCTTTCTAACTAAGGAATTCTTCCTCAGGGTATACCCTCTAATCTGAGGAGTGTCCAAGTCAGGTACAAGGTGATGAGGAAAGGCACCCTGCCTCTAGCTAATAGCCCTCTATACACAAGAGTGGGTAATCTATGGCCTATGGGCCAAATCCAGATTGCCGTCTGTTTTTGTAAATAAAGTTTTATTAGAACACAGACACACCTATTCATTTAGATATTATCTATGACTGCTTTGCCATTACAATAGCAGAATCAAGTAACTGTACCAGAGAACACATAGCCTACAAGGCCAAAACTGTTTACTATGTGGTTCTTTTTTTTTTTTTTTAAGATTTTATTTATTTATTTATTTGACAGAGAGAGAGAAAGCAAGAGAGGGAATACAAGCAGGGGGAGTGGGAGAGGGAGAAGCAGGCTTCCCGGCTGAGCAGGGAGCCCAATGCGGGGTTCGATCCCAGGACTCTGGGATCATGACCTGAGCCGAAGGCAGATGCTTAACGACTGAGCCACCCAGGTGCCCCTACTATGTGGTTCTTTACAGAAAAAGTTTGCCAACCCGTGGTCTATGGGAACAGTTGACTTGTAACCTGTCAATGAACACAAAATTAACCCATACAAACAGGTGCCTTCTATTCCCTTCCACCCTCCTGTTGTTCTCCCTCCATCTTCATTGGAGATCCCAGAAGGCAGACGCCCTATAAAAACTAAAGTGAAGTCTTTTAAGAAACGTATTATTTCAGTAAATGGAAAAAATGATAGAATGGAAATTTTTTAAAAAAAATCCTCTAGAATATAAAATACATGCGTGGTAAGACTGAATTAAAAAGTTAGAAAGGAAAAGTTTTAGTTAGCATCAGGGCACGTAGGACCTTGGGAGACAGGATTTTTTGGAATATGACGGGTTTCCTAGTGCTTATTTATTTTGAAATCTTTCCTAGAAACTTCCTGACTCATACACAGCAAATAGGAAGTAAATAACTCTTCTCTAGTCCCATATTCATTCATTCTACATTTTTGAGCCAGGTACTAGAATGGATGTTGAGAATGCAATAGTGAATAATCAGAAGTTGGTTTCTCTTCTCAGGGGAACTACAGTTTAGTGGAGGGGAAACAGGAATTAAAGATAAACTCACAAGAAGTTATAATTCTGATAAGCACCATGAAAGAAAACCACAGGGTACTCTTCAAGTATATAACAAGAAGTCCTAATCTGGATTGGAGGGGTGAAGTGTAGGGAACCAATACTGGCAACATAGATAAAGGACATTTAAACTAAGACCAGTTTCTATGAATAGCTCTTTCTCCAATTCCTATTCTTGCCTGGGGATAGGAGTTTGGCATCTTCAAAGTATTGAAAGAAAAGTTTCCTTAGCAAAAGAAATATAGAATCATTAGGCTGAATATATAAGTAGAGTCCAAAATCAGACTAGACCTTGAATGCTCTAGAATTTTATTACAATAATAATTATTTATAAGCAATTTATAAGCAATGTGGCATCATTATTTCACTTAGAATTTTATTCTATCACTCCAGGGAGAAAGTAGGAATAGATGAATAGGGTGGGAGGCCATACTTTACATGGGCAAAGTCCTAGGGGGCTCTTGGAATAGTTTTTGTCTCCCCTCACTTTCATTCATCTTTTTTTCTTCTTCCATACTCCTTACTTCTTACTTTGTCTTTTTCCTTGCCCTCCTCTACTCTAAATGGTCTACTGCCCTTGGATTTCAGCTCTCAAGCTTATGCTATTAGTTTTACTGCTTAGCAATCAAATTGGCTCTCGTGGACTGGCCTGGGAAGCTAGATACCACTTAAAGTGTCAGAACATAGGTTGTGTGTCAGGTTGAGATTTGTCTGTGGGGGCAAATACCTTTGGTTTGGAAGTTGGAACACATTTGTACTACAGGTTACAGGCTCAGTAGGTGTCCGATACTTGTTTACTCATAGATTACAGTGGACTCTGTCTTGGCATACAAATGGAACAACAACACATAGGTCCACCTCAAGGTCAACAGATGAAGTGTGTGTGGGTGTGTTTGTACATGTGCACACTCTAGGCTCCCCTCTTATTTCCAACTAAATTATAACACACAACCCCTTGTCCATCATTGAATACCCACACCCTGGGCCCTCTGACTTTCTCCTTCCACTTCTTTTCTTCCTTTCTTGTTATTTCATTTCATAGCATTTCTTTCATTAAGGAACAAGATTTTTATCTCCAGCTAAAGATTGGGTCATCAGCAAGAAGATGGGAAAAGCATCTTTCGTTACAAGGATCCTTCCAAGCACAGCTGCAGGCTCATCATATTCTCAGCCAACTACTTAGGCTACATAGAAGGCTGGCCTGTTGCAAACATTTACAGCTACAGACTACAACCTACTATGATTCAATGGTAGTTGCCCATATACCCCATACAGTGCTGTCCATCACCAGAAAGCATAGCCGTTAGAGCTCTTATATCACAGTAACCATAGTTTGAATAATATTGTGATGAAAATATTTGTTTAACAAATATTTCTAAGCCTTGAGTGATGGCCCACTTATTTCGAGCAATATACATTTACATAACCTTCATTTTCTACTACCTAGAAAATAAGAGCTGGGGTAATCCTAATCTATTATGATTAAGCTCTCCACATTTCTGGGGTTTGTTACTTTATCAGACCTCCCTCCTCTTCTCTACTCTACTCTCTGATGTCTGGTGATATGTACCACGGTCACAGTGAGAAGGAAATGAATATACAACTGTAGAACAATCTCTGCCTTGTCCTGATGTTTCTGAGGGATATCCAGTTGAGGTAAGTCAGTTTCCAGCTGAGATATCTGGCTGACCCTCAAGGCAACAGAGGATATATCTCAATCCTTAACCCACCTGTGTTCTGGTCCAGCAAGGACCTAGAGCTGCTGTTGATTCTACATCCATGTCCATGGCAGAGTCATCGCCACATTCAGAAATGAAGCCTAAACTACTTCTTTGCTGGTATTGCCTCTCAATTTCAGTGTCATTTCCGCTTCTTCAGCTACTAGAAGAAAGCTTCCTTCAGGTGTTGCATATTTTTCACTAGCCTCTGGCACTTTTCCTCTTCCACAGATTCATTTAATTCTACTGAAGACTAGTGTCTCCTTAAAGGGCAAAGCAGTATATGACAATCATTAAGAGCAGTGTTTCTCACACTTGGATGTGCATAAGTATCACTGGGGGATCTTTTGTTTCGTTTGTTTTGTTTTCTGAGGGATCTTCTTAACATGCAGATTCTAAATATAAAGGGGCAGGGTGGGCCCTCAAGAGTCTCCATTTCTAATGTGCTCCTAGATAATGTTGATGATCCTGGTCCACAGGAGGATTAATATCTAATATACAGGTTTGTATATTAAATAAGCCAACCAAGTGAAAGTGCCTAGTAAGAAAATGAAGGGAATCAACATATTTTTGTATCCTTACTTGGGAAACTGCTATGAGATTTCCATATATGATCTAACTTAAGCCTCACAAGGACATTATTAGGAAGCTAGTATTAGCTCCATCTTCATGATAAAGACACAGGGTTAATCTAGTATAGGTACTTCGTCCAAAGCTATAAATGTGTCTGATACAACGCTCAAGTTCTTTTTTATTTATTTTATTTTTATTACCTTTTAAAAAATGTTTTCATTTTAATTCCAGTATTTTTAACATACAGTGTTATAGTAGGTTCAAGTGTACAATAGAGTGATTCAACAATTCTATGTATTACTCAGTGCTCATCATGGTAAGTGTAGTCTTAATCCCCATCACAAATGTCAAGCATCCTCCCACCTACCTCCCCTCTGGTAACCATCAGTTTGTTTTCTACAGGTAACAGTCTGTTTTTTGGTTTGTCTCTTTTGTTCTTAACCATTACATTATAGTACTTCTACACTTATTAAGAAATTAGGTCAAAGAAAAAAGTACTTCCCAAGGTAAAGCAAGTCATTTTGACCCATAGCTGTATAATAGCAGGCATTCAAAAGAGGTTATTTACTGGAGTTTGGTGTACAGGCACTTGATTATCAAAAAACTGGCTGGGCGAGATTACTCTAAATGACTAAAACTCTATAATGCTGTGTTTGGTAATGGTGAAATTTCAGATAACAAATACCTATCACTCTTCTGAAGTGAAAATGTTCACAAGAAGTCAAATGGCTTTCAAATAATCAGCTTTATCCATGGTCAGTCTCTATTTGAAAACTGGATTTGGTTCTAAAGCTAAAATTGGGCCTCCTACAGTCAATACTCCCAATCTTAAGATAATGGTCTCCACTAAAGGACAGGCATCATTTATCAATATGGATGGACAAGTTAAAAAAGAGAGAGCAGAACAGTAGTGGGGAGCCACTAGAACTGATCTCTTTATCCATTAAAGACTAGAAGCACTTAATAAATTCACCTTGTTTGAGCAGAGAGAATCCAAGAAGAAAAGAGAAAAAAGAAAAAAGGGGAGGGGAAGGGAGAACAAACACAGAGGCAGAGAGAGATTGAGATAAGCCTGCCTTGCCTTTTCAATACATTTATTCTGTCTTCTGGTTAAAAGTCTTGGGAAATCCTTGAGGAGTATGTTGAGTTTAAAAGAGAAACCAGAAATATTCTCTCCAAAATTACTCTCCATATCCTCCTTACTCCCCAAAAAGAAGTAGAAGTCCCCTTATATAAAGTACTATGCAGGAATCATGGGATAAGTGAAAAAGTCTACTCTCCCCAGGTAATGATAAACATTTACTTTCTTAACTTGGCAGCAAAGAGTTGAGGTTAAACGTATGGTCTCCACTTAAATTGCAAGGGCTTGAAATCTAGCTTTGCTAATTACTCTGTAATGCTGAGAAAGTCACTTAAACTCTCTACATGTCAATTTGCCCATATGTAAAATGGTAATAACAAGAAAAGAGTTTGGTGGTGGCAACAGCAACAAAGCTCTTGAATCTCCCTGAATTTTCCAATAAAAGCACACAGAAAATTAGATATCAAGGTTAAAATTCATGAGCAACAGGGGCACCAGCCTGGCTTAGTCAGTAGAGCATGCAACTCTTGATCTCGGGGTCATGAGTTTGAGCCCCACACTGGGGTAGAGATTACATAACAAATTAAAAAAATAGAATCTTTTATAAACTCATGAGCAACATTTATAACAACAACAACAAAGTGACAAGATAGCCTCACAACCTCCAAATACCAGTGGGTAAGCAGGAGAAATATTAATACAGCAAAACCAGCATGATATCAGGAGGTGTGTAGAATAAAATAGAAGGAAGCAACAGATCAGATGAATCTTAGAACATAAGAATCCCAACCTAGTCTGAATGTGCTCACTGGAAATAGAGCAGACTAAATTGAGAATAGTACCTGATACTGTATGGGGAATAGAAGAAAGACATAAAGATGTAATAAACAAGAGGTTAAGTAAAAACCCTTTAGCCCTGAATTGGAATTGGAAGTATACATATGAACTCAAGAATTTCCTTCCTTCCTCCCTTCCTTCCTCACCAGCTTTATGCATGGAAAAGCCCTAAAAACATTGGAAAAACAAGTAGTAATAAGTTATCTAACACCCAGTTTGTGGACTTAAAATACTGTGTTCCATCAAAAGATACTGGGGCATCTAAGATTCTAGGTCAGCCACATCTGATCATATAAGATAGTGAAAATGCTATCAAAAATCATTAGCATCATGTTAAAAGAGCTCATGAGGCAATCTGAAAAAGATCTTCCTGACCAAACATGGGAAAGATTGAGATTCAAAAAGGATTACAGTAAGGGAGTAATGTCAGCAAAATAGCAAACTTGCCTCCACTAAAGAAACATCACAGGGGCGCCTGGGTGGCTCAGTTGGTTAAGCGACTGCCTTTGGCTCAGGTCATGATCCTGGGGTCCTGGGATCGAGCCCCGCATAGGGCTCCCTGCTCAGCCGGAAGCCTGCTTCTCCCTCTCCCACTCCCCCTGCTTGTGTTCCCCCTCATGCTGCCTCTCTCTCTCTCTCTGTGTGTCAATTAAATAAATAAATAAAATCTTTAAAAAAAAAAAAGAAAGAAAGAAATATCACAAAACAACCAGAAATTGTTAGAAACAGCTTTGTCAGAACTGTGGAGAACGAAGACTTAGAGCAACCAAGTGACACTGAATCAAAAAAAAAGAAAAGAAAAAAGAGGCAACTTTGACAAAATAGGAAAGCTTTATGGAATTTTTACTAGCTCTTGACTCACTCCCTCTATAGCATTGTGGCAGTCTTCAAAATTGAAATCTGAATTCTTAGTGTAGGATTCTGCTCCCTGGACCCAAAGGGAGCAGAATAGACCTTATTCACAAATTATTGTGTCTGTCTGTTCTGACCTGTCTAGGGAAAACCTGGAAAACAAATGCAAGGCAATTATCTCAGTTTCACCTAACTCAGAAGTCAGGCTAGGAAAGTGGTAGGCTTTACTCAAAAATGCTGCAAGCTAAAATAACAACCCACAGATGCCTGGAGACAAAATATACAATAGTCCACCTAAGGTCCAGTAGATAAAACCGGAGAGTTTCTTTGGGAAATTAGTACATTCTGTATGTACACAGAAATTTAGAAAGCCACATGCATTTCAGTAGAGATCCAAGAAGACTAAACTTTCAACTAAAGCTGATCCCTAAGTTCAGTTCAACACTGGCTAAGTGTAGAAGTAATGTCACTATACAGAGTAAATCTGCAAAGGCTGGGAAAGTGTTTTGTGTTTGTGTGGTGGAGTGTGTGAACTGTATTTTGTTCTTTATATATATTTAGGTCCTGGCATTCAAAGAAATTTATGTGAAAATATAAACTGATACAATGGAAAATTACTCAGCCATGAGAAAAGAATAAGACCTTGCCCTTTGTGAAAACATGGATGGACTTAGAGGTATTATGCTAAGTAAAATAAATCAGAAAGAGAAAGACATATACCATATGATTTCACTAGTGTGTGGAATCTGAAAATAATAACAACAACAAAAATGAACAGACAATTCAGAAACAGACTCATAAATACAGAGAGTAAATGTGGTTGCCAGAAGTCAGAGCAGTAGGGGGATGAGCAAAATGGGTGAAAGGGAGTGAGAGGTATAGGTTTCCAGTTACGTAATAAGCTATGGAGATGAAAGGTGCAGCATAGGGAATATGGTCAATGGTATTCTAATAGCATTGTATGGTGACACCTGGTAGATACACTTGTGGTAAGCACAGCATAATACATAGGGAAGATGAATTACTATGTTGTATGTTGTACACCAGAAACTAATGTAACATTGTATGTCAGCTATACTTCAACAACAAAAAATTATCACCTGAACACATACTAATGAAGAGAAACATAGTGACCACATAAAGTAATGAATATACTATCTACAAAAAATAGTTTGAGAATGTCACTAAAAATAAGAACTACTACAGCCCTCAACAACCACAATAAAAAGCAAACCCTGGGGGAGGGAAAAATCTGATTTCCAGAATTACTACATTATAATATTCAAATTTCAACAACAACAACAAAAATCAAAAGGCAGGGGCGCCTGGGTGACTCAGTCATTAAGCGTCTGCCTTTAGCTCAGGTCATGATCCCAGGGTCCTGGGATCGAGCCCCGCATTGGGCTCTCTGCTCCATGGGAAGCCTGCTTCTCCCTCTCCCACTCCCCCTGCTTGTGTTCCCTCTCTCGCTGTGTCTCTCTCTGTCAAATAAATAAATAAAATCTATTAAAAAAATCAAAAGGCATACAAACAAACAGTAAAGTATGTCCGATTTAAACAAATAACAAAGTAGGAGCACTGGGGTGGCTCAGTTGGTTAAGTGACTGCCTTCGGCTCAGGTCATGATCCTGGAGTCCCACATCGGGCTCCCTGCTCAGTGGGGAGTCTGCTTCTCCCTCTGACCCTCTCCCCTCTCATGTGCTCTCTCTCTCTCTCAGTCTGTCTCTCTCAAATAAATAAATAAAATCCTAAAAAAAAAAATAACAAAATAACAGAAACCATATTTGAGGAAGTCCAGACATTAGACTGCCTATAAAAAGCCTTTAAAAC
Source organism: Mirounga leonina (assembly GCF_011800145.1). Lineage (NCBI taxonomy): Eukaryota > Metazoa > Chordata > Mammalia > Carnivora > Phocidae > Mirounga > Mirounga leonina. The sequence goes on along the minus strand of NW_023270175.1, from coordinate 13,151,924 downwards.
AACTATCTTAAATATGCTCAAAGAGCTAAATAAAACATGAAAGAACTAAAGGAAAGAAGGAAGACAAAATATGAACAAAATGAGAACATCTGTAAAGGGATAGAAATTACAAAAAGAAACCAAAGATTCTAGAGTAGAAAAGTAACAACTGAAACAATAACTGAAATGAAAAATTTAGTAGAAGGGCTCAACAGAATTGAGCAGACAAGAAAGAATCAAAGAACTTGAAGATAGGACAATTGAAATGATAGAATCTAAGAAGGAGAATGATAAGAGAATAAAGAAAAGTGAACCAAACCTAAGGGACCTATATGACCCCATCAAACAGAACAACATATACATCAAGGGAGCCCCAGAAGGAGACTAGAGAAAGAAAAGGGAAGAAAGAATATGGCCAAAATGTTCCCAAATTTCATGAGAGATATGACTCTACAAACCCAAGAATGCAATGTTCTTCAAGTAAGATAAACTCAAAAAGAACCACACCAATATATTATAATCAAACTGTTGAAGGCCAGAGAAAAAAACAGAATCTTGAAAGCAACAAGAGAGAAGTGACATTACACACAAGGGGTTCTGCGTAAGAGAACAGTATATTTCTCATGTGAAACCATGGAGGCCTGAAGACAGACGCTGACATATTTAATGTGCTGAAAAAAGAAAAATGTCAACCAAGAATTATATATCTGGCAAAACTGTTCTTCAGAAAAGAAGCAGAAAATAGGGGCACGTGGCTGGCTCAGTCAGTACAGCATGTGACTCTTGATCTCAGCGTCATAAATATGAGCCCCACTTTGGGGGTAGAGATTAAACAATAAAAACAAAACTTTAAAAAACAAACAAACAAAAATGAAGGAGAACATAATAAGATATTCCAAGATAAAAGCTGAAGGAACTTCCTACCACTAGATGTGCTCTACAAGAAATGCTAAAGTGGGGCGCCTGGGTGGCTCAGTCATTAGGCATCAGCCTTCAGCTCAGGTCATGATCCCAGAGTCCTGGGATCGAGCCCCGCATCGGGCTCTCTGCTCGGCAGGAGGCCTGCTTCTCCTTCTCCCACTCCCCCTGCTTGTGTTCCCTCTCTCGCTGTGTCTCTCTCTGTCAAATAAATAAATAAAAATCTTTACAAAAAAAAAAAAGAAATGCTAAAGGGATTCCTTCAGGTTGAAAAGAAGGGACACTAGACAATAAATCAAAGCTGTATGAAGAAATAGAACTATGGTAAATGTAAATACGTGGGCAAATATAAAAGCTGGTATTATTTATTTGGGGGTTGTAACTCCATTATATCCTAGGGGATTTAAAGACAAAAGCATAAAATAATTACGAATCTATATTATCGGGTACATAGCATATAAAGATGTAATTTGTGACAACATAAAGGCAAGAAAATGGAGCTTTATAAGAGCAAAGTCTTTGCATTCTAGGTTATTTTCAATTCAAACTAGATTGCCTTAAACTAAAGATGTTCAATACAATCCCATTGGTAACCACAGAGAAAGTATGTTAAAAATATATACACAAAAGGAAATAAAAATAGAATTATAAGAATAAACAATAAAAAATATCAACTGAACATGAAGAAAAGCAGTAAGGAAGGATATGACTGACAAAAATGAATGAGACATGCAGAAAACAAATAGTAAAATGGCAGAAGTATGTTCATTCTTATCAGTAATTACTCAAAATGTAAATGATTTAAACTCAAAAGACAAAGACTAGCAGAATGAAAAAAAAATTATCCAACTGCATGCTGTCTACAAGAGATCTAAAGACACAAGTATCTTGAAAGTGAAAGAGTGAAAAAAAAAAAAACTTCCCATGCAAATAGTAATCAAAAGAAAGAGTACAAGGTGCATATACTAACAACAGACAAATAGACATCAAGTCTAAAACTGTTACAAGAGATAAGGACATCATATATTTATAAAAGACTCAATTCATCAAGATATAACAATTATAAACATCTATGTACCAAGGAAGAGCACAAAATATATGAAGCAAACATTGAGAGAACTGAAGTGAAAAATAGATAGCTGTACAATAATAGTGGGAGACTTTAATACACCACATACAATAATGGATAGAATGATTAGACAGAGAAGAATAAGGGAATCAAGGACTTGAAGAACACTATAAACCAAGGACACATATTAATTACATAAAAAACATACTATGTCAGCAACAGTAGAATACACATTCTTTTTAAGTGCACATGGAACATTCTGTAGGATAGATCTTATGTTAAGCCACAAAACAAGTCTCAATAAATTTAAGATTGAAATCACAAAAATATCTTTTCTGACCACAATGGAATGAAGCTAAGTCAATAAGAGAAGGAAAACTGGCAAATTCACAGATATGTGAAAAATAAACAACACATTCTTAAACAATCAAAGAGTCAAAGGAGAAATCACAAGTGATATTAGATAATACTTAGGGACAAGTCAACATGAAAACACAATATATCAAAAGTTATGGAATATAGCAAAGGTAGTGATCAGAGGGAAATTTATAGCTGTAAATACCATCATTAAAATAGAAGGATCTCAACTAGATAAACTGAAGAGCTAGATAAAATTAAGGAAGTAAAAAAAAACAGTAGAGCAATTTAAAACTAAAGCTAGTAGAAGAAAAGAATAATAGATTAGAACAGAAACAAAATCGAGAACAGAAAAATATGGAGATTTTAAATTCAAAAGTTAATTCTTTGAGAAATCAACAAAACTGACAAACTTTTAGCTAGACTGACAAAGGAAAAAGAGATGACACACATAATTAAAATCAGAAATGAAAGTAGAAAAAAACATTATTTCCAACCCTACCAATTAAAAAGGATTATAAGAGAATACTATAAATAATTGTACACCAAAATTAGATATTCTGCACAAAATGGACAAATTTCTCAAAACACAAAAATTACCTAAATTGATTCAAGAAGAAATGAAAAAACAAAACAGTTCTTTAAGAAGAAAAGAGGTTAAATCAATAGTCAAAAATCTCCCAACAAAGAAAAAAACTATACCAGATGGCTTCATAGGTAATTTCCACCAAATATTTAAAGAAGAAATAACCCAATTCTCATCAAACTCTTCCAAAATATAAAAGAGAAGAAGACTTCGTAATTCATTGTATGATACTAAAGCCAAAAAAGACATCACACACACAAAAATTACAGACCAACATTCTCTTTGAATATAGATGCAAAAAGCCTCAACAAAATACCAGCCAACTGATTCTAACAGACGACACATTACCAAATAGGATTTCTCACAGGAATACAAGGATGGTTCAACATAAGAAAATCAATGTAATACACGACATTATGGAAAAAAGGAAAAAACCCACGATTTTCTCAACTGATTAAAAAAAGCACTTGACACAATCCAACACTAATAAACACACACACACATAAAACTAGAAAGTATAGTGATGATGGTTTCAGAACATTGGAATGTAATGCCACTGAATGGAATTATACACCTAAAAATGCTTAAAATTATAAATTTTATGTGATACATACGTAATCTCAAAAATTTCAAAAAGATTACAATGGTTTGAAATCTATTAAATATGTTAAATCCATGAGTACATAATGATATTAAATAATAAGTAAATTGTTCACCTGTGGAAGTTCACCTTTCTTATATTGAAATGGGTAAATAAAAGGAAAGATAAAGTATTTATCCTGCCCCTTCTATGTGAATTTTTCCCCTCCCTAATCTATTGGAAGATGAGAGGTTGTATCCACTTATAAGTGAACTGTGTATAAGCAAAGTTTGAATTAGAATTTTTACCATGGGGCGCCTGGGTGGCTCAGTCAGTTAAGCGTCTGCCTTCAGCTCAGGTCATGATCCCAGGGTCCTGGGATCCAGTCCCGCATTGGGCTCCCTGCTCAGTGCAGAGCTGGATTCTCCTTCTCCCTCTGCCACTCCCCGTCCTTGTCACGCTCTCTCTCTGTCAAATAAATAAATAAAATCTTAAAAAAAAAAAAGAATTTTTACCATGTCTAATCCCTAGTTAATTACTCGGTTTAGGTACTAAACATTAACAGCTGCTAACATCACAAAAAGGATAGAGAACCAAACATTTGGTGCCTCATGATTAAAGAACACAGCACTGCCTTGAGTTGTACTAAAGAGACCAAATTTGAATCTGATGCAGATTTCAGGTCCAGCTGCCAACTCATAGGAATTACTAAGGATAGAGGAACATACTTAATTACACCAGGAGTATGCAACATGTTCTTTGGGTTCTTGACCCTGTAAATTTTAATAAAAGAAAAGGATAATAACAAAGGAAAATCCGTAGATTAAAAAAAAATTAAAAACATGAGCACTGGCTGTTATACGCAACTAATGAATCGTTGAACGCTACATCAAAAACTAATGATGTACTATATGCTGGCTAACTGAACACAATTTTAAAAATTAAATAATTAATTTAAAAAACATAATAAGTTTCCTGAAACTAACATAACATTGTGTGTGAGCTATACTTTAAAAATATGTTTCATAAAAATGGACAAAACTATAAACAAATACAAGGAAATGATTACTGTAAAACCAAGATAGAAATTACTTCAGAAGGCAATGGAAGAAGAAAAGAAAAAGGAAGGGAATGGAAGAGGGCTTTGATAAGAGAGGGAAAATGGAAGGGCTCTTGGGGTGGCTGGTATAATTTTGTTTCTTTTTTTTTTTTAAGATTTTTATTTATTTATTTATTTGAGAGAGAGAATGAGAGAGAGAGAGAGTGCACATGAGAGGGGGAGGGTCAGAGGGAGAAGCAGACTCCCTGCCGAGCAGGGATCCTGATGCGGGACTCGATCCAGAGACTCCAGGATCATGACCTGAGCCGAAGGCCGTCACCCAACCAACTGAGCCACCCAGGCACCCTATAATTTTGTTTCTTGACCTGAGTTGGGTACATATTGCCTTATAGTAAGTAATTCATTATGCCATACATTTGTTCGGTGTGGTTTCATAATCTATGCTTTATTTTACAGTAAAAACATTAAAATGTTAATTGATTAGAGCGTGAGATGCATTCACAATATATTTTTTAAAGATTTTATTTGAGAGAGTGAGAGAGCACAAGCAGGGGCAGAGGGAGAAGCAGACTCCCCACTGAGCAGGGAGCCCGGCGCAGGGCTCAATCTCAGGACCCCAGAACCATGACCTGAGCTGAAGGCAGTCGGTTAACTAACTGAGCGACCCAGGCACCTCCACATTATATTTTTTAAAGATTTTAAGTAATCTCTACTCCCAACATGGGGCTTGAACCCACAACCCTGAGATCAAGAGTCACATCTCTACCAAGTCAGCCAGGTGCCCTGCATGCACAGTATTTTTGAAATGGCAATAATAGTTATACTACCTTAAGGGGGAGAGTGAAAGAGTGAAAAGTATACGTAAAGCACTTAGGTATGGCTGGCATAACTAGAGTTCTATTATACTAGGGCACGTTTTATTTCTGATGCTAAAAGTCATTTTTAAATCTACATAGTGATAATACCAATTTAAACACATTTGTTATCTCACCATTATCACAACCATAGAGGCAATATATTCATTCTTTATCTCAGGTATGTAACTAGCCTTTGTCCTAAAATATAGGGGTTAAAGTATCTGTTTTGCAATAATAATGGTGATTTGGAAAATTAATTTAATCATGAGGCAATTGATTTTGAGTAAGGTACTTTGCCATTTACAAGCTGTGCGAAATTCTGTGTGTAAAAAATAAACTTCTGTTAAGTCCTAGGCTTTGGGGGAAACTTATTAATATTATAGCTGTTGGAATTATCTTAACTAAGACATTTGGGCAAATTATTTGACATCGTTGTGTTTTGGTTTATTCCTCAGTAAAATTGCTAATAGTCTCTACCTCGTAGAGTTATTATGAAGATTAAAAGAGTTCATCTTCAGGAGCCTGGCTGGCTTAGTCGGTAGAGCATGTGACTCTTGATCCCAGAGTCTTAAGTTCATGTTGGGCATAGAGATTATTTAAAAAAAAAAAAAAAAAAAAAAAAAGAGTACATCTTTATAGGAGTTTTGGACAATGCCCGGCAATAAGGCTCCCACTATTATTAATGATTTTCTGGTGGCTTCTGTCAGAACTGCCTCAAGGACTGGGCACTGCCAATCGTGTTGTTGGTGAAAAATTCTCAGTACTGCAGCCGACAGAGCTTGGGGCCTGCAAAGATCGGATCGGTACGCAAAGGCTTTTGGTTATCTTATTGCATAATTCTTCTGTGTGCTGACCACACGTTCAAAATACCTCAAACCTTTTCTTTCCCTGCTCCACTCCTTAATCATGCATGCTGCTTGGTAATTTATTGGCTTCTTTTTCCACCTAACCACAGGGGTCCTGTCATGTACAAAGTAGCTCCTCCTAGAAGCAATTCAGAAGTTAATAATTCCAAGAATATTAACCTGAGAGAATGCGCTGTTTGACTGAGGCTGTGTGGCTATTCCCTTAAGTGTCACTTGCTCTTGCAATATGCTGGGAACGATGCCTTGTTATAATTTGGCCTGCTTTCTACTCTTTCCTTGTGGTCCCTCAGGTGAAATAGGTAATACTCTCAAAGTAATTAATTATGGCTAAAATGAAGAGCTGTATTTTCCCAGGCTGAACTCCTAGAGAACAGGAATATGAGGACATTGTCCTCTCTGGACAAATTTGCTTATGTTTATACATTTTAAAACTGCTTATCCCTGAAGAAAAGAAATTAAGTCTCACAGCTATGCACTGGAGAGTCATGAGGCCTTTCCATTTTAAAAACAAACAAAGGTTACAACGAATGGCCAGAAGTAAATGCCCTAAATTCTCTTACCTTTGCAGTTTTTAAGGGGTAGGACTGATATCACCACCTTAATAGCCATCTAGGGCTGAGCAGGCCCTTGCTGTAGAGGGTCATGTTCCCTGGAGTTCAAAACGTGACTTTTAGGATAGGTCCTGACCTATCCTAAGTGACTTGCCTAACACAAGTCACAGGCATAAAATGAGGGTGCTAATCCAGTCTTTCCCATTAGTAGCTGTGTATTCTTGGGCAGATCACTCACAATTTTCTGTATAAAGCAGTTCCACAAACATATACTGAATACCAACTGTGGAAGGCATTATGCCAGGTGTTCAAATGACAAAGATAAATAAGACATGATCCTTCTCTTTCTCTTACTACACAAGGAAATTGAAGCCATTGGACTATGTGATCTCTAAGGCTCTTTCCAATCCAGAAACTCTTTGATTCAACCAGGCCTTATGTTTCACATATTTTAATTATACTATGTTCAAAATTTAGTATTTTGGGGTTGCAGCAGTTTGGATGGGTTTCCCTATTATTCCCAATGATCTGTCATATCTGAAATGTAATGGGAAAGGTAGCAGTTAGCCCTTTCCCAAATTTGGGCTCCTAGAGGCGCCTCTCTTGCCCTGCACTGTTTCAGCAGAGATATAGTGAATGTTTTATCTGAGTTCCAAATCTGAAAGGTCATCTTCTATCTTAAGAAGGGCACTGCCTTGATAGTAGTGATGAGGGAACAGAAGGCTAGCTGAGGACAAAGCAGAAGCTGACACCCCACAACCCCCCGCCCCCCACCACCACCATGGGATACATGTGACATTCCTCAGGCACTCCTGGCTGTCCTAAAGGAAAAACAAATAGTTAATTTAATAGCGATCACAATCCTACAAGAGTCTCCCTCAGTTTACAAATGTCTTAGCAATCTACAAGAACAAAGCATTCCTATCATCAATAACCTAGCTTCCAGGGGCGCCTGGGTGGCTCAGTTGGTTAAGCGACTGCCTTCGGCTCAGGTCATGATCCTGGAGTCCCTGGATCGAATCCCGCATCGGGCTCCCTGCTCGGCGGGGAGTCTGCTTCTCCCTCTGACCCTCCCCCCTCTCATGTGCTCTCTCTCGTTCTCTCTCTCTCAAATAAATAAATAAAATCTTAAAAAAAAAATACTTTCAACAACAACAACAACAAAAATAACCTAGCTTCCAGAAGGAAATGTAGATATAATTAAATGCCCTTATAACCTGCAGCCCATTGACAGATAATTGAAGCGGGCAGAGCATAATGTTCCAGGAAGTTCCCAACTATCTTAATGTTAATGAAAGAAGACACAGAGAGCATACTAAACATCCCAAGAGTTGATAATCACAGTAAATGAAGTATGAGAATTATCGAATAACACCTCAGACATAGAGATGGAGGTAGAATGATGTTTGTTCATCTCTTGAATGGATAATGATATTTACTTCATAGGACATCTGTGAGCATGAAATGAGTTCATATGTGAAAGTGTGTCTGGTATACAATCCCCACTGTACTTTCTTCTTGTGGAACAACAACAAAGATAACAACAACAACAAAGGAGAAAGAATCCAGCTGGTCGAAGACTAAATTAGACCACTTTTTTTATGGTTTTCTTCTCAGAAGTGATTTCAAACGTGTTTGTCACACACTTGCATAAGGATAGACATGTATAGACTTACAGTATGGCTGAGTTGATGGGAGGATAGTATGGGTGTGCGTGTGTATACAGGGGCTGGGAGGGGCTAATGTCTATATACATTTATAGGAGGGCAGAGTATATATACTTGGTACTTGGTACAAAGTCATCTTGTCTTTGGACACAATTGAATATTGCATGGTTTTATTCAATATTCCTGCTTCAGTAAACGCTTTATTTATTTATTTATTTATTTATTTATTTATTTATTTATTTATTTATTTATTTATTTTTGCAATATGGTACATCCACCTGCCACCAATTCCGCCTACTTGATTCCTCTTCCTAGTGCCCTTCCCAGTATACTAACATCCTTAGAGTTTCATGTAACCCTAAAGCATTTGCTATAAAAGAGACTGCCTGCTCTATTCACTAGGTACTAAATTTTAAAATCTCCTAAAAGTGGCTGGCTTCCTAGTTGATTTTTCTCCACCAGCACAATGTCCTGAAGAGACCTCTTTCTACTGTGCTGGCTGACATGTAGCAAATAGGGGTTTTTAATACCTTCTCTAGCCTGCAGATCTGGTTTTCTACCAGACTGAAAGATACGTCCTCCTGTTCATCAGGATGTCAAATGGGATCAAGATATATATCTAATAAGCATTTCCATTGTCTTGAGATTTATACATGAAAATGTCAAAATGAAAATCAAGGCAGGCATGATAATTATGTAGGAGTTACCTTCCTTACCCTTCCTTATCATAGCCCTCTCCATCTATACAAAGATATGGCAAAGTTCCACCATCCAGGGAAGCATCCGCATAGTCCCTCAGATTATTTTTAGGAGGCTTGCTTAGATCCTAAACAATGTGGAGATTGGACTATATGATGTCTAATGCCCTTCAGACTCTATATAATGATTGAATTTAAATAAAATAACCCAGAGCCATTCTATCTCTTCCTCCCTCCTCCAGTTCAGGCAGTGCATATTGTTTTGGGTCAGGGCCCAGAGGAACAAATAGCAGCAACAACCCTGCATATCAAGAAGTTTCAGTGCCGTTAGGCTAGTTCTCCTCCAATGTGTTCAGTCCCAAAGCTTAAAGTATTATCAAAATCTGTGATTTTCTTTTTTTTTTTTTTGGTGGGGGACCAGGTAGATGTTTATATACCCTGAATTTGTTATCTGCCAGGATTCTGGGGATTTGAAATGGAATTAAACTATGATGAAAATAAATAAGAGTTGCAGCAAAATCACTCTAAAATTTATTATTTTAGACCCTGATGAGAACCAGTTAAGGAAAATAAACTCCTTGATATAACATTACTACCACTGCATTTGCTTCACTTGAAATGCAGAAAAAAATTTCAGTGTAATCAAAACTACATTTTTCTGTGGATGCAAGCATATACTTATGTACTTTTATTTGGTGTGGTTTGTTGTTATTGTTTATTTGTTTTTGGCAGTCTGTTCTTAATATAGCAGTCAGGCAAGGGAATGCTTTTCCTGCAGATATTATGCCATTGTTTCCAGTAGGATCATAAAAAGGAAAAAGAAATAAAAGATTCTATATCCACTAAGAACACACAAATATAAGCTTTCATGTTCAGACATCACAAGATTGTCACATACACACAGAGAAAGAGTTAAAATCTGTTCTGCAACAGACATTTAACATCTAGTTTTAACATCTGGATATTGCTTCCAAGCTGTAGTCTTCATTATCACACTATCTGCTTTATACACTTCTCCCTTTGTGATCTCATCCACTTACCATTTCACCCATTTCTCCCAGTAACTGACCCTGTCATTTTTACCTCTATATCTGTCTTTTCTGCAAATTATCTCCACCTGACTTCAATACATTGCCACCCATCAGCACGTCTCAGTAGCATATGAAACATAAATTCAAATGTCTGGTTTCTCCTCTCCTCTCAGTCTCCCTTATTGCTATTACTCCAAAGCAAAACCATTTTCCTATCACTCGAGTTGTAAACATCTGATCTGACCCTTGCCCTTCATTGTGGCTGTACACAAATAGCCAATCATCACGTATGTTGACACTTTCTGCACAGTGGCTACCATCTTTCTTCTCTCTCTCTTTTTTTTTTTAATATTTTATTTATTTGACAGATAGCACAAGCAGGCAGAGAGGGAGGCAGAGGGAGAGGGAGAGGCAGGCTCTCTGCTGAGCAGGGAGCCCGATGCGGGGCTCAATCCCAGGACCCTGGGATCATGACCTGAGCCGAAGGCAGCCGCTTAACTGACTGAGCCACCCAGGCGCCCCCCATCTTTCTTCTCTTGCCCATGGTTGTTACTCAGTTTTGGAGATTTATCATCTGTAGTCTTAAGTATGGCAATAATTTCCTAAATGGTCTCTGTCTAGTCTCTTCCTTTCCAATCTACTTCACGAAACACTACCAGACAAAATATCTGAAAATAATATTTGCACACCTCATATTGTCTCAAAACCTTCCATGGCACTGCCAGATGTTTCAAAGGACACTGTCTGAAATCTGTAGCCCAGAATTCAGGTTCCCACATAGTCAGACTCAGCTATTAGCCTTTTGGATGATTCTTCCACATTAATCAAAGAAGCATATTGGTTACTCTCCTTTACCACATTATGAGACTGAAATAGGAGAAATACATATAGGAGAAATTAATAAAGATAATAAAATGAAGAATACAGGGCTGATGAATCGCTGACCTCTACCTCTGAAACCAATAATACATTACATGTTAATTAATTGAATTTAAATAAAAATAAATAAATGTTTTAAAAAGAGAATAGAGGATTTTCAGGCTAGGTCTGTGCCTCTTTGCCTTTGTTTATATCATTCTCTCCACCTGCAAAAACATCATTGATCCTTCCTTTGTCCAGCTGAAGCCAACTCATTTCTAGTAAGTGCTCATGTCCAAGTCATCACTCTATTTGACTTTCTCTAGCTCTATTGTCCATGTGACGGACTTGCATGTAGCACCCTTTGCCTTGTATCGAAATGATCTCTCTCTGGGTCTCATCTCACTCTCTACCTGGATTGTTAGCTAACTAAGATCAGGACAAGGCCTGGCACTTCTTTTGCAGCCCTTGTGAACACTAGCCAAATGCACAACACATGCTGGTGTTTTGATTATTGAGTACTTACTGAAATTTTGCCTTTGTCTGTTTTAGGGTAAAAATACAATTCTTTATTTTACTGATGCCAATTTATGTGTCTTTGTGTAGACCTAGCCCAAATTTCCCTGCTATTCCTATAAATTATAACCTGCAGTGCCTTATACCTAGATTCTCTCTGCAGATTGAGTTCCAAACTGTGACTTTGTTTTAAGCACATCAGTCAAAATCCTGGTGCAGAGTTATTTAAAGTGGTTTGTATTTTATGGTCCTATGAAGGCTTCACATTGCAACTGCTGAGCTCTAAAAACACAGAAACTAGAAAGAGGGTACAAGGAACTGCCATCTGTCCCTATAAACAATTATCGGCCAGCCATCTGCCCATATACTGGGTAATGATTTTAATGCTGGTAATATCTGACTGAAATACTTTCTCTCCAAGGAACCAAAGAAAGGGAACCCATTAAAAAGTGCTGATCCTTCTAGTTGCTGTTTGTGAATGTTTTCTCCCATACAAGAGCCTATCATTAATTTGTATCTCTATGCTTTTCACTATGTATTGAAAAGTTATTCCTCATGACCTATCCGCAAACACCTGTAATCTTTCTATCTACAAATTGCCAGAAGGAGTTAGTGGAACCATGGAATGCCATTTAGACCCATTCAAAATGGACCAAAGTGTCCAACTCACTATAAAAGAAAACTAATAGTCAACGGATTAACAATTAACCTTGGGCTCAAGCTAAGCAGAATACAGAAACTCATAGCCAAACGAAAACCAGGCCTTCTGGCTTTCAAAATCAACTCCACAAAGTTCACATCCAGTGTAATCCCTCTAATGGGTTCACTGCTTTATTTTTCTGTGATCAAAACTGAGACAAATTGGCATTAGAGTAATAAGTGAATTATCCTTTGGATTTAAGCAGAATCCATCCAGTCATTTAAAGCAGGGCAAAGCCACCTGACAATGCATGGATCTCTGCAGATGTGACTTAATACATGAAATGAAGGTGATGCTTGTGGTATTAAATCTGAGTCATGGTTCGTTCAGCCCGGATTACTTTTTTTTGTACACAGTTGTTCTAAAAGATATGATGTGGTGGTAGTTCATAGCCTTTATCAGTAAACCTCAAGGTTAGGAACATTACCAAAATGGGCAAAGTGGATTTTCAGCCAGTGCCATTTCTTGAGAGACATGCGTTCACTAAGTTTCAACCCATACTGTCCTATACTTACTTATTTGTCTCGAAATTGCTTGTTATTCAAGTGTTGACTCGATTTTTTATACATTTCAGTACCTTTGCTGTATTAGAAACTTCCTGTGAGATAGAGATCTTGCCAACATGTTTCACATCAAAACTAGTTCCAACAATTTATATTTAAAGAATTCAACTATGTTTATCAAGTGTTCCCCATCTTTAGTTGTCTGTATTCTTTTTCTTCTTTTCTTTAAACAGCATGGCTTCTTAGAAATCTGGCTTAAGTAATGGCAATTAACTTCTATGATACTGGCTAGCCCACTGAAACTACCTTGGAAATTTTCAGATAGCTAAGAGAAGGTACGAAAAAAGTAATTCTCAGACACTCTGCATAATATGAGCTTTGGCTGCTCTAGGACGTGAGAACATAAACTGGAAATTATGGATCTGGGTCTACAAATAGGCATTGCCTGCATAGAAACTTCAGGGGCCAGAGTTTTAATGGCAATGAAAACCCTAAGGAAAATGTATGCTCATCTATAAAATGGCCAGCTTCTTTGGCTTGGTACATGATGCAACACAATGTGTAAAATAAAACTGCAATTTGGAGATAATACCTATTAACAAAGTGAAGTTTCTTTAGTAATTTTAGTAAAGAAATGAAGAAATAAAAAGATCAACAGCAAGTCTTCTTACAGAAAAAAATGAAAATGAGAGACATTTTTATTATTGTTGCCTTAAAGTTCATATAAGAACTTCTTTTTTCTGGGGTGCCTGGGTGGCTCAGTTGTTAAGCGTCTGCCTTTGGCTCAGGTCCTGATCCCAGGGTCCTGGGATCCAGCCCCGCATCAGGCTCCCTGCTCCACGGGAAGCCTGCTTCTCCCTCTCCCATTCCCCCTGCTTGTGTTCCCTCTCTCATTGTGTCTCTCTCTGTCAAATAAATAAATAAAATCTTAAAAAAAAAAAAAAGAATTTCTTTTTTCCCCCTGCACCTGACAATTTAAAACACATGGGTTGTTCCACTTATACTGTAGTAATTATAACAACGTTGTTTAAGGATAAAAGGAAAGGAGGAGCACCTGGGTGACTCAGCTGATTGTCTGACTCTTGATTTTGGCTCAGGTCCTGATCTCAGGGTCCTGGGATCCAGTCCCACATTGGGCTTCGCACTCACTGGGGAGTCTGCTCGAGGATTCTCTCTCTCTCTCCCCCTCTGCCCCTCCCTGAGCTTGCACTCTCTCTTTCTCTAAAATAAATAAATAAATCTTAAAAAAAAAAAAACACCCTTTAAAAAAAGAATAAAAGGAAAGCATAAAATCTCCATGTCATTCAGACTTTCATTCAAGATTTTGCTTCCTATTTCTTCCTAAATCTTTTCTGGGAATAACAGAAATTTATTTGTGATGATCTTGACACTTCAGGTGTGAAAAAGACATTAATAAGGCAGATATTACTGTCACTACCCCACTATGTATATGAAAAGATAATTAGTGAATCTGCTGAAAGGAAAAAAATGGGGAAAGAGAAAAGAAAATCTATCCATGCAATTACATTATTCACCAATGTCAGTTGATGACTCATTCTGCAGCCTGCCAAGGAAGTTTGCTGGAGAAAGGACTCCTTCTGGGCTCAGTTACTGCAGTGCGTTTTTGCTTGCTGGTGTTAGATTCCTGCAGCTGCTGCTCTATCATGCAGGGGGGCCGCCTCCATAAAAGCTCAGATGCCACTGCAGTAGCAGTATGTACTGGATGCTCAGGAAGTCCTGGGTAAAACAGTGGCAAAAGTGATGGAAAGTCAGGAAGACCCAAGTTCTTGGACCAGATCTTTTGCAAATAAGATATGTGAGCCTTGTCAAGCCATTTGCCCCTTCTAAGTATCACCTCCACACCATCTGTCAACTAAAAGATTTGGATTCATGGGGCGCCTGGGTGGCTCAGTCGTTAAGTGTCTGCCTTAGGCTCAGGTCACGATCCCGGGGTCCTGGGATCGAGCCCCGCATCGGGCTCCCTGCTCCGCGGGAAGCCTGCTTCTCCCTCTCCCACTCCCCCTGTTTGTGTTCCCTCTCTCGCTGTCTCTCTCTCTGTCAAATAAATAAATAAAATCTTGAAAAAAATAAATAAATAAAAATAAAAGATTTGGATTCAACTACATCATGCCTACTATTTCTCTTACTTTATGATTCTAGGATTATCTTCTCTTTTCCTCTGGCTTGAATCCTTTCATCTTCATCCCTTTTTGACATCCCTTATCTTCTGAGGGAACAAAATGCAAGAGATCTCCGAATAAAGAATCCTCTAGTTGCAAAAAATAAAGACAAAGGGAGAAGTGTAGTGTCATATAAGGCCTGTGCGGAAGAATATAGGGATTTTTAGAGGTCAAATATATATGAAGATTTTTACTATTTCTATGTGAGGCCATTCTTGATAGAGCTTGTGTTAACATTCTTGAGAAAAGGGAAATTTCACTTCCGCCTCCCACAGCCCATACATTTAACATTACAAATCAGTATTGAGTGGCTACACCACTGTTAAATAGGCAGTTTATTATTTTTTATAAAAGATTTGGTAGTGGTGAGAGCAAGAGAAAAGAATACAGGAATAAACAGTGATACAGCACTTTTTGTCTTTTTTCTATATTTCTATTTCCAACTGCTCAAGCACAAATCATGCTCTTGACTTAATGCCAAATCCACTGCTCGCATTCAACAATTCTAACATCACACTGATTTCATTTATACTAAAAACAAAATCAAGATTATTTTTAATCCCATTAATAAATTGATCAATCTATCAAAAAAAGAACAGTAAAAAAAAGTGCCCATTGGAATTGATAGACATCACTAAGGTTGAGTCATATAAATCATTCCATTATGATTTATTAATTCTTCATTAATTCGAAATACCTGCATTTATATTCCTTAAAATGGAGGATTCCTTTTAAGATATTTACAGGGGTCTATTTTTTTTCTTTGGCTTAGGTACTCTGCTTAATAACTGACGAACTTGTGGCTTAAAAGTTTTTCAGGCATAAACACGCAAATATAAACACTATGGTGGCCCCAGGTCTTTCTTTAAAAACAGAACCAATGGCTTCATAAAACATCCAAGTAGCTAGTATAATATGCCATCTCATGTACTACTAGTTATCCTATTGTTTGCCTACCCAGCAAACATTTACTCCTTATTCCTTGCGACCCATATCCCAATTTCACTCAGCTATTATGTGGCCAAATGCTTCAAGGATGTGCTCTCTCCAGTCTCAGGGGATAAATCAGGATGAGTCTAAGCCATTCAAGGTAATCACATTTTTCTTCCCAGAGAAATATGAGTAGGTGTTCCAGGATAGATTTACTTGCTCACAAAAAAAGGATATGCAAAATAGAATATGAGGGAATGTGATGGCTGGGTCACAAAATGCTGCGACCATTTTGCAAACATGAGTAGTCAAATTGCTAAGATTATCAGAAGAGAAGGAATCAACTTGGATCCTTAATGACATTATAGAGTCTCTTAACCAATACTTGGTGTCTCACGGTTTTGCATGTTTTAAGGGAGACAGTAAAATGTCCGTACTATTTTAGCTACTTATTCTTTGTAATTGCAGCAATAAGTATTCTGTCAAACATATTTAAGTAAAAAAAAAAAAAAGATATCAAAGAAATAAATTGAATATATTGTAGAGTCTATATTCAAAATGATGTTTCTACTTTAAAGTTTGGGAATCTTGTTTCCTTTCCTATTATAGCATGTAAAGGACATAAAAACTTTCTAATTTGCTTCTTTATAATGATTGTTCCAAATAAAGACATCTGCATTATATTTGATGCTGAACCACCTGTTAATTTTTAACCAAATTTTAACTAACTGCTTGAATGTTTTGTCTATACCATCCCACATATTCAGCATTACTGAATTTCACATGCAATTTACTGAAATGACCAGCTACTTTGGAGCTTTGTTTATTTTATCATAGAGACACAGCTCTAAAATACTTTGTATCATCTTAAATTGAATTAACAGAAACTAAAACAGTAACATGTCACCAGATGAGAAGAACATCATGAGTTAGGAACAGAGAGTGCCAGATTCCACAGATGACAACAGCTCAACCAATCTACCTAATTTTTGTCATGGGTGTCACTCTCAACCAAGGGCCACAGATCATTCTATATTCCCCACTAGGAGGCATCCTCAGACATGAGACCTAAACTGTCAACTGAATTAAGGTCATCCTGGCTCAGAACTCCAGAATCTCCCTTTGATCCTCTCTTTGCTACCTCTTCATTTGACAACTCTCCGATCTAGTCAGTCCTCGAGTTGATATTTGCATAGATTATTTGCTGAACACTGTGCTGGACCCTGGGCTTTTGGTAATGAACAAAATATACAAATCTCTCACTTCTCCAGTATATTTGGGAGACACATATAGTCGTTCCCCCTCACTTACAGAAACAAAACCTGGAGAAGGTTTTCGACAGGCATCTACAGGGTAGAGTTAGGGCTTTTCAGAAGATGAATTTACCAGCAGATCTCTTGGGCTCAGCTTTGAGACTTGCCAAAATTTCACCCAATTCTACATGTCCAAGTTTGTTTTTCCAACACTATCTTATGCAAGCCATGGCATTGTCAGGCTGGATTATTTGTTATTTTGAGGGTTGACCACAAGCATTTATGATATCCTAAATCGTAACTCAAATTGGCTTTAGCCATAGAAATAAATCACACCGGCAGTTAGGTATTATTGAAATACTGCTATAAGTAGACATTTCAAGTATATTGCTGGATAAATCTTAAAAGCCTAAGCACCAAGCACTGAGAACATTAAAACTCAGAACTCATTTTGCTATAGAAACAAACCACTCTATTACAAATGAATTTTGGAGCCCAAGTCATTTGTAAGATAAGTATTAGATGCGTGCTGACGCAAAATGTCACTATTCTGATTTGGGGGAAGGAAATTAAATATCACTATTTCTAAACTGGCGACATTTTTCCAAAAACACGTGTTACCGCTAAGCCTGGGCAAATGAATGCTCAATGGTGTTCTGGTACAGTCTACTATGAGCTTGTTTTATTATGCTTTGCCTCCTCCTTTCAAAGTTTAAAATCTCCTCAAATTCACTTAACTAAAATGTCCTATTAATTGCACTCTGGGTAATTAAAATTTTGCTATCTTTGCAAGACCAAGATTAAACTAATTTATTCAAAAGGAAGACCGAGCTACTATCAATGAACATTATAACCATTTCCCACCCAGATATTTTGATAAAATGTTTCCATGCTGGTTCCTTTCCTATACTGCCTTTCTTTAGTACAGCTTAATTTCTGAACAGAGAATAATTTAGGGTATTTGAAGAAAGAGGAAGTACTCACCCCTGGGTAACAAAATGGGGAAATGGTTTGTGCTACAGGGAGGGCAACAGGGGCCCCCTTTTTTTAAAAAAAAATGGACCTAAAAGCTCTTTCTGACCTTAGTAAAGTTCAAAGACATGGAAAACTCCAAGGATGTCAAACACAACTCTATTTGAACATTTAAATATGAAAGTTGTTAAATGGAAATTGCGAATCTTCCTAGTCATCTCTATTCGTTAATCCCTCAGAAAGACATAAAATCCCCAACCTGGTTTTCCTTGATAAAGGCAGCAGATTCATTCATACTAAGTAGTAGTCCCATCTGGAAACTACCTTGGCCTCCAGTCCCAATCCTTCTGCTAGCATCCTGCAGAAGTTTTTAGCCTTCATGCACTTGGAGTTTGTCCTGACATTCCTACCCCTCCCCCAAGAAAGACTCAAATAAGCACCAGGAAGCACTTATGTAAATAGCAGCTCATCAGATTCCATCTTGAAACAGAATTCTTATGATTCCAAATCCATTCTCCTGCCCACCTCCTAACATATGTCTTTAAATTCACTTATCTGAGAGCACCATGAGTAAGCCTGCTGTTTTCACAGATAAACTTGTGTAAGAGGATTAGGAAATCTCCCTATTTTGTCTCAGAGCAGTTAAAAGTCATAGGGAAGATTCACCTTAAATTTTCAAATAAATCTGTTCTTTTGACCCTTTTATCAATTCATTTCAACAATGGTTAAATAATATTTATTTTATTCATGCCATTTTATTTTAACCCTTTTCATACTTAACAATTTCCTTAATCTATAGCTCAGAAGAAGGAAGCTTTAGTAAATTCTGTCTCATTCATTAAGGGGGAGCCTGATTATAAATTTCCAATTTCTTCCTGAACCAAGAACTTTCACTAAACTCAGAGATGGATTGTTGGCTATTTTCACCGGGACACCACACTGCAATTGGCCAAAAATAGAAAAAAAAAAATTAGTACATTCACTGATTGCTTTATATTTACAATGCCAACCAGTCAGTTGATAGAAAATAATGAGTGACATAAATCTCTGTGCTTTAGAAAACAGGTACATGAGAAACATAAGATAATTAGAAGCAGGTGAGAGCTTAGAGGAATGGTTTGAAAAAAGCAAAAGTAATACCTACATTTCCAACCAATCTGCTTAGTAACAGATTCTTTTTAAAAACCTTTATTTCATTGTGCTAAGAACACTTAAGATGAGGTCTACTCTCTTAACAGATTTTTAACTGTGCAATATAGCATCAGTATAGCATTATTATCTGAGATTCTTTTTTTTTAAGATTTTATTTATTTGTTTGACAGAGAGAGAGAGAGCACAAGCAGGGGGAGCAGCAGGCAGAGGGAGAGGGAGAAGCAGGCTCCCCACTGAGCAGGAGCCCGATGCGGGGTTCGAACCCAAGACCCTGGAATCATGACCTCAGCCGAAGGCAGATGCTTAACCGAATGAGCCACCCAGGCACCTCTAACGGAGATTTTTAATTGGAGAAACTTCCTACATTGAATGAGGAGAACTGTGAATACATTGTCCGCCTTGTCACAAGAATGGTGTGGGTATGTGAATCTATGCAGAAACTTTAGAATAGGACTAGTGGTTGTGGTGAGGAGATATCTAAATGACGGAAATTCTTAAGCTATATTCTAAGTTTCTAACTGGAGTCAAAGTGATATTAGTTATGGATCTGCTATTTACAGAAAAAAATGTCTTTCTCATTAATGTATTAAGAAAATTATTTATTGGTAAACTCTATATTCATAATGAAAAGTATTTATGGAAGAACATTATATTAATCTAGCCAACAACAGTTTCGTTGTATGATCACTGCAATTTTAATTCACCAATTAAATGTTAAGTCAATAACGTAGTAAGTTCCTAAGGCGCCTGGGTGGCACTGTCAAGGTTAAGTGTCCGACTCTGCATTTTGGCTCAGGTCCTGATGTCAGGGTTGTGAGATTGAGCCCTGCAATGCGCTCTGTGCTCAGCGGAGTCTGCTTGAGATTCTCTGTCTCCCTTTCCCTCAGCCCCTCCCCACTGCACTCACACGCGCTCTCTCTCAAATAAATAAATCTTTAAAAAAAATAATGTAGTAAGTTCCTATTATGTACAAATATCTACTGAGTACTGAAGGTGAGTGAAAGAAAACTCATACAGATGACAGGACATAGTTTTTGCCCTCTAGGGGCTCACAGTCTATTGGAAGAGATAGTTATCTCACGGTTAGGGAAAAAGCAGAATGAAAGCAATGCTATAAAAAAAAAGAAATGATATAGGATTAACTTCTCTTTTGAGGTAGTTATTTATGTACATCTTATTTACCCTATAAAGAACTACAGTCAGTTTATACCTTTTGAGGACAGAAGATGGTATTATAGTTATTTGGGATTTCCAACAGTAACTTTCACATAGTTGGTTGTTAGTAAATATCCAGAGTTGTAAATTGCACTCTAATCGTGTGCTCTTAGGAGAGGCCCACAGAAGGGTGTTTTCCTCCTACAGTGATGCTACTATTTGTGGTGTAGTTTAATCTTCTGAATTTGTTCATTTGAGTAGGCAGAAAAATAAACAAGTAAACACCTTGCCTTTTTAAATTTTAAGAAATACGTAGGAAGAAAATCAATAAAATAAATAATAAAGTTGACTGCCACCATCCAATTTTGAGCTTGTCAACTTTCCCCATCTTGTCTTCAGTTTTTCTACTTGGGTCCATCCAGTTTAAGCATCCTGTGATACCTCCCTTGACCGCAGGTTCTTTTCTGGCTAACTTCCTCATTTCTCTGCTTCTCAGCAAGTTTTCTCAAAACTAGGCTAATACTCATTATTTTTTTTAAATAGTAGCTAGTATTTCTGACCTCACAGTCTTTTACCAACGCATGGAATCTACTCCTCCCAATATCAACAATGACCTTCATTTAGTTAAATCCAATGGCTACCTCCCAGTCCTCATCTTATCATATCTCGGCAGCATTAAAGACTTGATTACTATCTCATTCTCGAAGTTCAGTCTTCATTTGCTCTCCATGACACCACAGTCTTCTGGCTTTCTTCCTAGTTCTCTGGCTTCTTCAAATACTTATTTCCTTGCCCTGCCTCTTCTAATTAAGTGCACCACAATTATTCCTGGAATGTCTCTCAGTATGTCTATACTTTTCTATTATGTGATTTCAACAAATGCAATGGCTCTAAATACCACTATATACACAGGACCCTTCCTTTCATATCTTCATTCCTGACCACCATATTTTTACATAGAAATTCATGCTTGACATCTCTGGTCCAATGCCTACCTAGGCTGCTTCAAGTTAAAACGAAAGCTTAAATCAGAACAATTCTCTCAATCCTACATTATATTTCTCCTCACTATTCACCTCCACAGTGTTGAAGGCTAAATTACTATAATGTTCTTCTATAAACACCAAAAATTTTGAAAATGGAATTTACCATAAAATAATTTCCTAAGCACATTGCCAAGAAACTCAAACTGTGGAATTTCCATTTTTTTTCATAGTTTATAATTCTCGGCTGACAACTATTCCCTCTCCATTTTAAGAGTATTCACCTTTTTCTCATGAAGCATGGTTAAAACAGC
Organism: Mirounga leonina; assembly: GCF_011800145.1. NCBI lineage: Eukaryota > Metazoa > Chordata > Mammalia > Carnivora > Phocidae > Mirounga > Mirounga leonina. Next base: position 13,130,189 of record NW_023270175.1, on the reverse strand, counting down.
TGCTTTGAAGGCTTTATTTTACAATTTCATCATCCAGGTCATTCTAGGGCTAGCATCTGTTGATTTTCTTTTTCCCTTGCGAACTGGCCACATTTTCCTGGCTTTTTATATGACAAGTAATTTGAGACTGTATCTTGGATTTTGACTATTATGTTGTAAGAGTCTGAGTCCTGTTAAAATTCTCTTGAGAATGTTGATTTTGGTTTTTTGTTTTAGCAGGCAATTAACCTGGTTATGTGTAGATTGTAAGTTCTCTCTCATTTTATGCAGACAATAGTTCCAATATCTGTTTGGTTTTCAAAGTCTTCACTATACTCTTCAGATCAATCCTGCACATGAACAGAACAGCTCAGCAGTTCGTTTGAGACTTGAGTGGCATTGTGTATTCCAGTCATTCTTAAAGCCTTTGTTTTCTTTGGGTCTGTTCCATGCATGCATAGATTGGAGATGAGCCTGGGACTTAACTGATTCACACAAAGAATTTGGAGATCCCTTCTTTCATTCTATCTTCTGACAAGATACCACCTCTTGCCTCTTCAGATCACAGGGGTTCCTTTTCCAGGTTCCTTTAGCTAACAAGCAGCAGATTTTTTTCTCAGGACATTAGGCATCTATGTTGCCTCCTCTAATGTCACTGAAGCTGTGCAGCTTCTTTTCTGAAATTTGCCTCAGGGCAAGGCCAAGGTAGAAAAAGAGGACAAGAAAGAGAAAGAGAGAGAGAGACAGGACAGAGACAGAGGAAGAGAGAAAGAGAGGAAGAGAAGAAGGATGGAAGGAAGAAATGTGGGATTTTTTCATACACTCTCTGACTTGCAGGGTCCCCTTTTCCTAGTCCTCTGGCTAAAAAGAGATGGTTTCTCTCAAGGATTTTGCTTTATGAACTCAAAATGCAGTTTTGAAATCTGGTTCACCCTTGAGTTAAAGCCAAGTGATAAAGAAGGGAAAAATGTAAAAAAAAACAAGAGCAGTGAAAAAACAACCTCTCAGCCATTATTTACTTTTTAGCAACTTCAGCAGTTGCTTTTTGTATCCTACACAGTAGTTTTAGTTGTAATTTAACTGGAAGAAATAGACTAGAGTGACTTACTCCATCTTAGCTAGCTCCAGAAGTCTCTGTTCTACTTATTATTTTGTCTCCTATTAAAATGAAATGTCTAGGTATGTTCTCATATTCACTGCTGAAATCACACTGCCTAAGAACAGTACTCAACAAATAATGAGATGATATGTATTTGCTGAATGCATTAATTAGCTAATTAACATATATTTTTCTTTTCTTCCATTGACTTTCTTCTAGAAAGTTGCCAAGTATGGAAATACGGGTTTTAGAACCTCTCAAGATCTTGGCTCATTTAATGATGCTGTTTCCCTTCTATGATGTTCAATATAGGGGGATGGTGGTTAGAGTTACAAGGTCACTTGAGAATTTGTTATGGAAGGGGTGCAAAAATAAAACTGAGCTGCTATCTTCTCTAGACCTTAAATCAACCTGACCCCACTTCAATTAGCATTACCATGTATTGCAAATCTTTATGAAAGTAACTCAAGACTCCTAGAGAATTTCAGAAAACCTAAAGAACGTTAAAAAAATAATCAGTTCTCAGAAGAGCATCTTAATAAAATACTCCTTAACAACTTAAACATTATGTAAGTTGCTATTTCCCTGTTCTGAACATTTTTCCTTTCTGGAGATAAGGTATCAAAATGGCCTGTAATTTAAAGGAAAGAACACTGTGCCTATCTTTGCCCTTTTTATGCACTGAGGCAATTGAATTGACTTTCCATGGGCACACACTGATCATTAGGCTAGTAGTAGAGCAAGAACAAAATGAACTAAATTTAATGAGTAGCTGAGCATTTGAGACATGCAGCACTTCTTTTTTTTTTTTTTTTAAGATTTTATTTATTTATTTGAGAGAGAGAGAATGAGAGACCGAGAACACAAGAGGGAAGAGGGCAGAGGGAGAAGCAGACCCCCTGCTGAGCAGGGAGCCCGATGTGGGACTCGATCCCAGGACTCCAGGATCATGACCTGAGCCAAAGGCAGTCGCTTAACCAACTGAGCCACCCAGGCGCCCAGACATGCAGCACTTCTAATAGCAAGTATCATAGAGACAATATCAACAAATCTTTTCCAGTATCTGATGGATGAACATACCATCCAAGCAGTGTGAAAAATGCTCAAGAGTCCAGAAGCTGGTAGGATCCCAGAGCACCTATCTGAAAACACAGTATAGGGTCCTTCTACCTCTACCTCTTCAGCTCTTTCAGGGTTTGTTTAATTCACATGAACTATTCTGGCATACGAGAACTATAAGATACAGAGCTAAAGTAGTGCTGCCCATAGTATAAAGTGACCCTATAATTTATAGTCAAAATTGGGACATATTTAAGAAAGAAAGGAGGTGCTATTGATAATTATGATAGGAAAAGAGAAATAAACTGGGATTTACTGGGCAAACCAGGATGTACAGTTTGTCTGTATGATAGAGAAGAAGATTTAAATTACCATCTATAATATCCAATTAGCTAAACTCACTTGAATTTACAGCAAGTACATACTAAAACTCATTAACAGTAAAAAATTCTATTGGATATATTGAAAACCACAATCTTAATGATACTCAAAAAAAAGAAAGCAAAAACTAAAATCAGTTATTATTGTACATAGGGATCCTATACTTTCAAGAGAGACAAAAAAAAATTAAGAATTATTTCTGACTTTTAACAGTACAAACTATCTTTCAGGTTAATCACATATAGTCCTCATCCATGACTGAAAGTTCTTCCTCTCAGTACATTTCTTGCTCATACACATAGAAGAAATGCTAGATTTAGAAAAATAATTATGTTGTAATCCTTAATGAATTAATTTCTTTAAGTAGTAATCATCAATGGATGAAACCATTAGATGAAAGATTTGGGGTGAATTCCATTGAACTCCATAATAGAGGTGTTATATCTGAATGCACTGAATACTTGATATCCGTAAGTGTAGGAAAACAGGCATTACCTCATGATGTGATGCAATATGATTTGCAAACTACCACCTATGCTGTATTCTTACACACATAAAAGTTGAATCTACAGGAAGTCAAGTCTTAATAAATAACTTCTTGTTTACAGGAAATAAAGGTGTAGAGGAGCAAGCTAAAAAACATCACAGGGAAGCAAGCAATCTAGATTATGAAATATATTATAAGACAAGTGAGCTTGATCCTTCTATAAGTCAGTAGGATGAAGAAAGGGGAAAAAAAGTAAAGGAGAGATGTTCTGGATTAAAGGTGTAAAAAACATTAAAAAATTTAAAAGGGGCGACTGGCTGACTAAGTTGGAGGGGCATGCCACTCTTGGTCTAGGGGCTGGGAGTTTGAGCCCCACGTTGGAGGTAGAGTTTACTTACAAAAAAATTTAAAAAACTGTAAAGGACATTAAACCAAATACCATGATTTGGATTCTTATTCACAAAATAAATTCAAATAGATATTAGGTTGGGCAATCAGGTATTTGAGTAATGACCAATTGTGCTGATACAATACAATACAATACAATACAATACAATACAATACAATACAATACAATACAATACAATTGTGCTGATATATTTTATTTATCTCTCCTAATCCACTCTCCATTCATTTTCTGCACATGGAGGCAGACCTCTAGGGCTTACATAAAAGGGTACCATTGCTCTCAGTCTCTAGTTTGTTTTGTCCAGTGGGATGTGCTAGGAGACCAGAAGATTGGCATGTTGGTTGCATCCCTCTACCAAAGATAACTCCTGTTTAGTGGACCTAAGGGGCCAAACCATCCCAATTTTCCTAGGACTGACCCAGTTTTAGCACCAAAAATCCCACATTTCAAGAAATTTTTCAATCCTAGGAAAATAGAGATGGTTGGTCACCATGTGTGAACCTCCCCATTTAGCTACATTTTCAAGATTCTGCCGATTTTTTCTCTCTCCTTTGTCTTTTAGGCCTAGTAGTAATGGGTCCCTGGTGCTGCCATCAGCAGAGTACCATCCTATCCCTTGTTTTTCCTAGCATTTCCCTCAACTTTGTAAATCATCTCTCTATTAAAGTTCGTTTTATCCCTTTTGGAAAATGTTACTTGTTTTCTGCCACTACCACTGATGTAAAATAAGAAAATTTTGTCAATTTCAAATGTGTGATAATGACATTTTGCTTATGTAAGGAAACAACTATGGTTTTAAAGATGCACATTGAAGTATTTTGGAGGGCAATTATAAGATGTCTGGGATTTTCTTTTTCTTTTTTTTTTTAAGATTTATTTACTTATTTATTTGATAGAGAGAGAGAGTGCACAAGCGAGGGGAGGGGCAGAGTGAGAGGGAGAAGCAGACTCCCCTCTGAGCAGGGAGCCCAACGTGGGACTGCATCCCAGGACCCTGAGATCATGACCTGAGCCAAAGGCAGACGCTTAATGACTGAGCCACCCAGGTGACCTGGGATTTTCTTTAAAATCTTTCATTAAAATAAGGGGCCATGTAGATGAAGCATGAGTATTAAAACTTGATAATTCTAGAATATGGCTGTTTGGTATCTGGAGGCTCATTTTACTATTATCTATATTTGTGCATGTTTGTCTTTTTTTTTTAAAGTAGGTTCTACCGGGCTCCTGGGTGGCTCAGTTGGTTAAGCGACTGCCTTCAGCTCAGGTCATGATCCTGGAGTCCTGGGATCGAGTCCCGCATCGGGCTCCCTGCTCAGCAGGGGGTCTGCTTCTCCCTCTGCCCTCTTCCCTCTCGTGCTCTCTGTCTCTCATTCTCTCTCTCTCAAATAAATAAATAAAATCTTTAAAAAATAAATAAATAAATAAAGTAGGTTCTACCCCCAACGTGGAGCTCGAACTCATGACTCCAAGATCAAAAGTTGCATGCTCTACTGACTGTGCCAGCCAGGGACCCTTGTTCATGTTTGAATTTTTTAAAAAAATTAAAAAGAAATAATTCATGCAGTTTGACTTGCATGAAAAAGTTATTAGATAAATGTATAGTCATATTTTAAGGAAAATATAAGCCTAAAATGATCAACATATGAAATTATTCCTAGCCTTAAAAAAGGATTATACTGAATTAGTCCAATTTCCTCCAAGTCCTTCTTATGATCAGTGAAAAACATGTGCAGAAACGTTGGTAAGCAATAAAGATGTAGACCTGAGTAGAATGAAGGTCTATAGGCAATGTATCAATGCCAGGTAAAGAGTCTGATTGGACTTGCATGAGTAATGTTCTCACTTCTCAAACCAATCAGTCTTCCTAAGGGGATGAGTGTCTTTTATATTGTGGCCTCTGTTCTCAACTGCAGAAATAACTGATATTGAGTCATACCTATTTTTTATATATATCAGGTGGAAAAGCACTTTAAAGGTAAGAGATGTTCATTGTTGGAAATTCGGATATCCCAAAGTACTATAAAAAAATAAAATTCCCCCATAAGTATATTGCCATGTAATATTAACTGTTAATTTGTCAGTGTATTGCCATCTAGTCTTTTTTTTTTTTTTAAGATTTTATTTATTTATTTGAGAGAGAGGATGAGAGGAGAGAGAGAGCACATGAGAGGGGGGAGGGTCAGAGGGAGAAGCAGACTCCCTGCTGAGCAGGGAGCCCGATGCGGGACTCCATCCCGGGACTCCAGGATCATGACCTGAGCCGAAGGCAGTCGCTTAACCAACTGAGCCACCCAGGCGCCCAACCATCTAGTCTTTTTTTAAAGTTTTTTATGTGTGTACACACAACACACACATATACTAAATTCACATAAGTTATCATAATATAGTTATAGCTTTACTGTTTAAATCCAAGTTTTCATGTAGTATGAATAAATTAAAAATTATCAAATACAAATATGTTAAAACAGTGTTTAATAGGGGCACCTGGGTGGCACAGTTGGTTGAGCATCCAACTCTTGGTTTCGACTCAGGTTGTGATCTCGGGGTCATGGGATTGAGCCCCACATGGGACTCTGCACTCAGCACAGAGTCTGCTTGGGATTCTCTCTCTCCCTCTGTCCCTCCTGCTCGTGCTCTCTCTCTTTCTCTAAAATAAATAAATAAATAAAACCTTACCTCTGAAACAATGCAATATATGTTAAGAAAAAAAAAGAAGAAGAAGGTAGTGGGAGGGGAAGAATGAAGCGGGGGAAATCGGAGGGGTAGACAAACCATGAGAGACGATGGACTCTGAAAAACAGGCAGGGTTCTGGAGGGGAGGTGGGTGGGAGGATGGGTTAGCCTGGTGGTGGGTATTGAGGAGGGCACATTCTGCATGGAGCACTGGGTGTTATGCACAAACAATGAATCATGGAACACTAAATCTAAACCTAATGATGTAATGTATGGGGATTAACATAAGAATAAAAAAAATTTAAAAAATAAAATAAAATAAAATATATTTCAGTGATTAAAAAAATCTTTTTTAAAAAAAGAATATTTGCATCTATGTTCTTGAGGAAATAATGATCTGTAGTTATATTTTCTTTAATTGTTATTATTATTTTTAAAGTAAGCTCTATACAAATATAGATGCAAATATTCATAAAAATGTTTTAGCCTAGGGGTACCTGGCTGGCTCAGCCAGAAGAGCAAGAGACTCTTGACCTGTAGGTTGTAAATTCAAGTCCCATATTAGGTGTATAGATTACTAAAAAAATAATTAAACTTAAAAAAATATTTCAGCCTATGCAATCCTACAGTATATAAAATAAATAATCTATCATGATCAATAGGGGGCCTTTCTGGGAATACAGGGATCATTCAACATTCAGAAATCAATGTGATTTACCATACCAATAGACTAATGAAGAAAAAGCACCTGATCATCTTAGTAAGTGGAGAAAAGACATTTGACAAAATGCAGTATTCATTCATGGTAAAAACTCAGCAAATCAGAAATGGAAAGAAACTTCAACTTGATAAAGTTCATCCTCAGTAAAACACCCTATATCACACTTAATGGTGACAGGCTGAATGCCTGTCTTCTAAGATTGTAAAACAGGCACTATCTGCTCTCTCCATTCAACTCAATATCATACTAGAGATTCTAGTCACTGCCGTAATGCAAGAAAAATAAATAAAATTCATATAGATTAGAAAGGAAGAAATAAAACAAACTATATTCACAGACTAGTAAAAAACCCCAAAGAATCAACAAAAAAAACCCCAAAAAAACTACTAGAACCAATATGGCCACAGAATACAGGTTAATACATATAGATCTTATATCTATATGATCTAGTAATGAACAATTAGAAATCTATTTTTTTAAGTACAGTTTATAGCATCACAAAAAAAAAAAAAAAAAAGAACCTCAGGTAATAACCTAAAAAATATGTGCAGGATTTGTATGCAAAAACATACAAAATCATAATTAATGAAATCCAGAAGACCTAAATAAAAAGATATGTCTATTTATGAATTTCAAGAATCAGTGTTGTTAAGATGTCCATTCTATTCAAATGCATCTGTATATTCAATAAAAATCTTACAGAGAATACCAAAAGGACTACTACAGAAAATAGCAAGATAATTCTAAAATGTATATGAAAATGCAAAGGAACTAGAATTGCCAAAATGATTTTGAAAAAGAATAAAACTCAGATTTGCACTACCCAATTTCTAGACTCACTATAAAACATATTCCACACACGGTTATAGCAAAAGGATAGGTATATATTTCAGTGGGAAAAATAGTACTGAAATAGACCAACAGATATACAGTCAATTGATTTTCTTTTTCATTATTTTCAATTACACAATACATGACTTCATTCTTGTTGTAAAAATTCAAACAACACAGATAAATTAAAAGTCCTTCTCAAAATCTGGCCCCTAATACTACTGACTTTAGAAGATATTTCATCTATGAGTGAGCAGTATACCAGGTCGAAAGAGCCAGACCCTACTTCTGGTTCTGGTATAAACTTGATGTTCTATTTTGAGCCTTTCTGGGTTCAAAGAAAAGAGGCACACACAGATGAGTATGATTCATATTAAGAATACTGTAAGGAGTACAAAAGGACAGGAAAGAATCTGAATATTACAACCAGTCTCACAGAGAACTGGAACATTATCTGGAACACAGCTCTGCAATAGTAACTCAGTCCTACTTTGAGGTCCTTAACAATAGAGATCCATTACACACTCAACTCCCAGCTCTCCACTATAATGACCCAGTGTTTTGTTCCTCCTTATACTTTTCCAAATACTTTCTGAATTCCTGACTCTCTTCTTATATATTCTGCCTACCACCTTTTATACCTCTTCAGTCTCCTCATCCTAATTTCCCCATAGTGCCTGCCCTTTCTATTAGAACTTTCATTTCCTTTAAAGTAAGTTTCTGGTTAGCAATTATCTAGCATGGAGCCTTTCTTTTTGGCAAAGCCCTCATGCCTGACAGTCTCATAGGCTGCTGGTCAGCCCAAAGATAGCTATTGTGGTCAGCTGAGTTTTGACCAAGGCATAAAAGCAATTAAATAGATTGGCTATTCTTTCCAACAAATGTTGCTAGAATAATTGAATACCCAAACTCACAAAATAAAAGAAAAACAAACAACAAAGAATCCAGCAATCCCACTTTTGGTATATATCCAAAGGAAATGAAATCACTATCTCGAACAGATATCTACAACCCTGTGCTTATTGCAGCATTATTCACAATATTCAAGATATGGGAACAACCTAAGTGTCCATTGCTGGATGAATAGATAAAGAAAATGTAGTATATTTACAATGCAATATTAGTCAGCCATAAAAAAATAAGGAAATCCTACTATTTATTACAACATAGATGAATTTGGAGGGCATTATGCTAAGTGAAATAAGGCAGACAGAGAAAGATAAATACTGTATGGTAAAACTTATACGTGGTATCTAAAAAAAAATAAGTCAAACTCATAAAAGAGAAAAAACAGCCTTAATCCACTCATGACCCCATACAAAGAGTAACTCAAAATATAGGCTAAAATGTAAAATCTAAAACAATAATACTTCTAGAAGAAAACATAGTACAAAATTTTTGTGAACTTGGGTGAGGCAAATGTTCCTTTAACATACCACGAAATCATAAAAAAAATTCTTATAAATTGCACTTCACCAAAATTAAGAACGGTTGCTCTTCAAAAGACAGAGAATGGAAAGAAAAGCAAAGATTGGGAGAATATATTTGCATTTTACATATCGGACAAAGGATCTGTATCCAAAAAAAATGTATTTAAAAACTCTCAAGGGCGCCTGGGTGGCTCAGTTGGTTAAGCGACTGCCTTCAGCTCAGGTCATGATCCCAGGGTCCTGGGATCGAGCCCCGCATCAGGCTCCCTGCTCGGCTGGAAGCCTGCTTCTCCCTCTCCCACTCCCCCTGCTTGTGTTCCCTCTCACGCTGTCTCTCTCTCTGTCAATTAAAAAAAAAAAAAAAAAAAAACTCTCAAAGCTCGGGCGCCTGGATTGCTCAGTGGGTTAAGTGTCTGCCTTCAGCTCAGGTCATGATCCCAGGGTCCTGGGATGGAGCCCCTCGCTCCACGTTGGGTTCCCTGGGAGCCTGCTTCCCCCTCTCCTACTGCCCCTCCCCCTGCTTATGCTCTTGCTCCTGCTCTCTCTCTCAAATAAATACAAAATCTTAAAAAAAAAAAAAAAAAACCTCTCAAAAACTGTTGAATCACAGACCTGTACCTCTGAAACATATAATGCATTATATGTTAAAGAAAAAAAAAAAAAGGAGAAGATAACAGGAGGGGAAGAATGAAGGGGGGGAAATCGGAGGGGGAGACGAACCATGAGAGACTATGGACTCTGAGAAACAAACTGAGGGTTCTAGAGGGGAGGGGAGTGGGGGGATGGGTTAGCCTGGTGACGGGTATTAAAGAGGGCACATACTGCATGGAGCACTGGGTGTTATACGCAAACAATGAATCACGGAACACTACATCAAAAACTAATGATGTAATGTATGGTGACTAACATAACATAATAAAATAAAATAAAATAAAAAGATAATATGAGCAAAACAAACAAACAAACAAACAAAACCTCAATAATAAGAAAAAGCAGCCTAACAAAAAAATGGCCACAGACATATCAGTGAAGAAAACATACAAATTTTAAATGGCACATGAAATGATGCTCAACATTATTATTCATTAGGGAAATGAAAATAAACCTGTGAGATATCACTAAACACTTAATAGATGGGTTTTAAAAGAAGCCATTGTCAATACAATGGATTGGTAGGGATGTAGAACAACTAACTCTCTGACATTCCTGTTGGGAATGCAAAATGCTGTAGTCACTTTGAAAAACCGTTCAATGGTTTCTTATAAAAGTGAACTTTCACTAACCATTTAACCCAGCCATCCCACAACTAGGTATTTATATAAATTAATTATATTATATATTATATCAATTGTATATTATATTATACATACTATATTATATATTAATTTTATTCAGTACTCCTACTTATTTATATAAACAAAACAAAAACTTATGTTCACACAAAATCAGGTATGCCAATATTTACAGCAGCTTTATTCATCATCACCACAAATGGGAAACCATCGAAGTATCCTTCAATTGGTGAATGTATATCAATATAATGGGATAGTACTCAGCAATAAAAAGGAGCAAAGTACTCATACATGTCCTAAGACGGATAAATCTCAAAGGCATTATGCTGAGTGAAAAGAGCAAGACTCAAAAGGATACACAGTTGTCACACTCTGTAGGACTGTATACTACAAAGTGTAAATTTTACTGTTCTAAAGCATATATTAACTAAAAATGGTAGTAAACTGGTACTGCTTATTTTAGCAATGTACAGAAATGCAGTCTCTAAAATTTTATGAGGCTAAAAGTAAGCAAATTAAAGTTATTTCCATAACCTTTCAAAATTTTTATTTAGTTTTGAGAGTTGCTATATTGTTACACACATATTTTCCTTAGGAGATAACAAGCTACTGACGACAAGCACCTAAAATTTCATCACATGTGGTGTCATAGTGGTACAAGGAGGTAGTTCTCATGGGCTCAGCATGTATTTAATTTTACATAATAACTGAACAACGAACACTTTAAGACCTACCATGCATGGTGAGTTGCTCAATTATTCAAAATTTGATATCTCAATTTTTATTCACCAGCATCTGAGTATCTTGTTCAGAAGTAGAATAAAGAGCACTGAACTGTTTTCAATGCATACCTGGATCCCAATGTCAAATTTGCTCTCAATAGGGAAACTGGAGGACTCCATAAAAACCTGCTTTTATTGTTCCTTTTTCTGCTGCTCTTCTGGCTAGGACCTGCACCCCCACTTTACACACACCTCAGAATGCAAATGGTGTATGACCTCCCTGTAAGGGACAAGAAATTAAGAATTTCTTTAGAAAAGATAACATCTAAGGAAGACCAGATGAGAATGACTGGGCAAAGCTATCATATGTGTATTCCAGACCATCAGAGCTAAACATCTCAATGCCAAGACCCTCCCCCCAGCACACAGCCCCCCCACCCCCCACCCTGGCTCCAAGGAATAACACCTGGGTCTTCATCTTCTAACTGCTTCCTGGATGCCTGAGAGGACACAAACACCAGGTCACAGTTCTCGGTAAAAACCTTCAGACGCCAAGCTAAGACAAGAGTCCCTCCTTTCCTTCCTGAATCTCCCAGACACTCTGTCTGTACCTGCACTCTCACTATACCTTCAGTAAACTCTGCTTTCACCTCCTGTTGGCTCATGTTTGATTTGATTTCTATCCTGTGTACAGCAAGGGACCTTCTTGGTCCTGCAGGTCCCCCTCTGGGTCCTCAGACCTGGCCTGTTGACATCAAACCTGGAGGTAGGTCTTAGACTAATTTGTTCCTTAGTATTCCAATCTATAAGGATTTGTAAAATCACTCTTCACAGAATTTTGAAAGCTCTGTAAAACTTACAAATTAGATTTATGTTAGGAGGGCAAGCAGGCAGAAACCCAGATTCCCAACACTTGCTTTAAGTGTGGTAGCTGTACGTTAATCTATATTACATATTATTAATATATGTGAGAAACAGGCTACTGGTGAGATGTTTTGAAAGTCAGCAGCGTAGATGTTCCTGTCCATCTCTATGATTCCTATTGCAAATATTTAATAATCATATAAGTGTGCAAATGCCATTCAGATACCTAATTTAGACACAAAATGGAAACAAAGCAAAATGTTCCTGTAGTTGTCCCTCCCAAATAAAACAGTAAGAAACAGTTGTACTGGAAAATCACAAACCATTATCTTGGGCCTTCTCTTCTCAGGTAATACACTAAGACTCTTGGTAGAGGAAAATCTGTACAGAATTACCAGGGACCTCTTCAACACAAATAGAGACTACGATGCATCTCAATACTGTCCTCACATAGGCTGGGCAGGTAAGCAGGAGAAACACTGTTGACAAAAACTTAAATTAAGTGAGCCATTTTGCACAGATTTGCATTCCAGCAAAGGTGAACTTACAAAGTGCACCTTGGTTCAAATACTTACAAGAGTTCCAATGTTTAATACTTTCTGGACTGGAACAAAGAAGTTAGTGAAAGGTCAGCATAGTAAGTGTACATAAAAAAATCTGGCAAAAATTTTCTCTGTAGAATGGGGCAATTTCACCCATATCCTGTAGGCAATATTCAGATGGAGTACACAGTCTGTAGAGATTTGTCACTTGCCACATCACTATTTCAAAATAAAATCTATTGGCCAATAAAGAAGGTAAGTAAAATGGTACAAAAAGTCCTATTAAATTGGGTTCAATTCTTGGCTGTACTACCAAATAACTATATGTCTCGGGCAAATAATTTTCTGTCTCAGGCCACAGTTCCCTCATCTACAAAATGAAGGGGTATAAATAATTAATCTCCAAATTCCTTCCCATATCTAATAACATTCTACAATCGAGAAAGGAGAGGGGCCCAAACGTATGCTACTAATTCTCTCCATCTAGCTATCTCCAAACAAATAGTGTTTGTCAAGAATCAAAGCCTGATTATAATCTTTTTCATGTGTTACATTGCCTATTGCTCCCCGCTGCTGCCTAAGGGAAACCACCTCACTGTGGGCACAACCACAAATCAAATTCTATGCTCTCATTACAACTCAGAGCCAATTATACAGAAGTGTTTGATGAGTAGCCAACCCCGATCCCTGCCATTTTCTCCCCCTCTTTGCTCAATATTTCCAAAACCTGCCATACAAAAGAGAAAAGTATGCTTAGTACTTCAAAAAGATCTGCACATAATACAAATCTTCGGGGATTTTGCTCAGATTTCACTAAGCCCAGGCCCACCTCAGCATGATTTTTAAGGTCAGAGAAACCTTCAGCCATCTTAAAGGTGCCAATCGTCTTGGTCAATTCTTTGCAAAGGATGTTTTCACCTACTTTTCAATTTGTCTAAATTTTCCGTAACATTGGGAATGGAAAAGATACAGCACTCTAACTTAGATAACATATTATTCTGCTTTACAAAATAGCATCTTTTTTTCCTTATGAAACAAACAAAAAAAGTTACATGTGGGGGCAGGAGTGTTTCTGAATTCTCAATGTGTTGGAAACAGTAAGGGTCTTTAGCACTATTATTAGACTGATTTACAGCTCAGTGCTAAGAAGAACCAAGGCCAATAATTTGAATCTATTTACCAGGTCAACAGGAACTTAAATGCACAAGAAAGACTGGGAGATTATGCCTACCTTAGTGAGACTACTTTCCACATTGAGGCAATATGTCATCTATTCACGTGCTGCTAACAGCAGAGAAAATCAGTATAGTTTCAGATTTTGGGAGACGGTGGTCACCTATATAGTTATTTCCAATGGGGTGATGAAGCAAACACACTAGTTTTTAAATCAATTCCTTTGATTTGAGGGCACAGGAATATGATTTACTTATGATAACTGTAAGATTGTACACCATGGAAACTTTATATAATCCACTCACTGATTGAATTTCTACTAGGATACAAATATGATTCATGGCAGAATCATTAAGATGTTTGAGGTTATAGAAAACTACTCAAAAAAACTCAAATCGTACTTCGAATGATAAGCTTTTGAGCTTCTGTTTATTTTCAGTGAGGGGCTTTGAGTTGTTACTTGTTGATCCTGTGCAGAAGCATCAAGTTCCATTCCCAGGAATAATGATGGGGAGGATAGAGGGTGGAAAGTGGTAGTCGTTCTGAGAATGGGTCAAAAGGGAATACATGTATGCCTAGCACCTATGATGATCAGGCCCCTACGTTTTTAGATCTCAATTTTAACTGGATTCTTTTAAGGCACCTGTGACTCTAAATCTCCTATCGCCCCAAGAACTTGCCAGATTGGAGCTATATATATTGGAGAGACACTCAAAAAGAAATTTGTCCAAATAACTTCAGTCTTTCTTTCTCTCTCCCAGAAAGGAGTAGGAAGAGTGGCCCAGAGAAATTTGAACATAGCTGACTTCAATTGGAATCACCCAGGAGAGGAAACGGGGCTTGAAAATAGATCTATCCATTGAGACATGCAGGACAATGGAGAGTAGGGACCGAGAGGCTAGAATAGGCCCAGACGCAGGGTGTGGGAAGAAGCCTAATTCCACAAGCAGAACTCATTTAAATAGGAGTTAAGAATGCAGATGGTGTCCCAAGCAAGCAGTGAAGAGGAAGAGGGAAACTAACATAAGGTGATGGGGTTTTCTGCCTAGGGCAAGGCCAGCTACAGTTAAGGGGAAATCAAAGGAAAGATGATACTTGTTAGTTATAGCAAGCAAGTCAGCATACAGACAAACATAATGGAAATTTCTTTTGGCCTGCCACATCCCAGCCACTGTGCTAGGCTTAGGATAAGACTTAGGTACCTGCAGTTTTGCAAAGCCAGGAATCCCAGCAGCTGGGAGGGAGGAAGCAAGCAATATGTACCAGAGAATGCTGCTAGAAAGAGCTTCAGATAGCTCTCTGAATTCTTCAGTTTGCCTTTGTCCAGTGTTTGGATTTTACCTAGTGCCAATACGGACACATATATGCTTGTCCCTTACAAAAGCACAGTATAAGGAATACTGGAACACTTAGGAATACTGATTCTAAATCCTCTGCTCTACATTTTTAGAACCATGCTGCACTGTAAAATGCAGATAATACTAATCCCTGAGACCAATCTTTCTCTAGCACTCTTATGAGAATTCAACGAAATCATAGATGTGAACATTCTTTGTAAACCATGAAGTGCTCTCCATAGCCTGGTTATGATGATCAAATTTATGATAAGCAATGCCCTAGTTTGCTCATCTCTATACCCTTCTTAAATAACAGATGCCTAATCTCTTACAAAGTGAAATTATGTAATGCAATTAGATGAGCTAGCTTGATAAACTCATCTTAAAGACTAAGCGGCCCTTCTTAACTAATCCAATCTCTTGGCAAACCCAAGGTAAGGGCGTAGAAGGGTCCTGCCCAATATTACACTAGTTACAGTCGGTTGGTCACTTTCCTGGCATCTTTTTAAGTGTGTGGCAATAGAGTACACGTAGCAATAAATAATGTAACCCAAGTAAAATTAATTGATAAAGGAAAATAAGACTGAGGAGAAAAAAACAATTTAACCTAGACACGGGATAGTAAAGAAATCCTAACTGACACAGAGCTTCCTCTCTAGGAGCTATCCCATTCTATGTATACAAATTAAACTTTGTCCCAACCTTAAGTTTGGAGAAGAGCTGTCTGTACTTCCTGTCCAATATCAGTCTCGTGAAAAGAGGGGCATCCCTTATTTTATCCTAAGCTTGCAATGGTAGCAAACGGGAGACTGGTCAGTTGTGATGTAACGTCAAGACCTTCTCTCCTGCTCCGCTAGCACCCAGCATGGCAGAAATCATGAGAAATATCTGTTTCTGCATCTCCTCCTTGGCACCAATCCCCATGCCCTCAGGCTGTTGAGGCAGGTGTGAAAACACAGAGGCAGTGATTTCTGCCTTGGGTGGCCAGTTCTCTCCAGGCCCTGAGTCACGGTAAAGGCAGTCTGGGTCGAGTGAATTAAAGCTATCCATCAGGCTCCATGCACCACACTGATCAGCTGACAACGGGGAGAAGTAAGCTCTCACAAGGGGAATGGAAATGCAAGAATGGGAGATTTAAAATTAGGAACCATTTCAGGAAACAGACTGGTAAGGAGGGGAGCCATTATTCTATCACATTTTGAAGCGACATTCAGGCTTTACCTAGAAACACAGCCTCATTTTTCAGGGAAAGTATGGCTAACCTATGAGTTATAGGGGAGAAAAATACTGAGACCTTTTCATGTTTTTAGGCAAACGTGAAAGGACTAAACAGGCCATCTTTGTTGCCTCCCGGTACTAAGCAGGCCAGCTTTTTTTTTTTTTTTTTAAAGATTTTATTTATTTATTTGGACAGAGAGAGACACAGCGAGAGAGGGAACACAAGCAGGGGCAGTGGGGGAGGGAGAAGCAGGCTTCCCGCTGAGCAAGGAGCCCGATGCGGGGCTCAATCCCAGGACCCCGGGATCATGACCTGAGCCGAAGGCAGACGCTTAACGACTGAGCCACCCAGGCGCCCCTAAGCAGGCCAGCTTTAATTACCAAAAGCAGCTATCTTGTCTACATACTTGCTGTGCTGTTTAATCTACAATCCCAGGTGTCTCAGCCTCTCTATCTGTCAGCCAGCTCCACTTTTATGGAGAGGCAAAAAGATGTCACTGGGAGCAAGCTTGTGATCTCTCTTTTCCCAACTCAGTCGGTCTCTGTACATTTATTATTTCATTACAAGGAGAATCAAAAATGATAATCCTGGGAAATTAACACAGAGCAATGTGGATGCTTATCCACAATGCATTGCCTTGCAAGTCCTAGTTCTGCCCCAACTAGCAAATTGAATCTGATACATCTTCATACCCAGCAGGAAAAGAACGGATTATGCCTTTCCTCCCAGATGCTAAATCAGTTGCACTTCTCCAATTCTCTACTTCTCTGTCAGACTTCCAGGAAAGCTTCATGTCTAGTATGTGTATGACTGGGAACTCTTCCATATGGAAGGACGCTATACTACTCCACACTGCCACTCCATTCAAACCCAATTCTGATGGCACTTGTAGCAAACTAAATAGGTATTGACAAAATAGGCTGTTATTTGAGAAGCAGAAATAACAGACACCTTAATCAAAAATATCTCATGCCATGCTCCTGCTAAGGACCTACTAGGATGCTTTGTTACCTTATTCATTCATTCACAAAAATTCACTGAGCAATTCCTCTGTAAGCTCCTTCGTGTCACCCACTCTGCCAGAGGCCAGAGATACAATATAGTGAAGTAGAAGGACAAGTAAATCGGTTTCAACTGTGTCAAAAGCGCTCCAATAGAGATAAGCACAGACTGCTGTGGGAACACAGAGGACAGAGACATGTAGAATGAGAGCATGAGTGAGAAAGCAAGCACTAACTTGGCAGAAAATTGCAGGTTGGAGACACTTAAATACCAGGTTTTCCTGCTTTAGAATTCAATGAGGGCCAGCACTGGCAGAAATTATGCTGTACATAATCATTCATTTCAGGCTGCTACATTTCTGCATAAGTTTTATAGCCTAGATGAGAATTTTCCAATAGAGCTGTCTCCAAATATAGAAACAGTCTGTATCTGCACTGTCCAAGATGGTAGCCACTAGCCACATGTGCATGTTTAAGCACTTGAAATATGGTTAGTGTCAATGAGGAACTGAATTTCTAATTTTTGTAATTTTAATTAATTTAAAAGTAAACATAAATTGTCACATGAGGCTACCGGTTACCATATTACACAGCACAGGTCTAGATGGCATGTCGTATTAAGATGGAGTAAGTAAAAGGTATACAGATCCTCACTAGGCAATTATACTGGACATTACAAAAGCTAAAGCTAAACAATTCTTTTCATGTCTTACTGCCACTACCAAATTTAGGGCCCACATCATGTTATACTTAAACTTCTGATTTTATGGAATTGATCATTTGTGAGCACTGTCTTCCTCCAATCCATCGTATCACTATGAGATTACTTTCTAAAATGGGAAATTACAGGGCGCCTGGGTGGCTCAGTTGGTTAAGCGACTGCCTTCGGCTCAGGTCATGATCCTGGAGTTCCGGGATCGAGTCCCACATCAGGCTCCTTGCTCGGCGGGGAGTCTGCTTCTCCCTCTGCCCTTCCCCCATCTCATGCTCTCTCTCTCTAATAAATAAATAAATAAATTTAAAAAAAAATGGGAAATTACATAAAAAATGGAAGACCATTGAATGGTTAAAAGTGGGTAAATGGAATGATCAAAATCTTCTTAATCTGATTTCAATTTACTTTTTCAACATTATTTCCCATTATACCACTCATGCTTCCTAAGCTTCAAACTAATGCATCCTAGGCTTAAACCAATGGGATCTCTCACCATACATCAAATATGCTTGGCATTTTACTGTTCCTATACATTTGTTTAAGTTGTCTACTTTTGCTGGAATGCTCTTTATCATCTCTGACTTTTGAAATCCTCAAAGCCAAACATAAATGCCACCTTCTCTAATTAGGCCTTTCTGGGTTTTCCCTTAACCAGCTGAAATTAATTTCTTACTAATATATATTATATATCTGATAGGAGTACAAACACAAATAACCAACAGTTTAAGTTTCAGACCAGAAAAACATAGATACTAACATTGATCTCCTAAAGTCTACGTATGGACCTCAGGCTATAATCCTCTAAACGAGGCATTTTTAGTTTCACTATGAAATTTCATTGGGTTTTACAACATTTTGGGGGAAGTCTATTCCTCTAATACATGATGTAAATAAAACAGAATTCTGTGGTCAAATAAATTTTAGAAACTCTTCATGGAAAATGAAACTCTCTCTTTGAAGTCTCACTGTGCAGGACTACAGTATTTATCAGAACTTTTAACAAATTAATGAAATTTATTTAACCCAGACATTTTAAAACTTGAGTAACCATGTAAATTTGTTTTTTACAGTATGTCTATTAACATTTTATGGCACACTATGGCATTATGGAATACAGTTTAGGAAACACAGTCATTAAAAAATGGAGATTCCTTTGAAAATATTTCTGAAGATAATATTTAGGCTTGAAGTTACTATTTTAAGCATTGCTATTATTGCATTAAGTGATCGGAAACACTTAGAAGATGAATCAACTACTGTGTACTGTAGAAGCAGAAAAATCTTCCCTTCCTCCTTTCTAGGAGCTTTGGCTGGTCTAATAATTAAATTGACATTAGACACATTACAAGAAAAACAAATTTAATTTTGTATATACAAGAGCCCCAGAAATATGAGACTCAAAGACAGTCAGGCAATTGATGTTTATACGCCATCCCTATGGAATGGGAGAGGGGCCTGGGGCTTCAAAGGGGAGGAGGGTAATTCACAGGACAATAAGAGCAGATGTTTGGTAATTAGATGTTTGCCCTGCCATATAAATAGGTCTTTCAGATAAAAAGTTATCTCTGGTAATAGCTCTCTTTCTGGAACAAGCCTCATATCTAAATTATTTTAGGTAGTTAAGGGAGAGGTAAAAGATTTTCTTGAGTCTCCTGGGTCTTGATTGCCTTTAGCTCAAAATAATCCACATGCCTAAGTAGCACATTCTGGGGGAGCATAGTTTGCTCCCCTTCAGTATCTACTCTAACCCCTGTTCTGTGCTAAATGTTAGGGGAGGGATGAAACAGGATGACTTGGGAATACAGGAAAAAATGAGATACAAACAATGCCTGCCAAAATTTGATCTCTCTAGACTCCGGATGTCTACAAATTTGCCGTTAGTTTTCCAAAAACAATGAATTACTGGAAAATATAACACATACTGCAATTAAATGTTGAAAAAAAAAAAAAAAACCCAGAAAGTTGGCTCAGCACAGTGTTGTGTTGGTTTTTGTGGTGGTTGTTGTTTTCTGATACTGTTCTTAGTATGATTATATGGTTGAATGGACATAACTGGGGGGAAAGGAGTGAAGAATCTGTAACTTAGTACTGTGAAAAGAGAAGGGGATATTGACATGGCATGAAGAAGAGTAGAGATGAGATAATCATACCCCTGAGGATTGTGAAGCCTCTGTGTGTGTGTGAAGCATCTAATGGCTCCAAAATGTGATTATCTTCTGGTCCCCACACCACCTGGAATTGCCTAATTGCTATTCTCCAAGTCTCAAAGAAAAAAAAGTGCGTATGCAAAGACAAACAAGTTGGCAGGGCAGTTTGGAAAGCATGATGGCTCTGCCTGAACAGCAGTCAGAGCTGAGCCATGCAATTTGGAAAGGAAGCCAGTGTTGAATAAACACAATAAACACACAGTTTATTTATTGTTCCAATGTTTCATAAATATTATTTATTTTGGAAGGGGAGCATAATGGCAAAGTAATAGGGAGCAATTAGCATTGCTAGGGAAATAAAATGGAGCCTTCCCAAGAAAGGCTGGTAAGGAAGAGAGAAGCTGCATTCTTTTGTAGCATTTACATTGACATTTCAGTGAAAAGGGAATGGGGAATCAGTCAGGTGAGAGCAACTCATCAGTAATGCCCAGCCACCTCATGGACATTGACAGTTTAGAAGATAGGTTGAATTTATAGTTCCAGAAAGTTTCCTTTGGTGCAGATGTCTCTTACTATAAAATATAAAGAAGTCTTCCGTGCAGAAGTAGCAACCAAAGCAGACTTTCTACAGGATTGAATAGGGATTAAAAGTTTTCAGACAAACCTAATGGCTCAAAAATATGTTTTATTGATGGCATCTTGTTTTAGAAAAATAATCTTTGTCATTTTTTTCTCAATGAATAAGTTAGCCAAACAAATGAAGAAGCCTTAGCAACCATAAAACTGGAACTTTGCTTATGTCACTAAAAATGGAGCATGTGGTCTTTGAACAACTATATATTATAATTTGCCAGAAATTAATTGCCACTTAGTTATCAGTCCAGCAATTTGTTTCATTTCAAAACATTTTGAGGCTTTCATGAAGCCATTTGGGAGACTTGTGAGCAGACTGTACTCCCTGGGACGGAGGGCGCTCTGATGGGTGCTGAGACTAAAGAATAACTTTCAAAGTGAAGATAGAAGTGATGGTGAATGATGAACATAGATAAGGTACCCCATGAATTTGAGATAAACTGAACAGATGACAATGCTTACATAAAATATGCACATTTCAAGAGAGAAGGAACTATTCCAGTTACAATGCCCAGGTAGCTTTTCATATAACATTTACTTATATCTGCATGAATTAATAACTCATGTATTCCCAAAATATCATCATTTACAGATAAAGATTGGAGAGGCTTTAAGGTGAAATTAAGACTATGATGCCTGTAGATGCAGGATCTAGTTACAATGTAGCTGTAAAGTGCTGCCTTGTCTTTGCCCCCTGCTCAAAATAAAGCTGTTACCTTTCTAGCCCTGTCCGCCATGGTGCTTAGCAGCCAGGGATGCATGGTCTCAGACATGTTTACCAAGTAAAACACTGACTTGAGGGACGCCTGGGTGGCTCAGTCATTAAGCGTCTGCCTTCAGCTCAGGTCATGATCCCAGGGTCCTGGGATGGAGCTCCGCATCGGGGTCCCTGCTCAGCGGGGAGTCTACTTCTCCCTCTCCCACTCCCCCTGCTTGTGTTCCCTCTCTCTCTGTGTCTCTCTCTGTCAAATAAATAAATAAAATCTTAAAAAAAAAATAAAATAAATAAAAAAATAAAAGACTATGATGCCTGTAGAATAACAAACTAAATGCAGCAAGTTTTAATAGTACCATTTAGATTACAGCACAAACTTTAAGAATGCTCTAAAGCCTGAGATGTCTACAGATTTCCTTTCAGATCCTGCGTTTGAAACTTCAGCAATGCCAAAACTATTCTCCAAAAGTACACGTAAAAACATATAAGAATAAGGCCAATATTTATTTTTTTCCAAAAGGACCTTAGATTTTATCACACTATTTTACCACACTAACAAAGTATCATAATTCAATTTATCTTAAGTTTAGTTTTGTTTTTTTTTCTTAAGTAGGCTCCATGCCCCATGTGGAGCACAACGTGGGACCTAAACGCACAACCCCAAGATCAAGACCTGAGCTGAGATCAAGAGATGGATGCTTGGGTCGCCTGGGTGGCTCAGTCAGTTATGCGTCCAACTCTTGGTTTCAGCTCAGGTCATGATCTCAAGGTTGTGAGATTGAGCCCCACATTGGGCCGGAGTCTGATTGAGATTCTCTGTCTCTGCCTCTCCACCCTGCTTGTACTCTCTCATCCTCTCTCTCAAATAAATAAATAAATAAATAAATAAATAAAATCTTTAAAAAAAAAAGAGTAGGACGCTTAACTCACTGACCACCCAGGTGCCCCAAATTGATCTTGTTTTAAAAATGCTTATAATTACACAAGTCTTGTGTAACTTAAAACTTCAGCCAGAAGAGACTATAGCAATAGAAGATGACCTTCTCTTAGTTTCCATGGAAACAACATTAAGGGGAAATAACATCAAGAAAATACATTTATCTATTTTTTAATGGACTTCTGATTCTACCAGGCTATTGAAAATTATAAAACTAAGGGGGGCCTGGATGGTTCAGTTGGTTGAGTATCCGACTCTTGATTTCAGCTGAGGCCATGATCTCAGGGTCATGGGATTGAGCCCCATGAAGGGCTCTGAGTTCAGCAGGGAGCCTGCTTCCCCATCTCTCTCTCCCTCTCCCTCTGCCCCTTGCCCCCATGCTTGCTCTCGCTCTCTCTCAAATAATAAATTAATTTAAAAAAGAAAATTATAAAACTAAGATCATAATTGTAATTACTTAAAGAGAAAACAGGGCATTGTTTTCTCCAGAGTAGCAGTTCTCAGAAGGAGGTGTTATTTTACCCTCCTCCCACAGAGGACTATCTAGAGGTATTTTTGGTTGTCACAGCTAGGAGTAGGTAGGGTTTGCCACTAGCATCTAATGGTTAGACCCGGGAAAAATGCTAAACATCTTACAGTGTACAGTATGAACCTCCCCTAATGATGCCTCCCCCACAAATTAACTAGCCCAAACTATCAAAAGTGATCAGGTTGAGAAACTCTGGTTTCAAGGTTTCTGTGTTACTTTTACTTCTTAACTAATGGGATACTTAAAATATTGTAACGTGGGTGGGATAGATTTTTATAATGAGGAAAATGATAGAAAATAGTGGCAAAAATTCAGACTTCAACATTCAGATAATAGGTTCACATAATTGCTTTGCCTTTTACTAGATATGTGACCTTAATTAGGTTACAAAACCTTCTATAGCTTAGTTTCCTCTTTAAAAGAGAATTTTGTGTGAATTAGGAAATTATGCATGTGAAAGGATTTAACATAGTACATGACAAATATAAAACATTCAGCGCATATTGTGAATAAATGAAATAAATATTAATTCATTTCTAAAGCAAACGCTATTTTATTTAAAGGTTATGTCAGACTGGCTGAAATAGAAAGCATGTTAGTCCCTTTAATGCTAATTTCTTTGACACCTTAAAGGAGACCTTTGGAGATACATAATGGTGAAAATAGCAAAGGTCAAGTGCTTTCTAAATAGTTGTCAATTGTAGGAACTGTGGCATTTTTTATTAACAGTGAAGAAAATGCCCCTTTTCAGAGTAAGAAGCTGTTCATACACAGGCCAAGATTCAAACAAAAGAGTTCAAATAGATTTTTGCCTCCATCTGTAACGCAGTGTGAAAGGTAAGCTGAAGAACAAGACAACATTTGATAGATGGGCTCATTTGTGGTTTGAAAACTAGTTATTTAGGATCAAATCACAAGTGGAATATTCTCAGGCAGCGGTGCTTTTAGTTATATAGAGAGTGCTTGAGATTCATCATCATATTCCCACATAATTCATTGCCTGTAGAGTATAGTGGGAATTGATAAGAGCTGTGGGCGAACTCATTATGGTAGCACTCTCTAAACAGAGTATCAAACTCTTTTTACCAGTTATATTGCCTACCCTTTTGGCCCTGGGCCTTTGTGTTTTGCAATCTTCAATTTTCAGTGCAAATATTTTGGGCTTCCCACCTATCATAAATTACAAATTCTATCAAAATTTCAAATGCAAAGTATTTTAACACTAGCAAGTAGACAACGCACTCGGCAACTATGGCCCATGTCATTTAGTTTGTTTTAGGAAATGTCCTAATATACCTTAACAAGTGATGAAAAAAGAAAAAGATCAACCAGGCAGTCTGATCATTTTCATACAATACAGTGATATTACTATTTAATTACTTGAATCAAACGGTTATGTATGTTTTACTTTGCGCCTGGCTGAAAAGGAGATATGCTGCTCCAGCCTGGTCAGAGAATGATATAATGACATTAACAAACTGTTCTAAAAGGATCTTCATGGAAAATTATTTTCTATCCCCAATCTGCTCATTTCTTTGGAGATTTCTACGTGATAACTCCAAAACTTACTGGGATAAAAAGAAAAGCAATGGCAATAATTCTTTGGTCATTAAAACAGCACATGCTTTAATACAATTTTCATTCTCACATGGTCAAATTCACTGCTCATATATTTCCCCTTTGGTCTAAACTCTCAAGACTATCACATAATTAACTATCTGGAATTACCCCAAAATGTACTACATCCACTTAGTACCAAGAAATTGATGGCTATGTTTATTCTATGGTTAATCTTGTTTATCCTTTACGATTCCACAAGTGAAGAGAAGCATTACATTAACTCCACCCTTGAACAAATTTTGTTTAGGACACTTCTGAATAGAAGCAGTTATGTGTGACTCAGGCATCTGAACAAATGTTCAAGCTCCACTGACCCAAAATATTTTCTCTGGGTTTGTTTTTACAACCACTTGATAACATAAACTATTTATATTTTTTAAAATGTTCAATGCAGGGGCACCTGGGTGGCTCAGTCGTTAAGCGTCTACCTTTGGCTCGGGTCATGATCTCAGGGTCCTGGGATGGAGCCCCACATCGGGCTCCCTGCTTGGTGGGAAGCCTGCTTCTCCCTGTCCCACTCCCCCTGCTTGTGTTCCCTCTCTTACTGTGTATCTCTCTGTCACATAAATAAATAATATCTTTAAAAACAAACAAACAAACAAATAAATAAATAAAATGTTCAATGCATTTTGAGATGATCTTATAGACTTGGACATATTGGTCTATGGTAGCTTTGCGATCAGTCTTGTTTGTTTCAAGTACTATGTAGAAGATTTTAGAAGGATTCCAGAATAAATAATAGAAATAATACCTCTAGCACTGACTCTCTCCTTGGGCCATATGCTCTCTCATGTTTAAAAGCAAATTGCTTTACACTAAGCACGGCCTGCAATTACAGCTTGGAGAATGAATGCATTGTATGCTCCCTTGACATGCTGCTAAAGTACCATGTATTATTATTTTCAAATCAGTGAATAAATGGAAAATTTCTATGCATCAATGATTTTTAGTTGAGAACAAACAACATATCTAAAAATAAAGCTTGTGCCAATGGGTAGATTTTGGCAAGTCTCTGAATTAGAAGAATAGTGACAACAGTGATTGGAAAATGGAAGGGAATAATTAAAGTTATTTATAAGCATACATATATTATATAAATCAACCTATTTAGTATAAATTGTGGAATCATATGAAAACTTAAACTTGGTTCTATGGTAAGTAGCTTTGCTACTATGTAATCTTATTATTTTTTTCTATTGTAATGTCTAATTAACTGGGAAACCAAAAGTAGTACATAATCAAGCTTCACACATTCAATGGATGATTGATTGCATCTGATTCAAACCCAGCTCAGGAATCATTTCCTCCCATTATTTAACATACAGTACTAGAATGTGAAAAGTATAGAAAGGACAGATTTGCTTTTTCCTGTAACTTGTAGAGGGATTAATATAACAGATAGGAAATATTTATTTTAGAAAATAAAATGATTTTATTTTTCAACCAACAATATATATAATAAACATATAAACCCCCACTATGAGTAATCAGTATTTTGGCATGATCAGACACAAATTTTTAAATACAGAAGGAACTTTATTAAACCTTGTTGATCAAAAATTACAATAGAGTATATTTTCAGCCATTTCAGAATGGTTGATTTTAGCAGATAATATGAAAATAGTGCTGTTGGATTCTAGTAAAGGTACAAAAATTGGGAAAAAGGCCAGTCTTGTGCACAAAAGGTTTGTGATTTGACTAAGGAGTTAGTAATATCTGGCTAAGCTTTGCAAAACCCATGGAAGCATTTAAATTCTTATAATTGAGAGAAAAAGCCATGATTAGGAAGAGATGACAGAACCATTACACACACACACACACACACACACACACACACACACACCCCACAAAGATGAGACCAGAATTCAGAATGCTGTGATCAAGAGAATATCGAGGATGGTTTATGAAAATTTCAAAACAAAACCTAATATCCCAGAAATTTCTCTTTAATACATATCAGAGTACCCTACATAAAGTAACTCTCATTAGAACAGAAATTCTCTTGAGGGCAAGGGTCTTGGTTGTGCTTGGATAGCATAATGTAATTCAAAGTATAGATAATACACCTTTAAATGAGTTTAAATTCAGAGGTGTGCTAGAGCTAGTTCAAATCAATTCATGATAATTAAATGGTAAATTTTCATGAAATTTGTGAACATGTTCCCATTATGTAAAATTAAAATATGTAGGAGTGACATCAGCACAATGGCAGGGTAGACAGCTCCAAGCTCTCATCCCTCCACAGTAACACCAAAAAAAATAAGCACTGTCAAAAGCAACTTTATCATAATTCTGCAGAAGAATCAAAGGTTTACAGCAACCAAACAAACACTGAACCAAGAAAAAAACAACTTATAAATGGTAGCAAATATTTGTGGCATTTTACTTGCCCTTCTCCCATCCCTTCACCAGCTTAACAGCAGTCTTGAAGATGATAAACTGCTTTCCCAGTGCGGAATCTTCTCTCAAGTTACAAAGGAAGCAGAGCAGGCCTTACAAATTATTGTGTTATGTTGGCTTTAACCAGTCTAGGGATTACCTGAAGTATTGTCACAAGTTATTTGTCCCTGTTTCATCAAACTCAGAACTAACTCAGGCCATAAAAGTGGCAGTCATTTCTTAAAAACTTCGCAAGGTGAACAAACAACCCTCAGAAGCCTGGGTCAAAAGATTGAAGTTGAGGGGTGCCTGGGGGTGGCTCAGATGGTTAAGAGTCTGCTTTGGTTCAGGTCATGATCTCAGGGTCCTAGGATCAAGCCTTGCATCAGGCACCCTGCTCAGTGGGGAGTCTGCTTCTCCCTCTGCCTCTCCCCTCACAGGCTTATGCACTCTCTCTCAAATAAGAAAAAAAATCTTTAAAAAAAAGATTGAAGTCGAGACATATAATAGACCACCTAATGTCTGGAAGGAGAAGCTAGGTGGAGTTTCGTTAAAAAAAAAAAATTGGTCATTCAAAAGTACCCACATTTATAGGGAAATTTAGAAAGTTACAAGCAAGAACAGGGTAAGACACATATACACATTAGACCTGAGAAGACACCAGACTTATGCCTTGACCTGATCCCTAGGCTCAGTACAAGCATGGATAACTGTTGGAAAATCTAGTAGATTGACAATCGGCAAAGAATAAGAGAGGTGTTTTCCTTAGCTCCTGGCATTCAAGGAAATTGCTATAAATACTAGCTGAACACAGTCAATATGAACAGACAACTCAGTAATCATGCACAAGGAATATAGACTTTTCTAAAATAGTTTTGAGAAGTCATTAGTCAAATAGACTACTATAATCTTCAATGACTAAAGAACTCAATAAACCTGAAAGAAGATTTTGGTTTTCAGATTTACCATAATTTAACATCCACATGTCCAGTTTTTAACAAAAAATAACAAGGCAAACAAAAAACTGAGAATGCATAGCTCATTCAAAGGAACAAAATATATTGACTGAAACCATCCCTGAGGAGGCCTACATGATGGAATTACTAGGCAAAGATTTTTATAACAACTGTTTTAAGTATGCTTACACAGCCAAAACGGACAAAAAAGTAAATGAAATCAAGAAAATGACTCAAAAACAAAATGAAAATATCAATAAAGAGATTCACATTATAGAAGTAACCAAACAGAAATTCTGGAGCTGAGAAGTAAAATGAATGAAATGAAAAAAATCAGAGAGATGTTTATAGCAGGTTATATCGGACAGAAAAAAGAATCAGCAACCTTAAAGATAAGGCAGTTGAAATTTATGTGTTCAAGGAGCAGAAAGAGAAAAAAAGAGAAAAGTGAAAAGAGCCTAAGGGAACTGTGGAACATCATATGCATTATAGGAATCCCAGAAGAAGAGAGAGAAAGGAGGAGAAAGAGTATTTGAACACATAATAGATGTAAACTTCCCAAATTTGATGAAATAAATAAATGTATAGATCCAAGAAAAGACTACCTACAGAATGGGAAAAAATATTTGAAAGCATATCTCTTAAAGGGGTTTAATATCAAGAATATATAAAGAACTATAACTCAACAACAGAAAGACAAAAAACAAAATTTAAAAATTGACAAAGGACTCGAGTAGTTATTTCTCTAAAGGAGATATAAAAATGGCCAATAGGGTGCCTGGGTGGCTAGTCAGTTAAGCAGCGGACTCTCGGTTTTGGCTCAGGGCATGATCTCAGGGTCCTGTGATCCAGCACCGTGTGGGGCTCCCTGCTCAGCCCTGAGTCTGCTTCAGGATTCTTTCTCCCCCTCTGCCCCTCCCCCCACTTGCTTGGGCTTGCTCTCTTTAAAATAAATAAATAAATAAATCTTTTAAAAAATAAAAAAATAAAAATCACCAATAAGCGTATGAAAAGATTCTTAACATCATTAGTCATTAGGTAAATACAAATCAAAACCATAAGAACACAACATTTAACACACACTACAATAGCTATGATTAAAAGAAAACAACCATGAAATAGATGTTGATAAGGATGTATAGCAATTAGAATCTTCATGTATTGAAGGTTGGAATGCAAAATGTTTCAAACACTTTGGAAAAAAATTTGACAGTTTCAGAAATATAAACATGACCTAGCAATTTTACTCCTAGGTATATGTACTCAAAAGAATTGAAAATAAGGACTCAAATACCTGTACACCAATGTTCATTGCAGTATTATTTACAATAGCCAAGAGGTGGAAACAACCTAAGTGTTCATCAACAAATAACTAGATAAACATAATCTATTATATACATACAATAGACTATTATCCAGCCATAGGAAGGAATGAACTTTGGTATATACTATAGCATGGATGGACTTGAAAATATTATGCTATATGAAATGAACCAGATACAAAAGGAAAAATATTCTATGATTCCACCTATTTGAAACATCTAGAATGGGTAAATTCAAGAGACAGAAATTATAATAGAGGTTATTAGGAGCAAGGGGAGGGGAAATGTGAAGTTATTGCTTGATGGGTACAAAAAGTTTCTCTTTGAGTTGATGAAAAAGTTTTAGAAACTCAAATAAGGGATAAGGGGTAAGTTACAACAACATTGTAAATGAAATTAATGCCACAGAATTGCACACATTTAAAGTGATTAAAATGGTACAGTTTATGTCATATATAACACAATAAAATGATTATAATAAAACCCACAGCAATAAAAATAAAAACCATTAAATAATATATAACTTACAAATTTAATTTATATTAAAATTCAAGGTAAAACTTGATTTCAGCTCCAATATGTAAAGAGTGTGGAAGTTGCCATCCCATCCTTACATGAATAAGCTAAATATCTTAAAATCCACTTTTCTTGGACTAATCATTAAACTGAGGTGGCAGGAAAAACCTCTACCCTGAAATCTGGAGAGTCAAGCAAACCCAGAAAGTCATAAACAAGATACGCTTACTTGACAAAGAAGCTGCTAGAGCTGTAACTGGTAGAAACACTTACATGGCAATTTCGATCAATTGTTGGAGGTTGAGTATTGACTAGTGTGGGAGTGAGAAACTGCTGGGAGCCACCGTCTGAGAAGGAGCCCCACACTTTCCTTGTTTTTACTTCTAGTAAGCCTACCATGTTCTCCTGGTGAAAATCCCAAAATATCCCCTAATGGTTCTGGCAGGAAGAGAGGAAGATTAATTGTTGTGAAATACATCCAGAGCCTTATTCATAAGAAATAGTATTTTCATAGAAAAAGACTTTACCAGAACCTTATGCCAGGTGAAGAAAGGACATTTCTTCTACCCCAAGCTTCTGTAACTTTTCTGTTATCTAAGAGAGAGAACAATACCAGTAGAGAAATGCTTGTGGAAGTTATAATCTGGAGACATGGGACAATAAAATATTGAGGTGTACAGAATTTACCACCACATCAACAGGGCTCTAGTGCAATAATAGTGGACTGCAGATGAAAGAGTTGAAAGACACAGATTCTATGAGCATGAGTACTTGGGGAATTCCAAAGCAAACAAGGGAGACCAAAACAAGGGCACTAGAGAAATTTGAAGCCTTGGGCACATACAACTAAAGAAAACATTAAACATGAAACATTAAGTAGTCTAATAAAAAAAAGCCTAGTAATTAGCCAGATGAACACAAATCTTCATATTAAAGGACTATTTACCTCAATTCCTACTACTTGATATAAAATGTCCAGTTTTTTCAACAAAAAATTAAAATGAATTCCAAAAAGCGAGAAAAAAATACAGACAGAAAAGACAAAGCAAGCATGAAACTACACTGAGATATGAAACAGATGATTAAATTATCAGATAGGAAAGTTAAAATAATGATGATAAATATATTAAAGGCTCCAATGGAATAAGTAGATAGCATGTAAGAGCATATGGGTAATATAAGAAGAAGATGGAAACTCTAGGAAATAAAGAAAAGAAAATGCCAGAAATCAAATACCACATAACCAATTCAGTAGACTGGACATGGTTGAAGATGGAATTGGTGAGTTTACATATAGCCCAATAGAAACTTTGCAAACTGAAATAAAAAGTAAATGAACAAACAAATCCCCAGAACATCCAAGATCAGTGGGATGAATTTCAAAGTGTGTAACATACATGCACTTGAAATAACACAAGGAAAAGAAAGAAATAATTCAGAAGAAATACTCAATTAATAACCAATAATTTTCTGAAATTGATGAGAAAGATCAAACCACAGATCTAGAAGATCAGAAAAGACCAAGCAGGATAAATACCAAAAAATTGACACCTAAGTATATTATATTCAAATCGTATGAAACCAAAGACAAAGACAAAAATTTGAAAGCATTTGGAGCAGGCATGAGAACATTACCTAAAGAGGAACAGAAAGAATTAGAAGAAACTGCTCTTTAGAAACCATGTAAGCAAGAAGAAAGTGGTGTGAGAGGAAAGCAAAAAAAAAAAAAAAAAAAACCCAACCAGCTAAGAGTTCTGTATCCAGTGAAATTATCCTTCAAATGTTAAGGAGAAATGCTCTTTCAGACAGGCAGAAACTGAAAGACCTATGAAAAATAAACTTCCCTACATAAATTTCTATTGCAAACTATTGTGGAACAATGGCTCATCATTTGGCATAATGTGCTCCACCTAATAAATGCTAATTTAATAAACTCATAACATGCAGTTAAATTTTAAAGGATGGAGTCATTCTGTATGACACTGCAATAGTAAATACATGATCCCAATGATCATCAAAATTATAGAACTTTACATCCTAATGAATGAAACAATTTAAAAAATCATTCAAGAGGTTGGGAGATCTCAGATGAAATGAAGAATGTGACAGAAGAATCTAAATGTATAAAACCTCACTTAAAGAAATGGAAAATAAGGAAGTGCCCTACATAAGTTTGAAAATTAATGGAATCTGATCTACAACAATATCAATCTACCAATAGAATACCAATCTACAACATATCTAGGAATTGAACAATAAAATTAATGAGTGGTGAATGATGGGTTCCAGGTTTCTCATTATTGGAGTGAGAGGTTACAGATAAATAATGAGAGGAGGCTAGAATCATTTATGTGATATGGAATAGGGTAGGAGACAGGTAACTAAACATATATAGATTTCCTTGCTCTTATAGCTGAGGGGACCTAGACATTATAGTTGTAATAATCACACTTAGCACCCAAGATTTTAATTTCTAACACTATTCTCCAACAAAAGAAACCAGGACTTCTCAGAGAAAAGGCTGATTCTAGGACCAGAACAGGAAATACATATGACTAATTTAGAACATCTTGTGTGCTAGAAAGTTAGTGCTAAACAAACAAATGAACCACAATAATGTGAAAAGGCTAGGAATCAACTGAAAGAGTCCAGTTGGCCAAGTTGGAAAAATTCAAGCAATAACAACAACAAAAAGTAGTACTGAATTATAACAAAGATGTAGGATAAGTATACATGAGTCCATACTTATATAAACCAATAACTAACTAAATAACTAAATAAATAAATAACTGGGAGAGAAGAGACAAAACTAGCATGGAGAAGAATTCTGACTATTTTTTTGTAGATACTCCATCCTTAAGGAAAGGAAGTATAACTCCTCATTCTTTTTAAGTGTGGGCTGCACACAGGGACTGATTTCCAGAATACACTATGGAAAAGAGGAAAAATGAATAACTTAATGCTGGAGAAATCTGACAAATGCTATTTCAGCCAGGGGATCAAGATGAACATCAACAGTGATAAAGCATATTGACAGGACATTCCCTTGATATTATGTGATAAAATGGTATGTTAACCCTATGGTCCTAGCAGAAAGCACACAACCATAGTCTAACCACGAGAAAAAAAAGAAAACAAATCCAAAAAGAGGTAAATTCTTGATTGCCTTCACTTTTCATTCCCTTTGGACACCTGTGGGATTTTTTATATATGTAGTCCGACAAATTCATCAGGTTTTAACATCTAGGGATCATTCTCGTTCATTTTTTCCTGGCACCTGGTGAGAGAACTCAGTCTACAGATTCAAGTATTCCTTTATTTCAGAGCAGTTTCATCATAAAGTTAAATATACATATATTTTTTTGTTTCATTTGTTCTGCTTTATTCAGAAAAACCAACTATCCAATTTTAAGGGCTTCAGTTTTTTGCTTCCACATGAAACTTCTAATTAGTTGTTCCTCTATGTAGGTTTTTAAAGCGTTGCCTATAACTCTCATAGGTCTCATCCTTCATGTCTCTGACTTAGGACTCTACAGTGATGTACGTTGAGTCTACACTTCATTGAACAGAAACCGACAAGGGAAAAAGTAAAATTTTTTTCTTTCGGTTTCACGATCCATTCAATACCACTGAAACACAATAAGCACTTGGATACTATATGGTTCACCTGCCATTACTTACATTGCTTAACATCTGCAAAGCTGAAACTCGGCTATCTCCTTGTAGCTTTTCCAATGTGTCTAGCCTTGCTCCCAAGTCATTTCTCTTAGATACAGACTGAACAGTTAACAAATAACATACATTTAAGCATCCTGGGTTTTGTGCATTTAATGCATTTGTCACGCACAAAGTGATGCTCTCTTCTTGCTTTGATTTCCACACTCCCAAGTATCATCTGTACAATTTAAGGGGCATTTACAATTAAAGGTGCTCTTTCCCAAAATTCTGCTTGTCTTTATTTTACAAAAATGTGACAGATCATGAAACTGTCCTTCAATTTGATCCTAAACTTTCAGAATCTGTGGTTTTGGCTTGTGGTCTTTCCCTAATTATACTACATATGTTGTTTTCTTCTTTGCTTTTAGCCCTTTCCATGAGAAGTTGTGAAATCAAAATGAAACTCCACTGTTTTCATGTATATGTACATGCATGAAATATAAGTATATGGATAATATATGTCTATATGTCATTTTGTATATTCATGTACATATACATTTAATTAAAGATTTCTTCTTAACTTATTACTTTTTTTTTAAGATAGAAAGATTTTCTTTATTAATGACCTCAACCAAATTTCTTTAGCTATAGGAGTTTCGAACTCCAATACTTAGGAGAAAACCAGTTAAAATTGCATTATCCTGCAACTCAGTAGTAACATATTGCCCAGGGAAACAGCTTGGAAAAGAGGGGGGAAGGGAAGGGGAGTGAGGGAGGGAAGGTAAAGAAAAGGAATGAAGTCGATCAAGTGGAATTCTTGTTTTAATTCTTGAGAACAGTGAAGTTCTTGCAAGTACAGCTTGTTTCTGCAAATTATTTTCCAAACAGGTACAAAATGGAACCAAAACAGAGAATCCCTTAAGAACCTGAAGAGGTGCAACATGAAAAGCTAAGATTATCCAGCAGCAAGTATTGCAGCCTTCAGTCACCAGCTGCCTCCTGTTACTGTTCCCAAGAGTTAGCGGGATGAAAATGTCTTCCCTGTAATTATTTTCATTTCTTTTTTCTCAGCATCTGGGCATGCATAGTTCAGCACCTTGAGGAAGTCGGATGTTTTTGCCGGAATACAGGTGTGAATATAGGCCTTCGAGCACTTGATGCGGTAGTGCAGATAGTCCTGAGAGGTTGATGGCGTTGTCTCTGCGGGCACTGGGGTGGCAAGGGAACAGCACGAAGGTAACATAGTCAATATTGTTGCCCGCGGCAGCACTGATGTCTTTCAGCTCCAGAGGAGGTTCCTTGTGGCTAAAGAGGACCTGGGGGGCTGTGGGGCTGGCTCGGCGTCCTTCTTTGAACTCCAGCATGAACAATGACGACACTGTTGTCATCCTTAAGCATTGTGCTGAAGACTACTGTGACTCTGTTCTTCTCACACTCACCATATACGGTCTCATCAACCCTGTAAAGGATAACTGCCTTGTTCCCTCCTTCCTTGCCCTCTTCTTGGAATTGGAAGGCTTTCTCCAAGACAGAGGCAAAAACAATTTCATTTCAACATGCCAGCCAGATACACAATGGAATCCTTGGGTGCTGGCAGATTTTCAAGGTCATATAGCAAAAAGACATTGTATCCTCATTCAGGATTTACCATCCTGAAGAATATATACTCAGAACCTGAGTCCCGATTGTGCGTTCCAGACAGCTTAACCCCTTTACTCCACCATCAAAAATTGAAGTAAGTAGACATAATTATTCTGCTGTCTCTTGACAGATCTAACGCTCTACCTTGGCTAGTAGAGTCGGGTTTAGGGATGATTTTAACATCGTTTATCTCGTACTGGGTATATATACTCATTTAAAAAATATTTTATGGATATTTTGAACCTCAAAGTCAAGAGCCTTGTTTCTAACCCATTATTTACAATACAATAGCCTTTCTGCAGTTTTATTGGAAGCAAGGAGATCTTGGATGATTTGTATGTTTGTTTGGCTTTTGTCGACAGTGTACATTGGAAGGTGGAAATAAATGTCACTTATTTTTTCTGTACTTCTACAAGTTTCTCTGTCTTTGCTGTCTATGTTTTGGAGATATCTGATTTTCTCTGATTGTGTTTTATTTTTAATAAATAAGGTAATTGGGAAACAACCCCAGAGAGCTATTCTTGTCATTCTTTTTGTCCTTGCTATGGTGAGTGCTGTGAATTGTGCAAGACTGTTGAATCACAGATCTGTACCTCTGAAACATATAATGCATTATATGCTAAAGAAAAAAAAAAAGAAGAGAGCAGGAGGGGAAGAAGGAAGGGGGGGAAATCGGAGGGGGAGATGAACCATGATAGTCGATGGACTCTGAAAAACAATCTGAGGGTTCTAGAGGGGAGAGGGGTGGGAGGATGGGTTAGTCTAGTGATAGGTATTAAAGAGGGCACGTTCTGCATGGAGCACTGAGTGTTATATGCAAATAATGAATCATGGAACACTACATCAAAAACTAATGATGTAATGTATGGTGATTAACATAACATAATAAAAACAAAACAAAACAAAAAGAAGCAGATGCAGTTGTGGGCTACTTCTACTTCCTCAAATGTAAAATGATGTTATGACTTCAACATGTCTTATTTTCTCCTCTGGTCTCTCTACGTGTCTATGCAGATGAGCCACCTTTGCTATTAAAATTTTGGATCCAAAATTCAAAGTATAGCAACTGGAGATTCAGACGTTCAGAGCAAATTAAGGTGTGGTTTTGTTTAGTAAATAAATATCATGAAAAATAACTATGCTTTGCATTTCTTACTAGAAGTAATTGGGATTGAATGGCTTACTCACCTGTTAGCAGATATTAAAATCATATATATTTAATGTTCCTAAATATTGTCCATTACTAGAATACTATGCCTATAATAGGCCCCAGATAAAAAAATTATATTGTACTTCATATAAAGTCAGACTAATTTATATAAAGCTCAATACATATTTTGTACAATTTCAAATTCTGTGCAAATGTGAATTTAATATAATGTTGGGCCATAAATCTATTTTTTCAATCCCTACAACAAGTCAATGAATTGGAATGAGGCCACTTCCATGTGACAATAAGTAACAAGGTCTGCATGAAAATAGTGTATTCCTAGATTTAGTAAAATTTATTCCTGTGTGGTGAGGGGGAAGATAAAGACAACGTATGAATTATGAAGTGAGTCATAAAATAGATGAGATTAGGTAGTTCAAGAAAAAATTAACAATGACTCACTCTACCCTTTTAAATCCCATACAAACATGACCTAGTCTCCAAATTTTCACACTTGTCTTCTGTCCAGCTTAGACCTTCTACTCCTAGAATAGGAGTACTATTCTCTGAGAAAGATCTTTCTTATATTGATTTCCCCTTCAACCCATGCTTCCCTATAAATTATTCTTCCTATATATAGGTGGTTCAATTTCTTCCTCATCTTTACTGACTGCAGTAGGACTGTAGACATAGTAGCAATAAAGGGCAGATATTATTATCCCCATTCCATGGATGAGGAAAATGAGACTCAAAGAGTTTATTACTCTAAATTAAAGAGCCATTAAAAAAGAATATTCAAAATTCAACTGTGAGGCCTATCCTCATTCTCCAATAAGATATCTTTTCCAGAAAGGGAACCATATTCTTAAAAAAAGAATTTTCTAGGAAGATATTGCTATGACAACTAAATTTGAACATTACATTATCTGTCACTTTGAATATATTATCAAGAATTCCTGGCCACACATTCTACAAGGTAAAAGTTCCCTGATACCTATTCATTCATTAATTCAAAAGTATGGAAGTATATATGGAAAAATAGTAATAAAACAAATATGGTCTTAGCCTTCATGAAGCTTGAAGTCTTATAGGGAAAAAGCAAAAACTGTAGTTACATTAGTGTTTTTGGTTTTGTTTTTGCTTGTTATGATGCTCTTGCCTTGTAACCTATATTAGGTAATCAGCACAGTCATATCCTCCTGTATCAAGACCCTATCTTCATACTCTGAACAGCATGTCAAAACAGTACCTGGGTTGGAAAGGATTAATTTTTGAGTCCTTCTAGAGACTGGAGTATTCTTTCCCCAGGAGTGTTGATGCTTCCATAGTCCATTGATGGAAACAGATTGCTGTTATCTTTGCCCATTATAACTGCAAGTATGATTTAAATTTCTTTCTCATTAACCATCTGCTGGACAAGCAAACAACCAATTTCTTATTGAAAAAGACCCAACACTACCCAGAGTGGGCTAATTCTTTTTTTCTTTCTTTCTTTTTAAAATTTTATTTCAAGATTTTTATTTAAATTCTAGTTAGTTAACATATATGGTAAAATTGGTTTCAGGTGTAGAATTTAGTGATTCAAAACTTACATATAATACCCGGTTTTCATTATAAGTGCCCTCCTTAATCCCCATCACCCATTTAGCCATCCTCCACTCACCTCCCTCCATCAACCCTCAGTTGTCTATAGTTAAGAGTTTCTTATGGTTTGCTTCCCTCTCACTCTCTTTTTCCCCCTTCCCGTTACAATGGAATATTACTCAGCCATTAAAAACAATGAAATCTTACCATTTGCAATGACATGGATGGAGCTAGAGTGTATTATGCTAAGCAAAATAAGTCATCAGAGAAAGACAAATACCATATGATTTCACTCATGTGTGGAATTTAAGAAACAAAACAGATGAACATAATTCTTTCTTGGTATCTCAGACAGGCTACTTCTTAGCCTGCCATACCTGGGCAGATATTTCTAGTCTCTAGCTTCTAGTCCTTGCTGATATAGCTTTATTACTCTAATCTAAGCCTTAGGTCTAAAAACAGAGGGCACACTGGTCCCAAGGATCACAGAGAGTCAAAGATCAGGCAAAAACTCAACAAAAGTTAAAAACAAGGGGGGGTGGGGATGAGAAGGAGACTTCTGTTACCAGCAGTATGGCAGATTAGATCATTTGAAAGACCATCCTACTATAAAACTGTTCTATTTTAGAAAGAAGATACTTAGTAAAATGTAAAAAACACAGAATGTAGGCAGATCTCCAAAAGCCCAATAACTACCCATACTTTAAAAAAAGGTAAAAGTCACAAAATAAATCTGAACTAAAAGTGATCAGATAACAAGAAGGGAGAACAGGGTTATCATGATTGGAAAAGCCAATGGAAGCACTGTTATTATGACACTAAGCCTTGATGTATTAAAAGGCAGAGAAGGTGAAACT
Organism: Mirounga leonina; assembly: GCF_011800145.1. Lineage (NCBI taxonomy): Eukaryota > Metazoa > Chordata > Mammalia > Carnivora > Phocidae > Mirounga > Mirounga leonina. The sequence continues at coordinate 13,091,612 of NW_023270175.1, read as the reverse complement.
AACATATATAGATTAATTCAGGAATCTCAATAAAGAATAAAATAACTATATCTACCTAAAATGTGAAGTAGACACAAATCCTTTTCAGAGAAAAATATACAAAATTCAGCAACTGAAAAATTCCCAACAGATTTAGACCAAGTAAACAAGACTTCAAAATCAAAGATCCACAAGACCTTAAGGAGGTCAACAACTATAACAATCAGGAGAAACTGCAAACAACAGATTTAAATGCAGAATCTGTAAGAAATTTTTTTTAAATAAAGATTGGGGTCACAAGGATAAGAAAGGAACAACTTATTATCAGGAATGACCAGACATATCTCACAAAGAAATAAATAGGACTTCGAGAAACTTGGTTGAAATTATATAAAGATACATAAATATGTGGTGTGTGTGTAAGATATACATTTAGATATTTACAAATACATTTCATGATTTAATATTTTAAAATATTGTATATATGTAGGAGAGCAAGACCTCAGCAGATAAAAGAGACAATAAGAACAGGAACAGGCATAAATGGGAACGGTTCTATGCGTGTGGCAAAAGCCAATTATTCCTGCCATTGGTCCACGCTGAAAACAGTACGTGCTGAAAACAGCAAGGATGGTGGATAAGATAGCTAGGCCTGCTGAGGTCAGTTCTCCCATTCCATGCCTCCTTAGGATCCATGCTAATAGTCATACACAGTTCCTTGCTACCCCTCACGTGATTGCTTTCTTGAGTTTTTTTTCCCTCCTTGCTTCCATATACTTTACATTCTATGATTCGATAATAAAACCCGAGAGTCCACCCCGACTCAGGGGCTTCACCTCAGCACCTGCACTTCTTGACGGCACCTGGCGGTGCAGCCCCTTCTGGCCTCTCTTTGTTCCAAATTATTGGACTCTGAGTAATCATTTCATCTCTGGACAAGCAAGACCTTCACACTTTGTGTATATGGATAAGTCTTATCATTCCTATCCCTTTCACCATGTGTCAGCAAATTCTGCCTTGCATCTGGGGGTGTTCCTTTGTAAGAGAGGTTTTTGTGCCCCTTCCCCATTGGCAAATGACTTTTTTTTAAAAAAAGATTTTTATTTATTTCTTTATTTGACAGAGAGAGAGACAGCGAGAGAGGGAACACAAGCAGGGAGTGTGGTAGAGGGAGAAGCAGGCTTCCCGCCGAGCAGGGAGCCCGATGTGGGGCTCGATCCCAGGACCCTGGGATCATGACCTGAGCCGAAGGCAGACGCTTAGCGACTGAGCCACCCAGGCACCCCCGCAAATGACTTTTGCTGTTGCCCCTCCACCAGGAGCAGAAGGGATTTTCCTTACCCTTTCCCCAGAATGAGGGGTTTTGCCTGAACCCTGTGCCAGAATGGTTGTGCTCCTAGCCTTCATTCTGAAAGAATTGGATCTTTGCCTAAGTATTGGGGGTGAGGCAGTTTGCTCCTCTTTCCCCAGTGGCCAAAGACAATTTCTTCATATAAGAGAAGGAGTCAAGTAAGAGTATGGGACATAATACTGGTCTGACAGTGGAGCCAGTACCCCTGCAACAGTCACTCTCAGTCTTGCCTTCTGCCCTGTCCCCAGTCTTTCTTGTATGTAACCAGTGAAGACCATGTGAAAGACTACATAAATTCACATTACCCTTGTGTGGGAGGCTCTCGATTGTTCTAAACTGGTATGTTAGCCCACATCAACCGTTACGCAATTTGTCAAAATTTTAGTTGTGTCACACTTTAGTACTTCCATGGCACCTTCCTCTTCCTCCTGTGAAAGAATTGATGTCTCTTGTCTCTCCTCAGAGAGTCTTGCCCTTTTTCTGGAAATAAAATTTCTCAATTTCTCATGTGCCTTGTGAGCTTAGCTCTCCGGTGCTTTCACGAAGAGTTATGATTTTCCAGATTATTTGGCATTTTTTATTATGGAAATACAGACAAAATCTCTTCCAACAATCTCTATCCCAAGCAGAAACAGAAACAGCAGTTCACAATTGACTATATAATGTAAAAATTATAACACTGTATTTTGTAGTTTAAAACAAAAGAAATGTAATTATAATATTACAAGTCTTTTCTATCTTAGCATGAAGAGAAATAATATTAATTTTAAGCATACTATAATAAGTTAAGAATGTATATTTTAATTTTTTAAACAGCAACTTAAAAATGAAGGCAAAGATGTATGTCTCAAGGCCCACTAGAGGAATTAAAATGAAATACTGAAAAATATTTAAAAATCCAAAGTAAAGATTGCAGAGAAAGACAAGAAAAACAAATCACATATAGTAAAGCTTTTTTTTAAGTAGCAAAAGAGTAACTTTAATGCAACCACATAGATTATTAGATTAAATGCCCAAAGTTTAAACATTCCATTTCAAAGGCAGATATTGCCTGGTTGGATAACAAAGAAAGACTAATATATGTTGCATATAAGAAATTTACTGTAAATATAAGAAATGAGGGAAAAAGAGAAAAATTGAAAGCATTCCATTGATGTGAAAGTCAAAGCTAAGAAAGTTAGAGTTTATACTAATATCAGATAAAGAAGACTTCAAGAGAGAAGCAATACCTCAGAGTTATTTGCCAATGGTAACAACTGGCACATCACAAGGAAACAAAAAATAATCATAACTTTCAATGTGCCTAATAATACATAAAGAAAAAGCTGACAAAAGTAAACCAAAAATAGATAAAATCTATTATCATAACTCAAAATTATAGCATTCCTCTCTAAGTCATTGATAGTAACACTGTGTATTCACCTAGCTTACATTACTTAAATACTAACCCCAAAATTGAATGATACAAATTTCTTTTCAAATGAATATGACATGTTCACCTTCATAGACCATGTACTGGGCCATAAAACATGTCTCAATCAATTTCAAATTTTATATTCTCACAAGCTATGTTCTCTAACTCAAGTAAATTAAACTAGAAACCAGTACCAAGAAAGATATCTAGAATTTCCACATTTATTTGGAAATTAAACAACATACTTCTAAGTAACCCATGAGTGAAGCTAAAAGAGTGTTTAGATGGAAAGCTATGCCTTAAATGCTTATTTTAGAAAAGAACAATTACCTCAAATCAATGATCTAAGCTTTTACCTTAAAAAACTGTAAGAACAAATTGAATTCAAAGTAAAGGAAAGAACATAAAAAAAAAATAAGAGCAGAAATCAATGACATAGAAAATGGACAAACAAAAGGGACAGTCAATTAAGGCAAAGTTAGTTCTTTTAAAAGATCAATAAAATTAATGCACTTTTAGAAAGGTAGAGAATAGCATAATGAAGACACAAATTTACAGTACCAAGGAAAAAAGGCATTATTTCTGCAAATCATTTAGATTTTAAAATTACGAATGAGTATTAATAATTTTATGCCAATAAGTTCAAACATTTAGATAAATTGGACAAAATCCTTTAAAGACACCAATAACCAAACTTACTAAAGTGGAAATAAAAAATTGAATAACCTTTACATGTTAAAATAATTAAATCAATTAAATAATCTTCAAAAAAGGAAACAACAAACCCAGATGGTTTCATGTGAATTGTATCTAACATGTAGTAAGTCCAAAACTATGAAATTACTTCAGAAAATAGAGGAGAGAACACTTACCAAATTATTTTATGAGGATGATATATTCCTGATGATAAAATCAGAAAAATACATTAGAAGAATAGAAAACTACACACAAATGCCCTTATGAACTAAGATAAAAAATGCTCAACAGATCATTGATAAATTAAATATAGCTATCAAAAGGACTACACACCATTCCTATGTAAAGTTTATTTCAGGAATTCAAGGTTGGTTTCACATTTGAAAGTCTATCATGCTATTTATTACATCAACAGAATGAAGGATAAAAATATATGGTCGTCTCAATATATGTAGGAAAATTATTCAACAAAATTCAACAGTATCCATGATAGAAACTCTTAGCAAACTAAAAATAAAACAGAAATTATTTTATCTGAAAGAAGTATCAATGGAAAACCTACAACAAACATAACAATAATGAAATATTGAATGTGCTCCCTGGAAGATCTAGAAAATGACTATGATAAACCCACTCTGACCATGTCTATTGAGCACTGTACTGGATATCTTAGTCACAATAATAAGACAATAGAAATAAAACATATAAATACTGGAAAGGATAAAATAAAACTGTTCTTTAACAGCAGAGGACATGACTCTCTACATAACAACTTCCTAAACAACTGTGAAACTCACTGCTATAAATTAATGTACCAAGATTATAAAATATAAGGTCAAAGCAATAACATAAATTCTATTTCTGCATAGTATCAGCAAATAAAATGAAATGAAAATATTATTTTAAATACTATAAATTATTTAAGAGTAAAAATCAAGATGTCCAAAATATGTACACTAAAACCTGACTTTAAATTATATGTAGAAATGCAAAATCTTATAATAGCCAAAACAATCTTAAAAATAAGTACACATTTTGAGGCCTTGAACTATTTCAATTCAAGGTTACTCTCTAACTACACTAATCAAGATACTGTAATAGTGACACAAAGATAGATAAATAGATCAGTGGATAGGAAGAGAGCAGACTGTTTCAAAACAGTTCTGATCATAGTTCCATCAGGATTACATTTTTTATACAGGATAAAAACTTACTTAGGAGATATGTAAAAAATATCTCCCTAAAAAGAAATGTACAGGAATATTCATAAAGGCTTCATTCAAAATAGCTTAAAATGCCATACAACCCAAATGTCCTTAAACAGGAAAATGCAAAAACAAATTGTAAATATTCATGCCATGAAATACTACTGAGCAATACACCGGAAAAAATGTTGATGCATAAATGGGGATACATCTTACTGTTAATATACTGAGAAAAATAGACACAAAGAGTACATACTATATAGTTCTTTTATATAAAATTATACATTGCCAAAAATTAATTCATGATTTAGAAAAATAAGAACAGTGATTTCCTCTGGAGGAGATTTACTGGGAAGGGATATGAAGAAACATTCTGGAGCATATATCAATCTTATCCAAATGTACTTTAAGAATTTGTGTATTTCTAAATAAAATCTTAAAAAAAAAAAAAAAGACGCCTGGGTGGCTCAGATGGTTAAGCGTCTGCCTTCGGCTCTGGTCATGATCCCTGGGTCCTGGGATCGAGTTCTACATCAGGCTCCTTGCTCACCGGGGAGCCTGCTTCTCCCTCTGTCTGCCTCTAAGCCAGCTTGTTGTTTTTTTTTCTTCTTTAAAGATTTTATTTATTTATTTGACAGAGAGAGACACAGCGAGAGAGGGAACACAGCAGGGGGAGCAGGAAAGGGAGAAGCAGACTTCCCACTGAGCAGGGAGCCCGATGTGGGGCTCAATCCCAGGACCCTGGGATTATGACCTGAGCCGAAGGCAGACGCTTAACGACTGAGCCACCCAGGCACCCCTGCCTCTACCCCTGCTTGTGCTGTCTCTCTCTCTGACAAAAAAAAATAAATAAATAAAATCTTTAAAAATAAATAAATAAAATAAAATAAAATAAAAAGAATTTGTGTATTTCATTGAATATTAATTTTATCTATTAAATGTGTATAAAAATATTGAATTCTAACTAAACTGATTTTTTGCAGTATTTCAGATTCCCAAATATGAACTTACCTATGTGTATGCTTGCTTAAGTAAATGAATAAATAATGAAAGCCAGTTTTCTCACTGTTAAGAAAATGAATTCAATATATGAATAGGAAAAGACTAGCATATATCCTGCAGTATTGGAATTTCAGGTATCAATGTAAACTCAAAATTTAATTGGCTAAATTGAAAGCTAAGAGATAGTGAAACAACTTCTATAGACGATGATGCAAGAATCCCATACCCACACATTCATAGAAAGGGTAGGAAGATTTTACCTGCATCCTTCTATGCCCCATGCCAGTAACAACTCAGTGCCAAAAGAAGTCACCTCTGCCATGATTTCCCCTGTGCAGGAAATAAAGAGAAGAAAAGAAGAGAGAAGACTCATATAAAATAATAGAAGTGAAAAAGGAGACATTCAAATGGTTGCCTCAGAATTAAAATTTATCATAAGGAACTATTTTAAACAATTATATATTGGGGCACCTGGATGGCTCAGCCATTAAGCGTCTGCCTTTGGCTCAGGTCATGATCCCAGGGTCCTGGGATCAAGCCCCACATCAGGCTCCCCGGGGATCCTGCTTCTCCCTCTCCCACTCCCCCTGCTTGTGTTCCTGCTCTCGCTATCTCTCTCTGTCAAAATAAAGAAATAAAATCTTTAAAAAAATTATATATCAATAAATTTGATAACCTAGAAAAGATGAATAAATTCCTAGAAGCATACAACTTACCACAACTGAATAAAGAAGAAATAGAAAGCCTGAACAGACCAATAACAAATAAGGGGATTGAGTCCACAATAAAAATCCTAACAATGAAGAAAAACACATCACCAGAGGACATCAGGGTCAAGTCTACTGAATTCTGACTATTCTTTTATTTTTTTTTAAAGACTTTATTTTTAAAGTAATCTCTATACACAATGTGGGGTTTGAACTTATAACCCCAAGATCACCAGCTGCATGCTCTACTGACTGAGCCAGCTAGGCACCCCTAAATATTCTTAAACTTTCCCAAAAAACAGAAGAGGGAAGCCTCTCAAACTCATTTACAGAGACCAGAAACTCAATGATAGTAAAGCCAGATAAAGACACTTACAAGAATACAGCAGGCAAATAATTCAGATGAACATACATACAAATATCCTCAATTAAGTATGTTCAAACCAAACTCAAATGCACATTAAAGGGATTAAGCACTATGACCGAGTATGATTCATCCCTGGCATGCAAGTATAATTCAACATACACAAATAAATAACTATAACAGATTACATTAACAAAATGAAGGATAAAATTACACAATCATCATAATAGATACAGAAAAAGCATTTGACAAAATTCCAAATCAACTCATGACAAAAACTGTCAATAAAATAGGTATCAAAGGAACTTACTTCAACTTAATGGAGACCATATATGGAAATCCCAGAAGTAACATCATAATCAATGGGAAAAACCTGAAAGCTTTTCCTCTAAGATTTGGAACAATATAAAGACACCATTCTAACCAATTTTACACAACATAGTACTAGAAGCTCTAGCTAAGCAATCAGACAAGAAAATGAAATAAAAAGCATCTGATTCAGAAAAAAGGAAGTAAAATTATCTCTGTTTGCAGTAGTACAAGCACATATGCAGAAAACCTTAAAGACTCAACAGCAACAACAAAAACTCTTATAATAAATGAAAGTAGTAAATTATCAGGATACATAATCAACATAAAAATCAGTGGTATCTATATACACAATGAACTATCCAAAAAGCAAATTAAGAAACAATTCCATTTACAAGAGCAACAACAATCAAGTACTTAGTGATAAATTTAATCAAATAGGTGAAAGAACTGTATATTGAAAATTGTAGAAAATTAAAGAAGGCACAGACAAATGGAAAGACATACTATGTTCCTGGATTGGAAGAGTTAATATTGTTAAAATACAAATAGTACCCAAGAGATCAGCATATTCAATGCAGTTCTTACCAAAATCCCAGTGACATTCTTTACGGAAATAGAAAAAAAAATCTTATAATCATATGGAACCAAAAAAGAGCCCAAAAAGCCAAAGCAAAACAATGATGAAAAGGAAGAACAGAACTAGAGGTATCATATATGTCAAACTATCTTACAAAGCTATACTAATCAAAACAGTATGGTACAGAGGAGTTTAGATGGCAGAGGAGCCGGGGGACCCTAAGCTTGCCTCATTCCCTCAACATCTAGATAAATATCAAATCATTCTGAACACACAAGAAATTTAACTGAAGACTTAGAGAACAAAACTGCATGGCTACAAGTACAAAAACGACCACCTCAGGGAAGGTAGGAACTGCAGAGAGTGGATTTGGGGGAGATAAGAACTGTGGGTGCTGCGGAGGGGAGGGAGCCCAGCATGTGGAGACTACCAGAAATTATTACAAGCAGCAGAATGCAAAATCTGAAGTTTCAGTAGTCCACGCTTAGCAGGCTTAGCATTGCTCCTCTGGGGAAGGAGGGTGGAGTCCTGAGAGTAGTCATCTTAGCCTGAGGATGACCCTGGGTCTCACGGTGAAAAACAGTTCCCATGCTTGGAGTGCATTTGGAGAGGGGACACAACAGAAGACTAGCAGTACCAACATGCTACACTGTTCCTAAGCATAGGAACAGGGAAGCTGGCTAGGGGCAATGAACCTGGGTGCTTGCTTTCTCCTGTACTTTACCATAAACTCTGAACAGTTGCATGGTTGTGTGGACGCTTCTTGGGGACAAACCAGCAAACAGGGAAAGTGTGGTGAGACCCTCACCAGAGGATCAACAAGGGCCCAACCACACAAGTCGCTAAAATTTGGAGTTTTGAAACCCAACTGCGGGCCTGAGATAAAACACAAGAGTACTGTGCCCCTGGTCAGGTGGGCAGCTCGGACACAGGGTAAAGGCAGGGATCTGACAGAAGCTGGAGACACAAGAAGGGTGATTGTTTGCTCTCCTTTGAGGACTTCTTGAAGAGTAGCAGGCAGGAACTCTCCCCTCACGGAGGAGAGAAGAGCTGCGAAGCAATTTTTGCCCCACCCATCAGCATGACAAACCAATGGTGAGCTAAACAATGCCACTAAGTGGAGACTGGAGCTGCTTACACCAAGCCCCGGCCCCCTGCACCCTGCAGGTGCATCTCCACTAAGGCAAGTGGGCCTGAGAATCAGTGCAACAGGTCACTGCACCAGAAGATCAGCACAAACCCCTTGCATGCACCAAGCCTACTGATAATAGAGTGCTGCAAAGTCTCAGTGCTAGGGGAAATAGGATCTACCTTGCTTTTAATTTTTATTTCTATTTTTTTATGTAATGTAATATAATATAATTAATATAATATAGTATAACAATAATATAATATAATGTAATATAATATAATATAATATAATTTACTGGATCTATCTTCCCTTAACAAGCAGACCAAAACATACCTAGGATCTAGCTTCTTTTTATTTGATTTTACATTTTTTATTATAGATATTTTTAAATTATGTTTATTTATTATATATTTCTTATTTTATTTTATTTTTTTAAATTTGTTGGATCTAGCTTCTTTTAACAAGTGGGATTTATATCTGGGCTGCAGGGGTAGTTCAATATTTACAAATCAATGTGCTACACCAAATTAATAAAAGAAAGGAAAAGAAACATATGATCCTCTAAATAGATGCAGAAAAAGCATTTGACAGAATACAGCATCCATTCATGATAAAAACCTTCAAGAAAGTAGGTATAGATGGAACATACCTCAACAACATAAAGGTCATATATGAAACACCCACAGTTAATATCCTCAATGGGGAAAAACTGATTGCTTTTCCTCTGTGGTCAGGAACAAGATAGGAATGTCCATTCTCACTACTGTTATTGAACATACTACTGGAAGTCTTAGCCTCAGCAATCAGTCAACGATAAGAAATAAAAGGCATCTAAATCATCATGGAAGAAGTCAAACCTTCACTATTTGCAGATGACATGATACTCTGTGTAGAAAACCCAAAAGCCTCCACCAAAAAATTGCTAGAACTGATACATGAATTCAGCAATGTCGCAGGATATAAAATCAACATACAGAAATCTGTTACACTTCTATACACCAATAATGAAGCAGCAGAAAAAGAAATCAAGGAATTGATCCCATTTACTATTGCACCAAAAACCATAAGATACCTAGGAATAAACCTAGCCAAAGAGGTGAAAGATTGGTAGAAAATTTTCACTTATGAAAGAAATTGAACAGGACACTAAGAAATGGAAAAACATTCCATGCTCATGGATTAGAAGGACAAACACAGTTAAAATGTCTATACTACCCAAAGCAATCTACACACTTAATGTAATCCCTATCAAAACCACCAGCATTTTTCACAGAGCTAGAATAAAAATCCTGAAATTTTTATGGAACTACAGAAGAGCCCAAATAACCAAAGCAATCCTGAAAAAGAAAAGCAAAGCTGTAGGCATCACAATTCCAGATTTCAAGCGTTATTACAAAGCTGTAATAATCAAGACAGCATGGTACTGGCACAGAAACAGACACATAGATCAATGGAACAGAACAGAGAACCCAGAAACGGACCCACAATTATATGGCCAACTAATCTTTGACAAAGCAGGAAAGAATATCCAATGGAAAAAAGACAGTCTCTCTTCAACCAATGGTGTTGAGAAAACTGGACAGCAACATGCAGAAGAATGAAACTGAACCACTACCTTACACCATACACCAAAATAAATTCCAAATGGATGAAAGACCTAAATGTGAGATAGGAAACCATCAAAATTCTAGAGGAGAACACAGGCAGCAACCTCTTTGACCACGGTGGTAGCAAGTTATTATACACATCACTGGAGGCAAGGGAAACAAAAGCAAAAATGAACTATTGGGATTTCCTCAAGATAAAAAGCTTCTGCACAGCAAAGGAAACAATCAATAAAACTAAAGGCAGCCTACGGAATGGAAGAAGATATTTGCAATTGATATATTTGATAAAGGGTTAGTATCCAAAATCTACAAAGAACTTATCAAACTCAAAACCCCAAAAAACAAATAATCCAGTTAAAAAATGGGCAGAAGGGGCGCCTGGGTGGCTCAGTCAGTTAAGCGTCTGCCTTTGGCTCAGGTCATGATCCCAGGGTCCTGGGATTGAGTCCCACATCAAATTCCCAGCTCAGTGAGGAGTCTGCTTCTCACTCTTCTTCTGCCCCTCCCCACTGCTCATTCTCTCTCTCTCTCATGCTCTCTCTCAAATAAATAAATAAAATCTTAAAAAAAAAAGAAATGGGCAAAAGACATGAATAGACATTTTTCCAAAGAAGACATCCAGATGGCTAATAGACACATGAAAATATGCTCAAGACCATTCATCCTCAGGGAAATACAAATTAGAACCATGATTAGATACCACCTCACGCCTGTAAGAATGGCTAAAATTAACAACACAAGAAACAACAGGTGTTGGCAAGGTTGTGGAGTAAGGTGAACCCTTTTGCACTGTTGGTGGGAATGCAAACTGATGCGGCCACTCTGGGAAACAGTATAGAGGTTCCTCAAAAAGTTAAAAATAGAACTACACTATGATCCAATAATTGCACTCTTAGGCATTTACCCAACAGATACATAAAGATTCAAAGGGATACATGCACCCCCATGGTTATAACAGCATTATGAACTACAGCCAAAATATGGAAAGAGGCCAAATGTCTATCAACTGATGAATGGATAAAGAAGATGTGGTATATATACACAATGGAATATTACTCAGCCATCAAAAAGAAAGAAATCTTGCCAATTTCAATGACGTGGATGGAGCTAGAGTGTATTATGCTAAGCAAAATAAGTCAGTCAGAGAAAGACAAATATATGATTTCACTTATATGTAGAACTTAAAACAAAACAGATGAACATATGGGAAGGATGAAAAAAGAGAGAGAGAGAAGGAAACAAATCATAAGAGACTTAAGGATAGAGAATAAACTGAGGGTTAATGGAGGGAGGTGGGTGGGGGGTGGACTAGATGTGTGATGGGTTTTTTTTTTTAAAGATTTATTTATTTATTTATTCATGAGAGACAGGGAGAGGCAGAGGCAGAGGGAGAAGCAGGCTCCCTGCAGAGCAGGGAGCTGGATGCGGGACTCAATCTCAGGACTCCGGGATCATGACCTGAGCCGAAGGCAGACACCTAACTAACTGAGCCACCCAGGTGACCCTGGGTGATGGGGTTTAAGGAGGACACTTGTTATAATGAGCACTGGGTATTGTATGTAAGGGATGAATCACTGAATTCTACTCCCGAAACCAATATTGCATTGTATGTTAACTAGCTGGAATTTAAATGAACATTTGAAGAAAAAATAAATAAAACTTTTTCTTTAAAAATAATTGTATGGTACTGACCTAGAAATAGACACATAGAATAACAGAACAGAAATTAATGACCACAAATAAACTCTTAAATATATGGTTAACTAATATTTGACAAGGGAGCCAAGAACATTCACTAGGGAAAGGATAGTCTCTTCAGTAAATGATGCTAGGAAAACTGGATAACCATATGCAGAAAAATAAAGTTGGACCCTTAGATTACACCATTCAAAAAATTAACTTGAAATGGACTGAAGACTAAAAGATAAAACCTGAAAGAGTAAAATTCCTCAAAGAAAACAGGAAAAAAATTCTTGACATTGGTCTTGGTAAAGATTTTGTGGATATGACACCAAAACCACAAGCATCAAAAGCAAAAATTAATAAATGGGATCCAATCAAACTAAAGAGCTTTTGCATAGCAAAATAATCAACAAAATGAAAAGGCAACCTATGAAATGGAAGAAAACATTTGCAAATCATATATCTGATAAGGGTTTAATATCCAAAATATATAAACAACTCCTACAACTCAACAGCAAAAAAATAAGCAACCTGAAAAAAGAGCGGAGGACCTTAGACATTTTTCCAAATAAGACATACAAATAGCCATCAGGTACATGAAAAGTTGGTCACATCATTAATCATCAGAAAAATGCAAATAAAACCACAATGAGATACCACATCACACATGTTAGAATGGCAATCATCAAAAAGACAAATTTAAAGTTTTGGCAAGGATGTGGGTAAAAGGAACTCTTGTACACTGCTGGTGAGAACGTAAGTTGGCACAGCCACTATAGAAAACATTATGGACGGGCACCTGGGTGGCTCAGTTGGTTAAGCGACTGCCTTCGGCTCAGGTCATGATCCTGGAGTCCCGGGATCGAGTCCCATATCGGGCTCCTTGCTCAGCGGGGGGTCTGCTTCTCCCTCTGGCCCTTCCCCCTCACATGTGCTCTCTCTCATTCTCTCTCTCAAATAAATAAAATCTTTAAAAAAAAAAAAAGAAAGAAAAGAAAACATTATGGAGTTTTCTCAAAAAATCAAAAATAGAAATACCACCTGATCCAGGAATGCCACTTCTGGGTATATATCTAAAAGAAATGAGAACAGGATAGATATCTGCCCTGACTCACGTCCTATGCTCATTGCAGCATTATTGACAATAGGCAAGATGTGGAAACAACCTCGATGTTCATCAATGTATAACTACATTTTTAAAAGTATGATTACTTACACACACACACACACTGGAATATTATTATTCAGCATTTAAAAAGGGAAATCTTCTCATTTGTGATAACATGCGTAAATTTGGAGGACATTAAACTAAGTGAAATAAGCCAGGTGCAGAAACAAAAATACTGCATCATCTCATTTATGTGGAATCTAAAACAGTCAAAATTCATTTAAGGAAAGAGTAGAATGGTGGTTGCCAGGTGTGGGGAAAGGGGAAATGGGGAGATGTTGGTCAAAGAGTACAAAGTTTCGATTATGCAAAATGAATAAGTTTTGGAGATCTAATGTGCAACATGGTAACTCCATAGACCTGGAGATCTTATGTACAGTTAACAATACTGTATTGTGTAAGTAAAATTTATTGACTAAATCTTAAGTGTTCCCAACACACATACACACACATATAGGAAAATGGTAATATATGAAATAATGGTCATGTTAATTGGCTTGATTTTGTTAATCATTTCACAATGTACTTTTATATCAACATTATTGTTGTACACCTCTAATATATTACTATTTTACTCCAGTATAGCTGGAAAAAGAAAAATACTCAGATTTACTAATTATAGGGTATTTCAAATCAGAGATGAGTTATTGTTTTCTACTCATTATTTAAAAACTAGAATAAAAAAAAAAAACTAGAGGGCGCCTGGGTGGCTCAGTCGGTTAAGCGACTGCCTTCGGCTCAGGTCATGATCCTGGAGTCCCGGGATCGAGTCCCGCATCGGGCTCCCTGCTCGGCGGGAAGCCTGCTTCTCCCTCTCCCGCTCCCCCTGCTTGTGTTCCCTCTCTCACTGTCTCTCTCTCTGTCAAATAAATAAATAAAATCTTAAAAAAAAAGAAAGAAATATTGTGGTAATTACCAAAATATCAGAGACAGGAAGTGAGCAAATACTACTGGAAAAATGGCACCAATAGACTTGCAGTACACAGGGATGCCAGAAGAATTCAATTTGCAAAATGCCCAATATCTGCTAAATACAACAAAGTTAAGCACAATAAAATGAGGCATGTCTGTAGTGCTGCAATAAACATAGGAGTAACATTATCTCTTCAAGATTATGATTGCAATCCTTATGCCCAAATATCCAGAAGTGTAACTGCTAAATCATGTGGTGGTTCTATTTTTAATTTTTTAAAGAACCTGTACACAGTTTTCCGTAGTGGCTACACCATTTTGCACTCCTATCAACAGTATGCAAGGGATCCGATTTCCCCACATCTTCACCAAAACCTGTTTCTTGCTCTTTTGATAAAAGCCATCTTCGACAGGTGTGAGGTGATATCTTATCATGGTTTCCATTTACATTTCTGTGGTGATTAGTGATGTTGGGCATTTTTGCACATACCTGTCGGCCATTTGTATGTCTTCTTTACACAAATGTCTATTCAAGTCCTTGTGTCATTTATATTTTTTTTTTTAGAGAGACAGTGCACATGTACATGCAAGAAGGGGGAAGGGGCAACAGGAGAGGGAGAGAGAGAATCTTAAGTAGGCTCCACGTCTAGCTCAGCCCAGCATAACCCAGTGCAGCCCAGCATGGAGCCAATGCAGGGCTCGATCTCATGACCCTGAGATCATGACCTGAGCTGAAATCAAGAGCAGGACACTTAACCGGCTGAGCCACCCAGGTGCCCCTCTTGTGCCCTTGTGCCATTTTTAAATCAGATCATTAGGTTTCTTTTTAAAACTATTGAGTTTTAGGAGTTCCTAATATATTTTGCGTATTCAACCTTTATCAGATATATGGCTGGGAAATACTTCTTCTATCCATATTTTGCCTTTTTATTCTATTGATTGTTTCCATTGCTGTGTAGAAGGTTTTACTTTTATCCACTTATTTTTATTTATGTTGCTTATGCTTATGATTTATGTCATATCCATTAAATCACTGCTAATAAAATATCATGTAGATTTTCCCCTATATTTTCTTCTATGAGTTTTACAGTTTTGCATATTATATTTAGGTCTTTAATCCAATTTGAGTTGATATCTGTGTATGGTGAAATGTAAGTGTCCAGTTTCATTCTTTTGCATGTAGATATCTAGTTTACACAACACCATTCACTGAAGGGACAATCCTTTCCCCATTGTGTATTCTTGGTACCCTTGTCAACAATCAGCTAACTGTATGTATATGGATTTATTTATGAGTTTTCCATTCTGTTCCATTGGTCTATATGTCTGTCTTTATGCCAATATTATATCATTTTGAGTACCATAGCTTTGTAATACATTTGGAATCAGAAAATGTGATACCTTGACCTTGTTCTTTTTTCTCAAAATTGAGTTGGCAATTTGTGGTCTTTTGTGGTTCAAAATGAATTTTGGAATTAGTATTTCTATTTCTGTAGAAAAATAATGTCATTGGAATTTTGATGGGGCTGCACTGAATCTGTGTATCATTTTGGTTGGTATGAACATTTGAACAATATTGTGTCTTCCCATCCATGAACATGAAATGTCTTTCCATTTGTGTCTTGTTAAATTTCTTTCATCAATGTTTTGTAGTTTTCAATGTATAAGTATCTCACCTCCTTAAGTTTATTCCTTGGTATTTTATTCTTTTTGGTGATATTGTAAATGGGATTGTTTTCTTAATTTCTTTTTCACTTTATTGCTATATATAAATGAAACTGATTTTTGTGGGTTTGTTTTTTTTTTTTAAAAGATTTTATTTATTTGAGAGAGAGAGAATGAGAGAGAGCACATGAGAGTGGGGAGGGTCAGAGGGAGAAGCAGACTCCCTGCGGAGCAGGGAGCCTGATGCGGGACTCGATCCAGGGACTCCAGGATCATGACCTGAGCCGAAGGCAGTCGCTTAACCAACTGAGCCACCCAGGCGCCCTGAAACTGATTTTTGTATGTTGTTTGTACCTTACAACTTTATTGAATTTCTTTATTGTTATTTTTTTAACTTCACTGAATTTTTTAAATTTTATTTTATTATGTTATGTTAATCACCATACATTACATCATTAGTTTTTGATTAGTTATTTTTTAAAAATTCTTTAGAGTTTTCTATATAAAAGAACATGTCACCTGCAAATAAGGGACACTTGTACTTCCTTTCTTTAAATTTTGATGCCTTTTATTTCTCTCTCTTGCCTAATTTCACTGGCTAAGAATTCTAGTACTATTTTATTTTATTTATTTATTTTTTAAAGATTTTATTTATTTGAGAGAAAGAGAGAGAGACAGAGAAACAGCATGAGAGGGGAGAGGGTCAGAGGGAGAAGCAGGCTCCCAGCTGAGCCGGAAGCCCGATGTGGGACTCGATCCCAGGACTCCGGAATCATGACCTGAGCGGAAGGCAGTTGCTTAACCAACTGAGCCACCAGGCGCCCCCTAGTACTATTTTAAATGAAGAGCAAGAGTAGGCAACCTCCTTTGTTCCTGACCTTAGAATAAAAGCTTCCAATTTTTAACCTGAGTATGATGTTAGCTACAGGCTTTTCAATATATATGGCCTTTATTGTGTTAAGGTACTTTCTTTCTAATTCTAGTTTGTTGAGGGTTTTTGTAATGAAGGGGTGTTGAATTTTTTCAAACAAGTTCTCTGCATCTATTGAGATGATCATGTGATTTTTGTCCTCTATTCTATTAATGTTGTGTATCACATTAATTGAATTTCATATGTTGAACCATCTTTGTGTCCCAGAAATAAATCTCAATTGGTCATGATGTATAATCCCTCTAATGTGCTATTGGACTTGGTTTACTAGTATTTTTTTGAGTTTTTCGTTTATATGCATCAAGGATATTGGCTTTAGTTTTCTTTCCTTGTAGTGGCTTTGTCTGTCTTTAGCATCAAGGTAGTGCTGGATTCATAAAATGAGTTTGGAAGTATCCCACCTTTTCTTCAATATTTTTAGAAGATTTTGCAAAAAATTTTTATTAATTATTATTTAAATATTTAGTAAGAATTCAAAAGTGAAGCTATCTCACCCTGTGCTTTCATTTGTTGGTAGGTGTTTGGTTTCAGATTCAATCTCAGTACTGGTTATAGGTCTGTTCAGACTTTCCTCATGTATTATTTCCTCATGGTTTAGTCTTGGGTAGGTTGTATGTTTCCAGGAATTAATCCATTTCTTCTAAATTATTCAGTTTGTTGGTGTATAATTGTTCACAGTAGTCTTCCACAATCCTTTGTATTAATCTGGCATCAGTTGTAATGTCTATTCTTCATTTTGATTTTACTTGAGTCTTCTCTATTTTTTTAAGGGTTTCTCAATTGTTCAAATTTTTTCTGAAACAAAAACACAAAACTACTCTGAGTTGCACTGATTTTCTTATATTGTTTTTTTCCATTTTCTATTATGTTTATTTCTGTTCTAATCTTTGTTATTTCATCCCTTCTGCTAGCTTTGGGCTTAGTTTTTCTTTTTCAAAGTCCTTGATGAATAAAGTTAGGTTGTTTTTTGAGATCTTTCTTCTGTTTTAATGTAGGTTTTAATAACTAACCACTTCCCTCTTTGAACTGCTTTTTCTGCATCTCATGTTTTGGTGTTATATTTTATTTTTATTTGTTTTGAGGTGTTTTGTAATTTCTTGTCTGATTCCTTTTTGAACAATTGTACTAGAACACAACAGTTGTTCAAGAATGTGATGTTTAGATGCCACATATTTGTAAATTTTTCAACTTTCACTCTACCACTTGGTAGTTTCATTCCATTGTGGTTAGAAATGGTAGTTGGTATGATTTCAGTCTTCTAAAATTTCTTTTTTTTTAATTAACAAAAATAATCTCTACAATCAACTTGGGACTTGAACTCTCAAACCTGAGATCAAGAGTCGCATGCTGTACTGGCTGAGCCAGCCAGGTGCCCCTTAAATATCTAAGAATTGTTTTATGATCTAACACGTGATCTATCCTGGAGAAAGATCCACTCATACTTGAGAAGAATGTGTATTGTGGTGAAGAGTGGAAAGATCTCTATATGTCTGTTTGTTCCATTTGGTCTATAGTGTTACAAAAGTCTTCTATTTCTTTATTGAACTTCTATCTGTATGTTCTGTCAATTAATGATAGTGAGGTATTGATGTCACTTACTATTATCCTATAACTATTTCTCCCTTCAGTTCTGTCAACGTTTGCTCTGATATTGGGGGCAAATATATTTATAATTTTTATATCTTACTAGTGGATTGACCCTTTATCATTTTGTAATGTCCATTTTGTTTCATGTGACATTTTTGACTATATAGTCTGATAAAATTACAGCCACCCCCACTCTATTTTGGTTACCATTTGCCTGGAATAGTATCTTTTTTCATCCCTACACTTTCAGCCTATTATATACTTAAATCTAAGTGATTTTCTTGTAAATACTATATAGCTGGGTCTTGTATTTTAATCTTTTAAAATATTCAGCCATACAAAAGAATAAGAAAAAAGAAAATATTCAGCCATTCTATGTCTTCAAATTAGATAATTAACTCAATTTACATTTAAGTGGATTATTCTTATGGAATTATTTGCTATTGCCATTTTATTAATTGTTTTCTGTTAGTTTTTAAATTCTTTTTTCTGTCCTTTCTTTTCTTGTTTTGTTTTGTGGATTTTTTGTATTGATCATTCCTTTCTCTTTTTCTTTTGTGTAATTTCTATACATATTTGGTGGTTACCTTGGGACTTATATATAAATTCTTTGATAGTTATAACACTTTATTTAAGTTGATAATGAGTTTAAGTTCATACAAATACACTACACTTTAATTGCTTCCCTTTCCGCAGTCTATGTTATTGTTGTCATAATTTACATCTTTACGTCTATTGATACTGTGTATCTTTAAACATATTTTTAGTTTTAGGTCTTCTAAAAAATGTTTTTGTCTTTTAATGTTTGTACAAGAATCAAAAGTGATTTACCCACCACCTAAGTAAGTATCTTTATGAGAGGCATTTCTAATTCTGTGTCAGGAAAATCACATAATTCCACCACATTAAGGTCAGTTTTCTGGAGATTTATCTTTTTCCCTTGTATGGATCATCTTTATCTGATTCTTCATTTTCCTAAGCTGAATTGGTATCTGTGTATTAGACAAAGCAGGCACCTCTTTCAATCTTCATGAACTTTCTAATACAGGAAAAGACACACACTAGTTTGCCTAACCAGAGTTTCTGGGGGCCTCTACCAACTCTTCCCATCCCCAGGGAAATACAGGTGGCTGCAGTTTTTGTTCACACCCTCTGTGCTAAGTCAAGGATGGGGGACAGCTATGATATCTACCAGCCCAAGCCACTATCTCCATTCTTCCCAAGTGGCTACAACTGTGCTGGATGAATCAGAGCTTCAAGAACAACAGGGACAGATGCTTGTTCTTCAGGCAGCCCTGGAGAAAATTGGGACACTGGATGTACAAATCAACCCTTTACCTTCCCAAGGGGGAGCTAAAAACTCAAATTTGGATTTCACTAACTCTGTGCTGATCAGATGGAGAATCAATGATATCAACACACAAGCTGCCACTCCCACTCTCCTCCTGAGTGGATAGAGAGATTTTAATCAGAGATTAAAAACTGATGAGACAGACGCTAGTTCTTAGGGCAGTCCTGGAGAAGTTGGGTTATTGTACTTAGGGATCAATTCAATCCCACCCAAGGACAAAGCTGAGAACTGGGATTTTTTTTGCCTGCTCACTTTAGGCAAAGAAGGAGACAAAATCAATGGAATCTACCAGACCATTGTGTCACTTCTATTCTTACACTGGTGATTAGACTGTGCTAGCCTTTTTAGAACTCCAAGACTGGCAAGACAGAAGCAATCATCTGAGAAACCACTCAAGAAAAGATATAGCATAAGATGAATGAATCAACTCCATCCCTCACATTTATGAAGCTTGGACAAGTATAAAAATGATGGTTGATTACTCATAAACCATAGAAGCCAGAATAAAATGGACTGGCATATTTAAAGTGCTGAAAGGCGAGAAAAAAATCATTGAAAAAATTTTCACCCTAACTAAAATTCCATCAAAAAAATATAGTGAAAAAAAAAAATGGGGCGCCTGGGTGGCTCAGTCGTTAAGCGTCTGCCTTCGGCTCAGGTCATGATCCCAGGGTCCTGGGATCGAGTCCCGCATCGGGCTCCCTGCTCAGCGGGAAGCCTGCTTCTCCCTCTCCCACTCCCCCTGCTTGTGTTCCTGCTCTCGCTATCTCTCTCTCTCTGTCAAATAAATAAATAAAATCTTTAAAAAATATATATATAGTGAGCATGGGGTGTTATACACAACTAAGGAATCGTTGACCATCAAAAACTAATGATGTATTATATGTTGGCTGACTGAACATAATTAAAAAAATCTAAAAATTAAAAAATTAAAAAACATAATTCAAAATAAAAGGAAAATAAAGATATTTTTAGAAAAAACAAAGCTCAAAGAATTTATTTCAAGAAGAATTACACAGAAAGAAATGCTAAAGGAGAATAGAGAACACAAGACCCAAGTAAATAGGTGGTTGAATATTAAACAATTTTTATTATCTTTATTTTATGTAGATATTTCTATTTCTTTCAAAATTTCGGATTGTTAGAAACAAAAATGGAAATAATGCACTGTGTGGTTTATAACAAGAACACAAAGGGTAGGAGAATTATAGTGTCATCAGGTACTTATACTGTACACAAGACAGAATAAATTTGAGGGCAAATGATGAGATGTTAAAGGCTCATATTACAATCTTTAGAATAAGAACTGAAAAATATCATGTAAAGTTATAGCTGAAACCTTAAGAGGTAAAACAACTATGCATATTTTAAATGCTTGATTAATTCAAAAATGATAGGAAAGGATGAAAGTAACAGAGAACATATGCTGAAAACCAATTAACTATCAATGAGGTTCATTTTAACATGACTATATCAAAAACTTCATTAAATATAAATTGAGTAATCATTCTAATTTAGAATCAGAAAATGTAAGATTAGTCAAAAACCAAGACCCAGAAAATACTAATAATAAGAAAGCTGGCAGAACAACATTAAAATCAGGTAAAGTAGACTTTAAGATAAGGTATATAGCCAAATATAAAGAAAACTTAATAATGACAAAAGGGATAATTAATTGGGGTGCCTTGGTGGCTCAGTTGTTAAGCGTCTGCCTTTGGCTCACGTCATGATCCCAGGGTCCTGGGATAGAGCCCTCCATTGGGCTCCCTGGTCAACCAGAAGCCTGCTTCTCCCTCTCCCACTACCCCTGCTTGTGTTCCTCTCTCACTGTCTCTCTCTCTGTCAAATAAATAAATAAAATCTTAAAAAAAAAGGATAATTAATCAATAAGAGTAAACAATCCTAAATCTGTATACAAATAAAATAAAAAGCAACTTCAAAATATATAAAGCAAAAATTGACAGAACTAAAGGGAGAAACAACCAAATCCACAACAAAGTTAGAAATTTTAAACTCCATAACTTGTTAATTAATAGAATGAGTGCTCAAAAAAATAGCACCTATGTGCAAGATTAGAAAATTCTGAAAAATGGGGCACCTGGGTGGCTCAGTCATTAAATGTCCGCCTTCAGCTCAGGTCATAATCCCAGGGTCCTGGGATTGAGTACTGCTTCGGCCTCCTTGCTTGGCGGGAAGCCTGCTTCTCCCTCTCCCACTCCCCCTGCTTGTATTCCCTCTCTCGCTGTCTCTCTCTCTCTGTCAAATAAATAAATAAATAAACCTTTAAAAAAAAGAAAGTTCTGAAAATTGACATTAACTATTAATAGGTATGAAGGATTATAATACAAATGTAGAATATGCCAATTTTCAGGTGCACATAGAAAATTAAACAAGACAGACAATGTGCTAGACCATAAATTTCAAAACTATCAAAATATTTAAATCATATCACACAAATTGACCATAATTAAAATAAATTTGAAATCAATAGAAATAAGATACCTAGAAAATAACCAAATATTTGGAAAGTAAGTAAGAAATTTATGAAGACTACATGGATCATAACAGTAAATCAAAGAAAATTAGGAAAAAAATTCACACTGAATGATAATGAAAACCCAACATAATAAAACTGACTGGATGCAGGCCCAGATAGTTTCAAACAGGCAGATAGTTGTACTGGTGGATACCATCAAACACTAAAGTAAAAAATAACACCAATCTTACACAAACATCTTTAGAAAATATAAGAAAGAGAACATGTCACAACTGATTGTTGTATGTGAAGATATAATCTTTATACAAAAGCCTGGGAAGAATATTAAAAGAAAAGAGTTGAAAATTACTCAGAAACACAAAATCAAAATTCTTTGCAAAAGCATTACAAAATTAAATCCATCAATACTGACAAAGGAAAATAGATTATAACAAAGTGGAGTTTATATCGGAAATGTGAGGTTGGTTTAAAATTCTAAAATCCGGGCACCTGGGTGGCTCAAGTCGTTAAGCGTCTGCCTTCGGTTCAGGTTATGATCCCAGGGTCCTGGGATAGAGCCCTGCATTGGGCTCCCTGCTCAGCAGGAAGCCTGTTTCTCCCTCTCCCACTCCCCCTGCTTGTGTTCCCTCTCTCGCTGTGTCTCTCTCTGTCAAATAAATAAATAAACTATTTAAATAAATAAATAAATAAATGAAATTCTGAAATCCATTTAAATTACTGTAAACCCATTTTAAAAATAAGAAGCAAAAATAATGAATCTCAATAAAAATAGAATTTTTAAAAAATTCAACACTGAATCATAATAACTATTTTCAGCATACTATGAATAGAAGGGAACTCCTTTAGTCTGCTAAAATGCTTCTAGCAAATACCTAAAGTTAACATGATATTATTGTAATATCAAACAGCCCCTAAAATAGGAAAAAATCTAAATATGTCTGCTCTCATTATTTTGAATCAACATTATAGTCAAGGTCTTAACACTGCAGTAAGATAAGAAAAATAAATAAAAGGAAAAATATTAGATAAGAAATGAAACTATTGTTATTTGCAGAGAACAGGATTATGTACTTAAAAAACCTATATGAATCTATTAAATATAAAAATTAAAACTATATGCATATTTAAGGTAAGATGATGTAAGTTAAAATACAAAAGTCAATCATTTTAGTACATACTAGCAACAAAATATTGGAATTTTTAATTTTCAAATATCATTAAAATGGCATGAACATATTAAATAGAAATAAATTTTATGAAAGTTGCCCAAGATTTCACTAGTAAAAACTGCATGACACAAATAAGGAATATTAAAGAATGATTAAATAAATGGAAACAACTTTACGTTCATGAATTGAAAGACTCAATATTGTTAAGATATTGAAGAAACTGACAAGCTGATTCTACAATTTCTTTTAAGACTTCTTTATTTATTTGAGAGAGAGAGCACAAGCAGGTGGAGCAGCAGAGAGAGAGGGAGAAGCAGGCACTCCATCAAGCAGGAAGCCCGATGTAGGGCTGGATCCCAGGATCCTGGGATCATGACCTGAGCAGAAGGCAGATGCCCAACCCACTGAGCCACCCAGGCATCCCTGATTCTACAGTTTATACAATAGAACAGCCAGCACTACTTTTCAAAAGGAGAGTGATACCAAATATCAAAACTTACAAAAACACTTGATTACCTAGGAATGGTATTAATCTAAGGACATATGAATCAATTAATGGAATAAAATCGGGAATTTAGAAATGGATCTAATCTTATATACTCATTTGCTTTCCCACAAACATATTTCTATAATTTAATGGGGAATAAAAAGTTTTAACAACAAATGATACTGAGAGAACTGGTAGTAATATGGGGAAAAAATATAAACTTGGATCCTATTTTATTCCATACACAGAATTTCATTTCAGCAGTATCATAAACATAAATGTAAAATCTGAATTTGAAAGAACACAAAGAAGGTAACTTGTAAGTTATGAATATGAAATAAAAACAACCTATAAATTTCTCAGGTACAAGCTGAGAGAATTTGTCCCAAGCCGATATACAATATAATAAATGATAAAAGAAGTTCATCAGGCTGAAGAGAAATTATACATGACAGAAAATTGGACCTTCATGAAAGACAAAGTAACTAACTACACTGGTCCAGTTAACAAATGGACTAACACTAGAATAAAAAGGCAGAGATTGTCAGACTAGATAAAATAAAGAATAAACTATCAGGGCACTTGGGCGGCTCTGACAGTTAAGTGTCCTACTCTTGATTTTGGCTGGGGTCATGATCTTGGGATCAAGGATCCTGGGATCAAGCCCCACATTGGGCTCTGCGCTGGGCGTGGAGCCTGCTTCAGATTCTCTGTCTACCTCTCCCTCTACCCCTCCCCCCCCACTCATGCTTTCTCTCTTTCTCTAAAATAAATAATAAACCTTTAAAAAATAGAATAAATTATGGTTTTTAGTGGAAACAACTTAATAAAGAAGGCACAGAGTGACAGCAAAAAGGTAGGAAAATGTATAAAAATTGAATATGAAGCATATTAAAACTGCTATGGCTAGAAAGTAAAAATTGACAAACAAAACTGAGAAATAGAAAAATCAGCATTCATAAATACAGAATTAACATCCCTCTCGGTACTTGATAGAATACATAGAAAATAAAATCAGTGTAGTTACAAAAGATTTGATAACCACTGTCACCTTGATCTAATCAAGAGTGAAAGAATGCTATAACCAACAACTGCACCATTATGTGCAAGGGCTCAGGGAATATACATCAAGATAGGAGATATGTTGGGCCATAAGACAAAATCCTCAACAAACTTAACATAATTGAAACCATACAAAATAGTGTATTAGTTTCCTAGGCCAACTATATCAAAGTACCACAAAACAGGTAACTTAAAACAACAGAAATGTATTGTGTCACTTCTGGAGGCTAGCAGTCTGAAACCAATGTGTTCTCAGAGCCAATCTGCCTCTGAAACTTGTAATGGAACCTTCCTTGCCTTTTCTTAGCTCCCTCCCTCCAATGTCTTTATTACCAATGTAAAGAAATGCTATCATGCTTCATGCATGCTACATCTTCAACTGCATATATGCACATTTAGGAGTAATGTAAATTATTAAATATTGCAAAATGGTTCTTAGCTGCATTGTGCAATGGGTAAAAAAAGTCATGTAGATTTGTGTGTCCTTCCATAAACAAGATTTGAAACAAAAAGAGAAATAAAGAAAAGGATGCTTGAAACTACTAGGAAAAAATACTTTCTTAAGAAAAATCTATTGGATTCATGTTGTCTGGGACAAAAGATAGAACTAGTTAATTAATTTGTGTGTTTTGTTACATAGGGTATTCAAATATTTCTTATACTCTGTATACTGTATCCAACACATAAAACCCCGTGGTATTTAGACACATTTGGACACACAGCAAGATAGGTTGGAAAATGGGTCTTCTTCCTGGATCTAAATAATATTAGTCACAATAGAACTTACGGTTATGCTTATGGATGCAGGTCTGAGTGTAGATGCAAAGTGACAGATGTTGCTACATTATATGTTCTTTAATAAATTTACCTTTTTATGTGTTTGTAATATGGGATCATCTAAAGCATGGGATCATCTAAAGCCTGGAGCCCAGAGTAGGTACCTCTCTTGCTGTATTTTAAATGTGTTTTTGACTACATGAATAAAATAGCTAGAGTAGAGTATAAGTTGATCTTCATGGAAAAATCCCAGTGAGGATCTATTCCTTAAGTCAGTAAGTAGAGGGGGTTATATAGGTATTATTTCGAATGACTATCAAAAAGTTGTTCCAGTCTTCACCATTATCACATTCTATACAACTGTTCCAGAGAGATGGTGAAGAGTGAGGCTGTAAGGATATTAATTTTAATGACTGTCTATGAAAAATTGACCAGTCTGCATACTCATCCTATCCTGCCTTGCTCCTCCATAAAGAGAAGTGGAAAGGCCATTTTCCTGCCTCCTGCCCTATGTTCACAATGCATGCATGCATGCATGCAAACACACACACACACACACACACATACAAACACACTCCAAAACTGGACTGCTTAACTCCATGAGTAGTTAGGCCTTCGCATATTGATTTTGACACAAGAATTAATGCCTTTCCCAGTCAGGCATCTGGGCACCCTAAGCCTAATATTCTCACATTTCATAGAGACATCTAAAAATGAAGCTTGCCATTCAAAATGTCCAGCCATGTCCCCAGAAACAAACATCCATTTAGGCTTCACAATCATGTGAGCAGTTTATCAGGAAAAACACCTACCTACACAACAGCACAGAAAACCAATTTCAACCTACCAACAATAATCAACCAAACACTTCATTCTGAAGTACATGAACAGGTGACTAAATTTAACACATATACCACAAATCAAGAGAATAAAATAGTAACTTTAGAAACAATGGCAGAATATCAAGCCCAGAATAAATATAGTTCAGGAATGAGAAGAAACATTTAAAAATAATTTAATTAGTATTCTCAAAGAAATATGAGAACATCATATATGGTGGGAATGTAAAATGGTACAATCCCTTGGAAAAACAGTTTGACAGTTTCTTAAATAACTAAACATGTAACTACCACACAAGCCATCAACTGTACTCCTGGGGATTTATATCAGAGAAAGGAAAATTTAAATTCATACACACATGAATACCTGAATATTTATACTAGTTTTATTAGTAATTGCCCAAACCTGGAAACAATTCAAATATCCTTCAGTGAATGATTGGTTAAATAGTGATACATCCATACCATGGAATATGACTCAGCAATAAAAAGCAAAGAAATAATGATAGATGCAACAACCTGTATGAATCTCCAGAGAATTATGCTGTAAGAACAAAGCCAAATGCATACTCTTTAAACACTGTATATACATAAGTCTTATATGAAATTCTTGAAATTATAAAATTATAAAAATGTAGAACAGATTAATGGTCACCAGGGGTTATGGAAGGGGTGGAATGGGAGAGAAGTGAGTATGACTATAAAAAGGAAACATGAGACATTCTTGTGATGGAAATGTTCTTTATCTTGACTGTATAAATTTCAATATTTCAGTCAGAATACTATATTATAGTTTCACAAGATGTTCTCAATGGAAAAAACTGGGTAAGGGTATATGGGATTTTTATTACTTCGTACAACTGCATGTGAGTCTATGATTTTCTCAAAAGGAAAAGCTTAATTAAAAATCAAATTGAATGTTAAAAGAAAGTATTAGGAAAACACATGATTGGGACGCCTGGGTGGCTCAGTCATTAAGCGCTGCCTTCAGCTCAGGTCATGATCCCAGGGTCCTGGGATAGAGTCCCGCATCGGGCTCCCTGCTCTGCGGGGAGCCTGCTTCTCCCTCTGCCGCTCCCTCTGCTTGTGCTCTCTCTCTCTCTCTGACAAATAAATAAAATCTTTTTTTAAAAAAAGGAAAACACATGATTGTTATATGAAGGCAAACCAATAGAGTAGCTGGAAAAAAAACACTGAAGAAATACATGTATTGAGGTAGAGAGAAAGGAAAAAGTAAAATAAATATAAAAGCAGTGATAACTGACTAAGAGGTTCAGTCTCATAGAGACAGTATTATATTACAAAGAATTACAAAACAGTAAACGGAGAAAAGGGAGAGTATAAAATTATTAAAGAATTAATATAAAAAATTTCCAAAAGTTGGTTGAGTGGAAAGGAGGCTGGGAAAATGGCACAATAAGAGGCCCTAAGCTTACCTCATCCCATAGATACAACTAGATAACACTTCCATCAGTGTAAATAACCCAGAAAGTGACCTGAAGACTAGCAGAACTCTACAACTAAAGGTAGAGAAGAGGTCACATCAAAGATGGTTAAAGAAAAAAATAAAAAAGCAGAGATGGGGTGGGGAGCAAAATGGGCCAAGCCCAGCTGAGGCTGGGAGGTAGATTCAGGAGTGGGGAGCAGAGAGAAACAGACTGTCACACTGGGGAGCCCATATAGTTAAGACGAATCCCTATAATATTTGCCTTTGAAAGTGAGAGGGTCCAAATTTCCTAAGTTCTTACAAACAGTGGGACTTAAAGCCTGGAATATTAAAAATCAGCAGACTTGGTTCTGGGAGAGCATGGAGGATGACAGGAAGCTAAGTCCCCACCATTAAAGAGACAGCATAACAAACATCCAGCAGACATATAGCATAGAAGGAGCAGGTTGAAAAAGGCCTGAGGCACATGGTAGGGAGAGTGATTTACTCATTTCAGACCTTGTCCAGGAGAAGCAGGGATCACAGGGAGACCCCTCCAGAAACAAAGGAGCTGACAGGCACCATTTCCCTAGCCTGCTCCTCAGCACAAATGCACTACTACCTGCAGGAACCAACACAGCACCAACACTCCCTACCTAACTTGTTTATACCAAGCTCCACCCTCTGAGGATTCTGCAGATCCATGCTTCCAAGTCACCCTTGCCTCAGTCCCAGTGAGGCAGGACTCCATCCCTAGAAGATCTGCACAAAGCTCACCAGCACGGCATTTTCCAATTTCTGCTTTTTGCAGGAACTTGGTTTCCAGTGGCTGTGGTGGCAGGTCACATTTCACAAACAGATCCCCATGCACCTTGTTAAAATGCACCCCACAGGCCAGGAACCAGGCACTGCCCAGAACAGGCAAAGAGCCTCTGCAGATAAGTAAAAGAGCTAATACCCATTCTACTCAAACTATTCCAAAAAATAGAAGAGGAAGGAAAACTTATAAATGAATTCTATGGGACCAGCATTTCCCTGATACCAAAACCAGATAAACACACCACAATAAAAGAGAACTACAGGCTAATATCTCTGATGAACATATATGCAAAAATCCTCAACAAAATGCTAGCAAACTGAATCCAAAAATACATTTAAAAAAAAATCTTTCACCACGATCAAGTGGGATTTATTCCTGGAATGGAAAGGTGGTTCAATACACACAAATCAATCAAAGTGATACATCACATCAATAAGAGAAAGCATAAGAACCATATGATCATTTCAATAGATGCAGAAAAAGCATTTGACAAAGCACAACATCCACTCATGATTAAAAAAAAATAGGTTTAGAGTAAACATACCTCAACATAATAAAGGCGACACATGAAAAGCTCACAGCTAACATCATACTCAATGGGGAAAACATAGCTTTTCACCTAAGGTGAGGAACAAGACAAAGATTTTGACTCTTAACCATTTTTATTCAATATGGTACTGGAGGTCCTAGCCATACTAATCAAATGAAAAGGCATCCAAATTGTTAAGGAAGAAGTAAAACTTTCCTTATTTGCAAATGACATAATGCTATATAGAAAATACAAAAGAATCCACCAAAAAAATACTAGAACTGATAAATGAATTTAGTAAATTCACAGGATACAAAATCAATGTACAGAAATCCATTGCATTTCTATATACTAATAGTGAAGCAGCAGAAAGACAAAATAAGAATTTACAACTTACAATTGCACGCACAAAAAAACAAAACACCTAGGAATAAACTTAACCAATGAGGTGAAAGAGCTATACTATGAAAACTATAAAACATTGATAAAACAAATTGAAGACAACACAAAGACATGGGAAGGCATTTCATGCTCATGGATTGCAAGAACAAATATTGTTGAAATTTATATACTACCTAAGGCAATCTACCCATTTAATGCAATCCCTATCGATATACAAACAGCATTTTTCACAGAACCAGAACAAACAATCCTAAAATTTGTATGGAACCACAAAAGACCCCAAATAGCCAAAGCAATCTTGAAAAAAAAAAAAAAAAAAAAAAGAAACTGGAGGCATCACAATTCCAGACTTCAAGTTATACAATAGAGCTGTAGTAATCATAACAGCATGGTACTGGCATAAAAATAGACACATAGATCAATACAACAGAATAAAGAGGCCAGGAATAGACCCACAATTGTATAGTCAATTGATCTTTGAGAAAGGGGGCAAGAATATGCAATGGGCAAAAGACAATCACTTCAAAAATGGTGCTGGGAAAACTGGACAGACACAGGCAAAAGAATGAAATCGGAGCACGTTCTTACACCAGACAAAATAGTTAAAATAAAAAACTCAAGAAATAACAAGTGTGGTGAGGATGTAGAGATAAAGGAACTCTTGTGTATTATTGATGGGTATGCAAACTGGTGCAGCCACTGTGGAAGGCAGTATGGAGGTTCCTCAAAAAATTAAAAATAGAACTATCCTATGATCCAGTAATTGTAATACTGAATTTACACAAAGACTATGAAAACACTAATTCGAAGGGATAGATGTACTCCTATGTTTACTGCAGCAATATTTACAACAGCCGAACTATGGAAGCAGCCCAATTGTCCATTGATAGATGAATGGATAAATAAGATGGGGGGGGGTGTGCTTATGTGTGTACCCATATATATATATGATTTCACATATAAATGAAATTTAAGACACAAAACAAATGAACAAAGGAAAAAAGAGAGAGACAAACCGAAAAACAGATGGTTACCAGAGGGGAGGTGGGTGGGGGATGGATGAAATGGGTGAAGAGGCTTAAGAGTACACTCATCTAGAGAGAACTGAGTAATATATGTAACTGTTGAATCACTATATTGTACACCTGAAACTAATTTAACAGTGTATGTTAACTACACCTGAATAAAAAATAAAAAAAAAAAATTCCAACAGTTGAAAAAAATCCAGGAATCTTTAGAGTCAAAGAATAATGTTTGGTCTTCCTATTTAGAACTTTATGTCTGTCAATAAGTTTTACTTTTTTCTTTGTATAGGTGTTTCATTTTTCTGGTTCAGTTTATAGCAAAATAAAATTTTTATTCTTGAACCTTTCAAACACATCTTTATTTTCCTGGTTATAATACATTATTTGAATAGTGCAGATGTACCGGAAAATTCTTTCTAGTCTCTTAGTAATTTTTTGACAGAATAATCAAATCATTTGAAAGTATTCTCAGTTTTATATCAGTTTCCAATATTTATTTCTCTATATTTTTTGTCTTAATGCAACAGTTAGGTCTTTCAACAAATTAATAAATTATAAAAACAATTATGTTATTCTTGATTTCTGATGAATTAGTAATATTTTGCTATTAAGTATGATTTTTGTTCTATGTTTAGAGTTTTGATACATTTATCAAATCAATGATGTTCTTTCTTAAATAGCTATACTTTTTTATTTTTATTTTTATTTTTATTTTTTTTTTAAAGATTTTATTTATTTATTTGAGAGAGAGAGTGAGAGAGAGAGAGCACAAGAGGGGGTAAGGTCAAAGGGAGAAGCAGACTCCCCGCCAAGCAGGGAGCCCGACGCGGGACTCAATCCCGGAACTCCAGGGTCATGACCTGAGCCGAAGGCAGTTGCTTAACCAACTGAGCCACCCAGGTGCCCCAGCTATACTTTTTAAAAAAGTTTATTTTGTTTTTTTAGTAATCTCCATACCCAATGTAGGGCTTGATCTCAGGACCCCAAGATCAAGAGATGCATGGTCTTCAGAATAAGCCAGCCAGGCAACCTTGCTATAAATTTTTAATGTACACCAGGATGCATATTGATTATGAATATTAAATAGCATGATAGATTTAAAGTCATAAAACTATTATTTTAGATTTAAAAATATAGTTAAACTAATTATAAATAAATAAGTAAACTAAACTAAAATTAAATTAAAATAATAAAAAGGGATGCTAGTACAGAAATATTAATAGATGTAAAATACCTAGATGAAACTGGATGTTCATATTAAGTCAGCCAAAATTGTTTCATATAAGATAATGTGTTCTACTCCATTCCAAACCTTTTTATTTGCCATTTAACAAAGTATAAGCTGCAATTATCTGACAGATGTGCAGTACTCCATCAAGGAAATTAAGAGTTTAAGAATTCAGCATTTATTTTAAGTAATTGTGCAGAAGAAACTATGCTGTAGCCACATTGTTTTAGCACTTGGAATCCATGCAACCCATTGTTTCTCTGTTCTATAAAGATTTTTTTCAGTATTCTTCCCCAATATACATGTCTCTTTTTTTGTTAATTTTTAAATTGAAGTATAATTAACATACAGTGCTATATTAGTTTCAGTTGTACAATAAGATTCAACATTTCTCTACATGATTCAGAGCTCATCAAGATAAGTGTTCCCTTAATCCCCTTTACCTATCTCACACATGGCCCCACCCACCTCCCCTCTGGCAACCACCAGTTTGTTCTCCATATTTAACAGTCTGGGATTTTTTTTTTTTTTAAGATTTTATTTATTTATTTGGGGGGGCAGGGGCAAAGGGAGAGGGAGAAGCAGACTCCCCGCTGAGCAGGGAGCCTGACATGGGGCTCAATCTCAGGACCCTGAGATCAAGACCTGAGCAGAAGGCAGCTACTTAACTGACTGAGCCCCCCACCCAGGCACCCCTTGGGTTTCTTTTGTCCTTTTTTTTTCCTGGTTTGTTAATTAGTTTTATTTCTTAAATGCCACAAGAGTGAAACCATTTGGTATTTGTCTTTCTCTGTCTGACTTATGAAACCGATATAAATCTCTTGATGTCATGAAAGTTGTTCCTCTTTCTGACTTAGCAATTCAATCAAGTGATTTTTAAATAATAAAAAGATAAGCTCATCTATTTTTCCCCGGGAAGGAGAATTCAGAAACTTATATTAGGTGGGAAATCAGGATCAGTTCAGCTACCAGGGATTCTCATAATGGTTAAAAGCTATTTGTATTTTTTAAAATTTTTGTACATATATTTTCCTTTATTTATTCAGAAGCAAATGGTTGTTGACTATTCAGATTATGTAGAACTTCAGATAAATGGTGCTTAATCAGGAAGACTGGATCAAGGAAGCATACAAAGTTATCAGAAATAACAATATGTACACAGGCAATTCATATAAAAGTGTAGAAATTATGAGAGAAAATAAAATTTTGAGAGCATTCTGAACAAAAAATTAGAATAACAATTCACTACATCAGTTTTCTCTTTTCATGCTTTGTTATAAAGCCTAAATTTATATTTGCTCCCTGTTCCTTTCAGGAAGATGAATAAGTTATGCAAAATAAAGTACACCAATATTCAAATTATAAAGAAAAGCATAGGCTTGAAAATAATTTGACAATGAGATAAGCAAAAAGGTCCAATTAAACAAACCCTTGGGCAAATTACTATTTCTTTTACCAATTCATTCTTTTTCATAATCTAAGTAAAAAAATATCCTTGACCACCTAGGTGTTTCTTAGTCTATTTTAATTAAAAAAGCAGTATTTATTAACAACACTCCACAGCTGACAATTTTAGTGCTCCTATCAAACTCAGGCAAGAAATTATTAAATTCATAAATGTGCTTTTATTGCATTTTAATGGAAATGAAATTAGATCTATCTTATCAGAGGTGGGGCTAGTCAATACTAACAGCAGCAGAAGTATTGCCAAATAGTCAATTTACATAAATAAATTTGCCTCCTCTACAAATCAGGAAGTCTTTTCATAAGAGCTTGAAAAGCAACATCACTCCCCGAGCTGACTTTGAATTGATGGACTAGTGGTGAGCCTGATAAGATTTAACCAAAACCTTTCCTCTTTTTTCTCCATACTAGGTACATTTTAAGCTTTGCTTTTCCCATGATACCTATCTAAATGTTAATATTGCACATCCTTTCCATACTATTATTGCATTCCTAGGAAGAAATGCATATCCTATACACAGCAATTCTGTTCACTCTAGAATAATAGCTATTCTGAAATACTTAGTTCTGAATAATTCATTTATATAATCTACAAAACGATGATTGGAAAGCTTGCCTTTAAAGGATTTTACTAACTTTCATTGAAAGATACTATATAGAAATGACAAGATGATATCTAGGAATGTACATGAAGGGGACCTTTTTGTTTTTTGTAAAAATACTAACCCTCACTGAATCATATGCAAAATTGTTCTTCCAGTTAGAAAAAATTCTTAAAGGTTATCTAGGCCAAATTCCCACCCGATTAAAAACTAATTTCTTCTACAGCATACCTAACAAGAGGCTATTTATTATCCACTGGAATGCCTACAGTAATAGAGTACCCTGTGTAGTGTTGGCTCCTGATCAGGTATTCAAAATTGTCCATTTTTAATGCTCTGCTTTGTCTTGAACAAACTTTGATAAGGTTTCTCTCTTCCCTAAAGGTTCCTGAACTCTGCTAGTCCTCAGACCTGAGCAAGCACTTAAAAGCCAAAAATATCCCTTATCAACTTATCCTGAGAATCAGCTGAATACAGTGAGACATATTTATTTCCTGACAGACCTCTCTAGTCATTTCCTCTCATTTGCCTGACTTCCCCATACTTACTGCTTACACCTCTTTAAAAAAGAAAAGCCTTTTTGTTTGCTTTTGAGACACTTGCAGATTTCTGAGATCAGAGGCTCTAGACTACTATAATTCTTAATAAAGTCTCTACCTATTTAAGTCTGGATTTGCTTATGTATAAAAATCCATTAAAAAATATGTGAAAGCCCAAGACTTGGGATTTTAAATAATTTATATACCTAGGAACTGGTTTTCTTACCCTCTGCTAATAGCTACTTTCATTCCACTTTTCCTCCTTCCTTCCTTTCCATTACACAAATTTATGGGCTTAAATTCTAATTTTATAACAGACAATTCTAAATCATTGGTACCCTGGTCCAACCTCATGGATATTTGTGACATTTCCACATGTAATATTGCTTTTCATATTTTACCCATTATGTGCACTTCTAAGAGAATCAATGCCTAGAGTATGTTCCATCCAGCAGCATTACTCTGTTGAGTAGCAATTAATATCTATTAATTTTCTATTAAGAGCCCATATTCCTTAACCTGAAACAAGTTTTTCCACAGTGGAGCAGGAGCATAGTCACCAATGTAACTTAAATGTTTTGATTTTCGGAACATACAGGAACAGGTTAGATGTATATATATGCAAAGATAAAATTGTCCAAGAAAAGACTACTCTGATTCAATTACTTTGAATCTACCAACAAAGCAATTTAAGGTAGCTCTCCACCATGTAGGTAAACTAGAACTGATGGTTTTAGCTCATATGACTACAGAAAAGAGTTTAGTTAAATATCACCTAATAATTATTCAATGCTTTCCTACCACATATCCAGTTCCATGCTAGTGTAGGAGCCAAGGGCAGGCCGCCCCAAGAAGGGCCATCTTGTCATGAAGATTATTTTCAGTTAAAAAGCAATCAAAACCCAGTAGATTCAGGAACAGTCCTTTACTTCTCCCACAACTGCCAAAAATGAACTTAGAGGACCTGCTCCAGAAAGAGGAATATCACCATAGATAACTACATTATACTATGAACTCAGTATGGTAGACAGGGAAGAACCTAGCAAGACCTGTTTGATCAAAGTCCTCTATGTCCCCTTATTTTTGAGCAGCAGAACAAACATTTCATCCAGCAAATATTTGGTTACCAATGTAGGATCCCAGGGCAGGGTGCCCCAGGATAGACCACTTTGGTAGAAAGATTATTTTGAGTTACAAGTAATCAAAACCTAGCAGATACAGGAAAAGTACTATTAACAGAGACTCCCTTTACCTAAGGACCTCATCTGCATAATAGGGCAACCTTGTGTTTCCAAACATCTCCTTTGCCTTCTTGCTAAGGAGCTTTCTTCTCTTTGTAACCTGAGGCACTCCATGGCTCATATAAGCTTCTTGTTGCCTCACTGTTTCTATAATTTCGCTTCTATGTGGATACCCTGTAGGTGTGCTACAAAATTTGATTTTCTCCTGTTAATCTGTCTCATGTCAAGTTGATTCTAAGTCCAGCTAAAAGGACCACAGGGCAGAGGAAGGTCTTTCTCCCTAATACCAAACAATTACTCTTTTTCATCTTGCTATGAACTGGATTCTTTCCCTATGAAGTCCTGGGCCACTATCTCCTTCTCCTTAGTTAAGAATAACAAAAATATGGGGCACCTGGGTGGCTCAGTTGGTTAAGCGACTGCCTTCGGCTCAGGTCATGATCCTGGAGTCCCTGGATCGAGTTCCGCATCGGGCTCCCTGCTCGGCAGGGAGTCTGCTTCTCCCTCTGACCCTCCCCCCTCTCATGTGCTCTCTCTCATTCTCTCTCTCAAATAAATAAATAAAATCTTTAAAAAAAAAAAAGAATAACAAAAATACCTCATTTTGACAGACTGACTTTGGAATTTCCATTTCTGTGTAGATTCTCCTTACCTACAAAATTAAATTTCATTTTCTCCTGTCAATCTATTTCATGTTAATTTGATTCTTAGTCCAGCTGGAAGGTCCTTGAAGGAACAGGAAATTCTTGCTCCCTGACACTATGCACTATGGGAAAGAAGAGAATTCTGGAACTCACATCTTCAACTTTCACATAACACACATGATCTCAGAGTCAGAAATATTCCTAATATAAATATAAAAAATAAGCATTATAAAGCTAATTTTGGGAAACTTGCTTTTGCCCCTGTTGAACTAGCTCAATTAGAACAACCTTACTTCCAAGAATCAACAGAAAAGCAGGGTAAAATATTGTTTTAATATTTTTTTAAATTTTGGAATATTCTATATTGATTGCAATGGTGGTTACATGGATCTACACACGCGATACAATGGCAGAGAACTATATATACATATTGTACCAATGTTAATATCCTTATTTTGATATTATACTATGGCTATGTAAAATAACCACTGGAGGAAACTGGACAAAGGGTATATTGTACCTCTCTGTACCATTTTATGTAACTTCCCATGAAACTATTTATTTTAAAACAAAAACTTTTTCTTAAAAAAATATGTCTGAAGGCATCAGAAAGCTACAAATAAAGGCAAAAGTTGAGGGGTCAAGATCCCAGAGAAAAGTGAAACAGAGAGGTGAGCCCAACATTTGGTACTGCATATCTTCTATAAGCATTTACAAATTCATAACTGATAGCCAAGAAATAAAGAATTTGAACACAGCTTTCAGCTTTTTCGTGGAGCTAAGGAGACAGAAACTGGAGTTGAGGACTAGTCAACATGGTTGGCCCTTGTAAAATAATCTAGTTTACATATGGATAATCTCTACAGGGCTGAAAGGAAAAACCAAAAATAGACCAGCCTTCCCAAAGATTAAAACTCAGCACAAACTGAGTTTGATTTGACTGACTTTAATCAGAATAAACATTGATTGAATTAAAGTGATCTCCACCTAGCTTAGAGGTCAGACGTAAAAGATTCAAATTATCTCTATATTTTTTCATATACAATATCTTACATTAAATTTTAAAAACTAACACACATACAAAGTCTCAAGATTAAATGATCCAAAATCAAGAAGAAAAATGAAAAAATATACAGATAACCACAAGGGATCCAAATAATGGATTTGTCAGACACAGCTTTTATAATAATAAAACTCTATAATACTTAGGGAAAATTTAACAAGACATACACAAAATATACATAAGGAAACCCATAAACATCTCCTAGAAGACAGAAATGGGAGATATGCAAAACTGGAAAATATCACTTGTTCTTGATTTTGATATGCCAAAATGATAAAGATTTGATGTCTTCTCGATTTCTTAGTTAATGTATAAATTTGATGCAATCTCGATAATAATACCAGAAAGCCTTTTTTTCTATAACTACATAAGGAGGTTCTGAAGTTCATGTAAAAAATAATATGAACAAACATATGGGACAACTGAGAGAAATATGAGCAATGAAGGGAGGGAATAGCCATGCCAGATTTTAAAACACACTAAAAACTTCTGAAATTAAAACCAGGTTATATTGGTTGAGGAGTAAGAGAGAGATCAGTGGAATAGAATGGAAATTCCAATAGATAAGAACATAGTAACATCTCTTACTCAATAAAGGTAGCATCTCAAATATCCAGGACAAATATGAGAACTTTTATGAAAGCATGTCGGGATAAATAAATAGTAGTATAGATAATGATAAAATTATACCTATACTTCACTTTATATGAGGATTAAAATCCAAATGAATCAGAATTCTACATGTAAAAATATATATAACAATACAATTAGAAGAAACTGTGGAGACATTTGTAATCTGAGTATGAAAAACAATGTGTAAAACGATAACTCAAATGGCAACACGATAAAAGGAAATGCTGATAAGTTCAGCTTCAAAAAAATTATTGAAAAAATCTTTCCATGCCAAAAAAACACTGTAAGCAATATCAATAGACAAAACATTGGTAGAATATATTTGTAACAACATAATCAAGGAAAATAACATATAAAAGGAAAGACAAGACAGATAAAAGAGAAAAAATACCAAAATTTGATAGAAAATGGGCAAAAATCATTAACCAAAAATGACAAAAATATCATAAAATGACTTAAATATAAAAATGCTAAACATTACCTAAGATACATGTGAATTAAGGGATAGTCTTTCACATCTTTAAGATTGTTAAACGTCCAAAATATAGACAACACAAGCTGTCACAGTGGCTATGGGGAAACTCGAGCTCGCATATATTGATGATGGGGACACAAAATGTTACAACCCTATGGAAAGGAACTTAACAGTATAAACTAAAACTATATATGCACTTACGTTTAGACCAAAGAATATCACTTTTAGAAATTTAGGTCCAAGATATGCCACCAACAGCAAGAAAATACATTTGTATGCTGTTACGGTTTGGGATATTATATGTTCTAACAAATCATCATTTTAACAATGCAAATGTCCATACATAGGCAATTGGTTGATTGAACTATGTTATATACAGAAATCCAGCCTTATCTACAGGTATATGCTCTAAGAACCCCAGGGGATGCCTGAAACTACAGATAGTATCAAGCCCTATATATACTATGCTTTCCTATACATACATAGCGATGATAAAGTTTAATTTATAAATTAGGCACAATAAGAGGTTAACAACCATAATTAATAACAAAATAGAAATATTATAACAATATAGTTTAATAAAAGTTACGTGAATGTGTTCTCTCTCTCTCAAAATATTGTACTATACTCCTCTGCTTTTTCATGTGATGATGTGAGATAATAAAAGGCCACTCTGATAAGATGAAGTGAGGTGAATGACGTAAGTACTGTGATATACCATCAGGCTATTCCCGACCTTCTGATGGTATGTGAGACGGAGCATAATCTGCTTTGGGACTTTGGTTGACTACAGATAAGTGAAACCACAGAAAGCCAAACAATGGATAAGCGGGCATTACTATATATGAAATAGATTACTCATGTAGCTATAAAGGAATAAGGATGATCTCTAAGGACGGATTTGGAGTGATTTCCAGGATAAATTTTAAGGGGAAAATAAGTACACTACTTTAATATATAATTTGCTTAGTTTAGAAAACCGTCCATAGAAAGAATAACCAGGATTCAATGAAACTGGTTATCCACAGGCAAAGACTGAAAGCAGGATAGAATGGAGAGGAGACTGAGTGACACTTCTCTCATACATTTTATATAAATTTGAAATTTACAAGGATATTGACTCATTATATAATCAAAAAATAAAAGCAACAAACACATCAAATAAAATAAAATAAAACATAAAAATAATGAACATAATGGTATCAAACATACAGAATAAAGACTTAAGAGGAGGGGCACCTGGGTGGCTCAGTCGTTAAGCGCCTGCCTTCGGCTCAGGTCATGGTCCCAGGGTCCTGGGATCGAGCCCCGCATCGGGCTCCCTGCTCCACGGGAAGCCTGCTTCTCCCTCTGCCTCTGCCTCTCCCCCTGCTTTTGCACTTTCTCTCTCTCTCTCTCTGTCAAATAAATAAATAATCTTTAACAAAACAAAAAGACTTAAGAGAAAAAAAACCCCACACAACTAAAACTCAGACATATACCCTCAGGCTAAAGATAGAAAAACTGTAATGAAATCAACTTCATTTAGTAGGTATTCTTTTTGTAGTGGTAAGGGTAAAGTAATTCTGTACATATTAGTTTTTGGTGTTTTATAGAAGAAAATATATTCCTTTGAAAGTGGGCAAGGTTCTCACTGCAAAGGAAGAGAGACACAAATACACAATGAGAACACTGTTATCTTGAATATTGGATTGGAATTACAATTTTTTACCAAATATTGGCTAAATCTGGTACAATAAAAACAAAAATGAACAATGCTTGTAATAAATAATAATGTAGTTGAAAAAGAATTCAAGAACCCACATGTTGAAAATCTAAATAAAAGCAGACCAAAAGGTGAGGGGAACAAGACAGAGAGAAAGACAGAGAGAGATATAGGGATAGAAATAGAGAAGAAGAAAAGGTAAAAAGAAGGTAGAAAAAAAAGGAGAGAAAGAAAGAAGGGACAATTTAATTTACCACAGGAGACAACTAATAAATGTACAATAAATGACAGTATGAAAATCACCATTTTGCAAGCATAATGGAAATAAATGATCAAGGCAATAATCATCAATGGATGATAACATCATTGGGTGAAAACCTGTTGGTTAACAGGTTTATTTACACAGTTCTCAAGTATCCCTGAACAAATTACTTGTTGTTTAAAAGTGGAGTAACAGTTGAGTAGAGAAATATGGAGGGCCTCACCTTAATCAAGTGACCCAAGTTAATATCACCAATTATAGAACAGCCTAATACCATGTGCCTCTTGATTTGAGGTACTGAGAACAAACCAGCATCATTCATCTAGTATTTCTTCTAAAATATAACCTGAAACTAGAAACAAGAATACAATCAGATAAACTGCGATTGAGGGACAATCTACAAAACAACTGGTCTGCATGCTTCAAAAAAAAAAAAAAAAAGTTTTAAAAAAAAGATGAGGTACTATTTTCAGATTCAAGTAGCCTAAAGAGCTATAAAGACAATGTGTGATTCTGGTTTGGATCTTGGGTTTAAGAAAATTAAATTCAATGAATCATATTAGTGAGACAAATGGAAAAATTGGATAAGGACTATATATTAGATAATAATGTTATAATAATGCTAAATGCTCTGATTTGATCCTTGTATTGCATGTGCCCAAGAATATCCTTGTTCTCAGGATATATGTGGTGAAAAATGTAGGGGTTATATTAGTTTGTTAGGGTGGCCACAACAAATTGCTACAAATTTGGTGGTCTAAAACAACAGAAATTTATTCTTTCATTGTTCTAGAGGCCAGAAGCCTAAAATTAGATTGTCAAAAGTGCCATGCTCCCTTCCAAAGGCTCTATGGCACAAAATTTCCTTGGTTCTTCCACCTTCTGGGAGCTCCTGGTGCTCCTTAGTTGTATCATCGTCTCAATTCCAGGTTCTGCCTACAACTCCACATGGCCTTTTCTCCTGTGTCTCTTTTGTTTTCTCCTTTTCTATCTCTTATAAACACATCTTTCACTGGATTTAAGGAGCATCCTAATCAACTATAATCTCATCTGAAGAGCTTTTGGTTTTGTTTTGTTTTGTTTTTAAGAGAGGCAGGGAGGGACAGAGGGAGAGAGAGAACCTTAAGCAGGCTCCAAGCCCAGCGCAGAGCCCAGCATGGGGCTTGATCCCACAACCCTGAGATCATGACCTGAGCCAAAATCAAGAGCTGGATGCAAAACCAACTGAGCTACCCAGGCGCCCCTCATCTAAAAAGCTTTATCTTAATTGCATCTGCAAAGAACTAAATTCAAAATAAGGTAATAATTCAGAGGTTCTAGCTTGGCATATATTGTGCGGAGCCACTGTTCAACCTGACTACTGGAGCAGAGGGTCACATTTGCAACACACTCTTAAAAGGTTCAGCAAAATAATATATATTAATGCACTGGCACACACATACACATACACATGAATATAAGCACACAAAGCACTAAAGCAAATGTGGCAAAGTACAAATAGCTGATGAATTTATGTGAAGGGTATAAGAGCATTCAGTGTAATCTAATTTTTCAATATCATGGATTTTTGATAATCCAAAATCAAATAACTGATGTAACATACTCAATAAAACAAGAAAAATACAAAGACTTTCAAAATAAAATATGAGGGGTGCCTGGGTGGCTCAGTCATTAAGCGTGTCTACCTTCGGCTCAGGTCATGATCCCAGGGTACTGGGATCGAGCCCCGCATCAGGCTCCCTGCTCAGCGGGAAGCCTCCTTCTCCCTCTCCCACTCCCCCTGCGTTCCTTCTCTCACGTTGTCTCTCTCTGTCAAGTAAATAAAATCTTAAAAAAATAAAAATAAAATACAAATTCATAAAAAAACAGAATTATAGAATTAACCAAGCAAACAACTGAAATTAATGACTCCAAAGATGTGTAAATAGTGGATTAAACACAGATGAAGCAAGGATTATTAAACTGGCATATAGGTTTATAAATTATATACTGACTAAGGGACAAAGAGGAGAGAAAGAGTGTGAAATTTAAAGAGAGTTAGGAGAAATGAGACAGAGGAAAGGGTAGAAGTAGCATCTGAATACATGATGTCCAAGAGTCTTCCTCAAAAAAGGGAAAGATGGAAGGCCACAGTTTCAGCAAGAATTGTAAACCAAAAGCAGAGTAAGTACAAGCAAATCCACATCTAGGAAGATCATAGTTAAACTCCTAAAAACAAGAGTAATCAGGGATAAAAGGGCATAATGAGAAAAATAAAAATAATAAAATTGGCAGGTGTCATTACACAAAAATTAGAATGATGCCAAACTAATACAAAGAGGAAAAGATAGTGTTTTCCAACAACTGGTGGCAAAAGGGCTGGCTATCATTAGGTTTTTTAGGAATGAACCTACCAGTGCATGAATATTAAATTAATATAGATCACATAATGTAAATATTAAAATTATGAAACAGCTAGAATAAAACAAAGTAGAATACCTTAATGATTTGGGTGGTAGAAAAATATTTATTAAATATGCCATAAAGAATAAATATCATTAAAATAAACATTAAATTCTGTATCTTATCAAAACTAAAACCTTTTGCTGTTAGGAATACTTTATTATGGAAATAAAAAGACAATAGACATGGAGATTATATTCATCACACGTAAATGTGAATAAGAAGTTGTATTCAGAATATATAAAGAATGCCTACAATTCAACATTTAAAAGACACATCTTTAATTTAAAAGTAAGCAATACATTTCATTAGAAACATGACAGAAGATATAACAAGAGCAAAATAAAACATGAAAAGGTGTTAAGCATCAGTAGTCATTTGGAAATTACAAATTAAACCACAAAAAGATATCACTTTATACACACTATAATAGCTAACATTAAAACAAATGGCAAATTCAAGTTAGGGTAAAGATGTCAAATATCTTAAAGCCTTATACATTGCTGGTGTGCGTATAAAATGGTATAAATCAACTTTGTGAGTTTTGAATCTCAAATTATATTATATAAATTATAAATCTGAAAAACACATTTTCAATTACTTATTTAAAGATTTACTTATTTATTTTAGTGGGGAGGGGCAGAGGGAGAGAAAGAGAGAATCTCCAGTGGACTCCTTGCTGAGTGCAGAGCCTGACTAAGGGCTCCATCTTAGGGCCCTGAGACCATGACCTGAGCTGAAATCAAGAGTCAGATGCTTTATTGACTGAGTTACCCAGGCATCCCCACTTTTTCAATTTTTTATACAACGTAAACCTAGAACTAACCTATTAGTTTGAAATAAAATCAGGAAAAATATGAAAACCCCATTAAGAAGAGAATGTATGAACTAGGAGACATCCATACAATGGAAGGCCATACAGAAACAAAAATTAAAAACTATTTGAACATGTAACCACATAGATGATACCAAAAGAGTATTTTGTGTTAAGGAAGCCAGACATAAAAGAGTATTTATTATGTGGTCCCATGCACATGAAATTCTACTTTAGAGAAATTTAAGATGCAGCAATACATATTTGAATGGTGGTTACTTTGTGGGATGAGGGTGGTTAATGCTCTAGGGACCCAGGTCAGGCTTCCCCAAGATGGGCCATTTTGGCATAAAAATTATTTTGAGTTAAAAGTAATTAAAACCCAGAAGATGCAGGAAAAGCTCTCTGCCTCCCCTAAAACTGCTTCAATTTACATTGGAAAGGAGCCTGTAACAAGAAGAGAGCTATTAATAGAGACTCCCCTTTACCTATGGAATTTATCTGCATAATAGGGCAAACTTGATTTTCCAACCATCTTTCACCTTCTTGCTAATGAGCTTCTCCCCTCTGTATCCTCAGGAGCTACCCCTTTACTAACCTCATGGAAGCTTCAAGTTGCCTCATTGTCTTTGGAATTTCATGTCTGTATGGATTCCCCATATGTATGCCTATTCAATGTGGTTTTCTCCTGTTAAGCTGTCTCATGTCAAGAGAAAGAGTGAATGCAAAGTTAAAATCTAAATTCATGTTGGAAACATGAAACAATAATAATGAGAGGAAGTGGGGTGTAAAATGGATGGATGTAAAACGGATGAAGCTCAAATATAATATGGAACACATAAAATCAGATACAAGAGTC
This sequence comes from Mirounga leonina, assembly GCF_011800145.1. NCBI lineage: Eukaryota > Metazoa > Chordata > Mammalia > Carnivora > Phocidae > Mirounga > Mirounga leonina. The sequence continues at coordinate 13,046,965 of NW_023270175.1, read as the reverse complement.
TATTGTGTAATAACATTTATATCAAAATCAAAAATATAAAAACCTTATCTAAGGTTTTACAAGTTAGGAGAGTGGTTACTTTGGGGAAGAGGATCTATTAGCTGGAATAAAGTGTCTAGGATTCTGGCAATGTTCTATATACTGGTCTATGAAATGATTAGCTATAACTTCATTGTTTCTTACACTCATATCATCATTTTCTATGTATATATCATATTTTAATCTAAAAGTTAATTTTTGCTAGCTAATTTATGAAATCACTTTCTACTAAACACAGTATGCCTCTAATTTTTTATTTAATATTTGAAGTTAGAAAAATTAAAATCTTGGTCTCTCAATTGAAATTTTCCTTAAAAATGGTGAGAAAATATTATGAACACAAAAATGGAATTATAACAAAGCATGTGAAAAAGAGAATAATGCATAACCAACTCTGTTTCATAGTAAATGCCATAGGAAAAATAAAATCAGTCATATTATGGGAGAATGGGAGATCTGGGGAAAACAAGTGTTTAAAAAGGCACAAAAGTGCTGTAAAGTCTGAGGTGGACACACAATAGATATATATAATATTTAGATATATCATATGTATTTATATCTGGATGTATTTAGATATTTAGATAAACCATATCTAAATATATGTATACACGACCAGTAATCGAAACTAATAACAATGAGGTTGTATCCCTTCAGAGAGAAAATATGTTATTACTGATACTTAGCTAAAAGTGTAATTGTTCAGAAAAAAAATATTTGGATAATGAAATTATCTAGAGAATATTATGTGATTACTAAAAGTTTTAAGAGTTGTGAGGAGAGAAAGCTGACACTGCATTTGAATAATCAAAGACTTCCTGTAAAAAACAAAAAGGTAATGAAATCATCATATAATGTTAGAAATTAGAAAAGTGAAGATGATGTGTAAAGTATGGAAAACCTTGGAACCAAAGACAAGACAGAAATGTCTTGATATAAAAAACAGTATGAAAAGAAAATGTGAATAGGATATAAATGCTAAGAATTTTCATGAAAAACACGGCAGTGATAATGCTGCCATAGACTGCAGCAGGCTGGAGAGAGAAATAGTTCTTATACTATGTTATGCACCACACTCACTTGTAATGCTTATTTGAATACACAGTCCCAAGCTTTCAAGCAAATACTCTTAATCAGTAGGTTCCGAGCAAGTCAATGGCTCTATGTGTTTAAAAAGAACCCCGGCAAAAAAAGAACCCCAGCCAAATCCATCAAAATCCTTGAGGAGAACACAGGCAGCAACCTCTTTGACCTCAGCCGCATCAACTTCTTCCTAGAAACATCGCCAAAGGCAAGGGAAACAAAGGCAAAAATGAACTATTGGGACTTCATCAAGATAAAAAGCTTTTGCACAGCAAAGGAAACAGTCAACAAAACCAAAAGACGACCAACAGAATGGGAGAAGATATTTGCAAATGACATATCAGATAAAGGGCTGGTATCCAAGATCTATAAAGAACTTATCAAACTCAACACCCCAAGAACAAATAATCCAATCAAGAAATGGGCAGAAGACATGAACAGACATTTTTCCAAAGAAAACATCCAAATGGCCAACAGACACATGAAAAAGTGCTCCACATCGCTCGGCATCAGGGAAATCCAAATCAAAACCTCAATGAGATACCACCTCACACCAGTCAGAATGGCTAAAATTAACAAGTCAGGAAACGACAGATGTTGGCGGGGATGTGGAGAAAGGGAACCCTCCTACACTGTTGGTGGGAATGCAAGCTGGTGCAGCCACTCTGAAAAACAGTATGGAGGTTCCTCAAAAAGTTGAAAAGAGAGCTATCCTACAACCCAGCAATTGCACTACTGGGTATTTACCCTAAGATACAAATGTAGTGATCCAAAGGGGCACCTGCACCCCAATATTTATAGCAGCAATGTCCACAATAGCCAAATTATGGAAAGAACCCAGATGTCCATCAACAGATGAGTGGATAAAGATGTGGTATATATATATACAATGGGATATTATGCAGCCATCAAAAAAAAAAAAAAAATGAAATCTTGCCATTTGCAATGACGTGGATGGAACCAGAGGGTATTATGCTAAGCAAAATAAGTCAATCAGAGAAAGACAATTATCATATGATCTCACTGATATGTGGAATTTGAGAAGCAAGGCAGAGGATCATAGGGGAAGAGAGGAAAAAATGAAACAAGAAAAAACCAGAGAGGGAGACAAACTTTAAGAGACTCTTAATCTCAGGAAACAAACTGAGGGTTGCTGGAGCGGAGGGGGGTGGGGGGATGGGGTGGCTGGGTGATGGACACTGGGGAGGGTATGTGTAGGGGTAAGCACTGTGTATTGTGTAAGACTGATGAATCACAGACCCGAACCCCTGAAACAAATAATGTATTACATGTTAATAATAAAAATAAATAAATAAATAAATATTAAAAAAAAAAAAAGAACCCTGGCCAGTTTTGTTAAAAATGGTAACGAATATGAAATTTTGAAAAACACTGTCTTAGCATATAGGGGACATCAAGAATGGGATTCAGGACAGAATTATATTCAATATTGGGATTATGATTTTATTAATTTTACAGTGAGGGTCTATAGGCTTTATCAGATTATTGAGGCATTGAAAAAGTTGTCACAAATCACTGTTGTAAACACTGCTCCCTTAGACTCAAAAATGACTTCCAATTTCACTCCAGCCCTGCCAGGAAGAAAAAGTCTGAACAAACTGAAAATCAATGACTCTTCTAGGATCCATCAGAAAACTGAGGTTCCAGGGCAAACTAATACCCCCAAATTGTTATGAAAAACTCTATGCCCATAAGAGATGAAATGAACAAATTCCAGGAAAGACATAAACCACTAAAACTCACACATCAAGAAATATAGAATCTAAATAAGGCTATATCTATTTATAAAAATTGAATCAATAAATAATAACCTTCCAAAAAAAAGAAAGTCATAGGCCCATATTGTTTCAATGGTAAAGTCTACCAAAATGTAATGAAGAAAGGAACTAATTCTCTACAAATGCTTTCAGAAAATACAAGCAGATGGAACATTTCCTGGCTCATTCTATGAGGTCTACATTACCTTATTACCAAAACCAGACTAAAGGCATCACAAGAAAGGAAAACCACCAAGCAATATGTCTCAAAAACACTGGTACAAAAAATCTCAAATATTAGCAAATCAAATCCAAAAAATGTAAAAAGAATTTTATACCACAACCAATGGAGATTTATTATGGTTATACAAGGTTGGTTCCGCATTTGAAAATTGATCAATGTAATCCACCATATCAATAGGTGAAAGAAGACTTTCAAATAGAATTAGGGGCAAAGAAGAATCAGACTATTTCTCAAATTATACTGAAGAAACAGGGATATTGAAGAATACTGAGTCAGGGAAAACCAGTTTCAGATGTGATGTTTTTGAGTGAAAATATCTTACATATTTTTTATCTTGATAGATAAACTCTATCTTAGATATAGTTCTAACATTTACTACTCAATGACTAAGGAAAAATAAACTACCATATTTAAGAAACTATAAACATCAATTTTGAATGGTTTAGAATTTACTTTTCAAAGAATAAATGCTAAAATTCACACAAGTATATTTCCTAGTTTGCTTGTTCTTGTGGATAGTAAACTGAATGCAAAGTGTCTGGTAATTCCAATACATGGATTAATAAATTTGTTTTCCCACAGACTGCAAAAGGTACTTGGATATTTGTGCCAGGGATTGTGTTAAACAAATATCATCCTGTGCATGCTTTTTGTTCATTTGTTTATGTATAACACATCTTTACATATACATATACAAATACATATGTTATAGGTAAAGAATATACTGGAAGGAATCATGACCAAAGGATAATATTATAATAGATTTTTTCTGAGATGTGTTATCGACTGTAATATGCATGTATGAATTTTCTTTGATCTTTACCTAATAATAATTTAGAAAACACATAGTATAAAAGAAACTCAAAATTCCACCAAAGATTTTTTCCTTTCTATTTTTTTTTTTTAAAGATTTTATTTATTTATTTGACAGAGACAGAGATAGCGAGAGCAGGAACACAAGCAGCGGGAGTGGGAGAGGGAGAGCAGGCTTCCCACCGAGGAGGGAACCCGATGTGGGACTCCATCCCAGGACCCTGGGATCATGACCTGAGCCGAAGGCAGACGCTTAACGACTGAGCCACCCAGGCGCCCTCCTTTCTATTTATCTGTATCATTTTCAGCCTTATTCACTGTAAATATATAAAAGAAAATTGATAATAAACTGCTTATGCATAGTACCTTATTTATCTTAAATAATCAATAGACTAATTTTTTAGAGTGGTTTTAGGTTTACAGCAAAATTAAGTGAAAAATACACAATTTACATAGGTCCCCTCAACCTCTCCAATTACCCCTATTATTAACACTTTGCCCTTATGTGGTACAATTGTTACAAATGATGAACCAATATTAATATATTATTCTTAACTAAGGTTCATAGTTTACCTTAGGGTTCAGGCTGTGTTGTACATTTTATGGGTTTTGACAAATGTATAATGACATGTACCTACCATTACATTTTCATACAGAATATCTTCACTGCCCTAAAAATCCCTTGTGCTCCAACTTTTCATCTATGGGTTGTTTTCAAAGTTATCATGAACTCCGTTAAACATACCTAGAGATAATTACAATAAATCACAATGTATCACCAAGATACATTGCTTGCTTTGTTAATGCTATACTTTTTTTATGAATTCATATTTTATTTTGAAAGTCTTTGTATTTTTCTTGTTTTATTGAGTATGTTACATCAGTTATTTGATTTTGGATTATCAAAAATCCATGATATTGAAAAATTAGATTACACTGAATGCTCTTACTGTACCCTTCACATAAATTCATCAGCTATTTGTACTTTGCCACATTTGCTTTAGTGCTTTGTGTGCTTATATTCATGTGTATGTGTATGTGTGTGCCAGTGCATTATTATATATTATTTTGCTGAACAGTGGCTCTGCACAATATATGCCAAGCTAGAACCTTTGAATTATTATCTTATTTTGAATTTAGTTCTTTGCAGATGCAATTAAGATAAAGCTTTTCATTGATATTCCTCAATTTCTGGGGCATCTGGGTGGTTCAGTCAGTTTAGCATCTGCCTTGGGCCCAGGCCATGATCCCAGGGTCCTGGGATAGAGCCTGTCGCCGGGCTCCCTGCTCTGCGGGGAGTCTGCTTCTCCCACTCCCTCTGCCCCTCCTCCTGCCCCTCCACCTGCTAGTGCTCTCTTCTCTCTCTCAAATAAATAAATAAAATCCTTTTTTTTAAAGAATATTCCTCAATTTCTTTATCACCTTATTTTTTTTCTTTTCTTTAGTTGAAGTATTTAAAAATGAATACCAGGTATCCTGTTATTTTAACACGCATATACTTTAGTATGTAGCTTCTTTTTTCTTTCCTTAACATTACTTTAATCACAAGCATTTTTTTTTAAACATTTTTTTTAAGATTTTATTTATTTATTCATGATAGACAGAGAGAGAGAGAGAGAGAGAGAGAGAGAGAGAAACAGAGGGAGAAGCAGGCTCCCAAGGAGCAGGGAGCCCGATGCGGGACTCGATCCCAGGACCCTGGGATCATGACCTGAGCCGAAGGCAGACGCTTAACCATCTGAGCCACCCAGGCGCCCAATCACAAGCATTTTTTAAGTCTAACTATTTTTAAGTCTATATTTTAGTCGCTATATAATTGCATGCAGGTATGCACCTTGCTTTATTGTATCATTCTTTTATTGTGGGGCACATGATGTGTTTCAAAAGTTTTAGCTTTACTGGGAAAAAAAAAACCCTACAAAGAACAGTATTCAATGTAAATCTTTATTCCTAGGAGCCAGGGAGATATGTGGGTAAATTACTAGAGTACAGATGTTGTTAAGGCATGACACATAATTGCAATGTGCTTTCCATAAAGGTGCAGATTTACATTCCTTTGGCAGGGTGTGAGAAAAAGTGCTGAAGTGCAGAACTTAAAACATATATTTTTTTAAAGATTTTATTTATTTATTTGACAGAGAGAGACCCAGTGAGAGAGGGAAGACAACCAGGGGGAGTGGGAGAGGGAGAAGTAGGCCTCCCACGGAGCAGGGAGCCTGATGCGGGGCTCGATCCCAGGACTCTAGGATCATGACCTGAGCCGAAGGCAGACACTTAACGACTGAGCCACCCAGGCGCCCCCTTAAAACATATTTTGATTAACTCTTTAATATATGATTCCCATTGCAACTTCGTATCAGGATGTTATCTCAGAGGAATGTACCTCATTTGATCAGAACGAAGTAATCAGAATCTTTATAAATGATGATATATCTTGCTTTATACATCTGAGAAAGAGTCAAATACAAGAAAAACTCAATTAATAATTGTGTTAAAAAAATCAATATTGAGCACTGATGACATCAGCAAGAAGAAAGAATAGAAAGACCTAGAACCTCTTTCCCCAGAAAGACACACCCAATCAACAATGATAAATGGATCAATTCTGTGTGAGAAATCCAGAAACCAGTTGAGAGGCTCCTGAACCTGGGGGTTGGCAAGAAACCAGTCACACTTAAGTCCTTAGGAAAATCTAAGACATCCTCTTGACTCCTATCCATACAACCTCCCCAGCAGCACCATATGAATGTAATCAGCAAGAAGACCTCAGCTCTAAGCTTCTCCCTGGGGACCGAAGGAAAGGCGTGGAACTTATGTTGAATTTTCTGGGGGCCGCTCCATGGACTAGTTTCTGTCTTGCCTAAATCTGAGCACTGACAGGAAAAATCCCCATACTGTGAGCCCCTGACAACACAGATAACACTTTGGTCCAGCATACAAGCGCTTGCCGGAGCTCCTCCCTGAGGCTCAATACAGAGTGGCCAGGTGAGAAAGTGCAAATCCTTGCCTGTCTCTGGGGAGGAAAAGAGCTGAACCCTGTGTTCCAACTTCGAACATATTGCAGGTGGAGTGGGGGGCTGCCCAAGGGAATAGCTTGGCCTGCCTATCTCCTGAGGCTGACTGGACAGGCATACTATAGACGCCTGAGGGCCAAGGAGAACAAAGGTTAACTTTTGGACTAGTGTACAATCACCAGCGAGAGCCCCTCCCTGCACCTCAGCCTGTCTCTCAGCCACTGGCTAATCTCAGAGAAGAAAAGTAAGACTTATCTGGTGACTATCTCAAGGACTGGCTTTGGTCTCCCTAGTCTGAGAACACAGATGGCACCTGGCATACTCTAGATGCCTGGAAGCCAGTGACAACAAACACAAGGTCAGGGCATGCTGCTACCCCAGAAGACCGGAGGTACAGCAGAGTGGATGTGGATGTGAAGTGGAATCTCTTTTTGGTTTTGATCTGCAGTTCTCTGATAACTTATATTATGCACATCTTTTAAGGTGCGTACTGTACATCTGTATGTCTTTAGAGAAATTTCCATTCTGATTCTCTGCTCATTTTTTTCTTAATTTAGTTGTCTCTGTATTACAGAGTTGTGGAGTTCTCTGTATATTCTAGATACAAGTCCCTTATCAGACATATAATGTGTAAACATTTTCTCCTATTCTGTGGAAGTGTCTTTGTGCTTTCTTAACTGTCTCCTTAAGCACAGGCACTTTGAAAAATGTTGATGTGCAATATATCTATTTTTGTTCTTGTTGTTGCTTGTGTTTATGGTATCATTTATAAGAAATAGATGCCTAATCCAAGACCAAGGTGTTTTGTGCCTATGTTTACTTAGAAGAATTTTATACCAATTTCTCTGACATTTAACACTTTGATGCATTTTGATATACTTTTTACATGTGGAATAGTGTAAGGTGCAAATTCATTCATTTACATGTGGATATCTGCTTGCCATAGTACCATGTGTTAAAAAGATTATTCTTTGCACCATTGAATTGTCTTAGCACTCTTATTAAATATAAATTGATTACAAATGTGAGTTAATTTCCATTGGTTCATTCTTATTCTAGTACCACACTACTTTGTTTACTATAGATCTGTAGCAAATTTTCTTTTTTTTTTTTTAAAGATTTTATTTATTTGACAGAAAGAGACACAGCGAGAGAGGGAACACAAGCAGGGGGAGTGGAAGAGGGAGAAGCAGGCTTCCCGCCGAGCAGGGAGCCCGATGCGGGGCTCGATCCCAGGACCCTGGGATCATGACCTGAGCCAAAGGCAGATGCTTAACAACTGAGCCACCCAGGCGCCCCTGTAGCAAATTTTCAAATCAGGAAGTGTGAGTCCTGCAACTTTGTTCTTTTTTTTCTCTTTTCACCCAGGATTATTTGGCTATTCAGAGTTCTTTGAACTTCCAAATTAATTTTAAAGCCATTGTGTTAATTTCTACAAAGAAGCTAGTTGGGATTTTGATAGGGATTACATATTATCTGTAGATAACTTTTGAAGGTACTCTCATCTGAATATTAATTCTCCTGACCTATGAACCTGGAATTTCATTCCACTTATTTAGGTGCATTAAAATTTATTTCAGCAATGTGTTATAGTTTTCAGAGTATAAATTTTAGTTTTTAGTTAAATTTATTCATAAGTCTCTTCTTTGTTTTGATGCTACTATAAGTGGAATTGTTAATAACAATTTTGATTGATTCATTGCAAATGGACTGAAAAGGGAAACAAAAAAGTACATGGAAGCAAATGAAAATGAAAACACGACAGTCCCAAACCTATGAGATGCAGCAAAGACAGTCCTAAGAGAGAAGGAAAATGCAATAAGGGTCAAACTCAAGAAGCAAGAAAAGTCTTAAATATACAACCTGACCTTACAACTAAAGGAGCTAGAAAAGGAACAGCAAATAAAGCATAAAATCAGCAGCAGAGAAGAGAATAAGGATTAGAGCAGAAATAAATGACAGAAACAAAAAACCCACTAGGACAGATCAATGAAACTACGAGCTGGTTCTTTGACATCATCATAAAGGTCATACACAAAACACCAATAGCTAATATCACTCTAAATGGTGAAAAACTGAGAGCTTTTCCTCTATAGTCAGGAACAAGACAGGGATGTCCACTGTCATCACCACTGTTATTGAACATACTACTGGAAGTCTTAGCCTCAGCAATCAGACAACAAAAAGAAATAAAAGGCATCCAAATTGGCAAGGAAGAACTCAAACTTTCACTATCTGCAGAGGACATGATACTCTAGGTAGAAAACCTGAAAGACTCCACCAATTACTAGACCTGATACATGAATTCATTGCAAATGGATTAAAATATGATTCATTTTTGTACACTGGTCGTGTACCCTGTAACCTTGCTAAATTAGTTTTTTAGTTCTAAAACGTAGTTTTATTTTTTCTTTTCAATCTGGGTGACGTTTATTTCATTTTCTATCTAATTGCCTTGCCTGATACCTCAAATACGATGTTGAATAGAAGTGGTGAGAGTAATAATCCTTGTCTTGTTCTTATAGGGAGAGCATCCATTCTTTCACCATTCAGTACATTATCTGTTGGTGTTTGTGGATGCCATTTATCAGATCGAAAAAGAACATTTTTATTCCTAGTTTTTTAATTTTATCATGAGGGCTATTGAATTTTTTCAAAAGCTTTTTCTACATGATAATAAGGTTTCTATCCTTTATTATATTGATATGTATTTTACTAATTTATTTGTGGATCTAAACCAATCTTGTACTCCTGGGATAAATGCCACTCTTTCGTGTGTATATTACTGGATGCAGTTTACTAGTATTTTGTTGCGGAGTTACTAGTATTTTGTTGTGGATTTTGCATCTATATTCATAAGGCATATTGGGCTATAGATTTCTCTCCTTGTGATTTCTTGATCTTTTTGTTCATGTTATTAAGTTTTATTGTTTTTTTTCTTCAAGGTTTAATTTAAATTCCAGTTGGTTAAGATACAGTGTAATATTAGTTTCAGGTGTAGAATGTAGCGATTCATTACTTACATACAACACCCAGTGCTCATCACAAGTGCCCTCCCTAATGACCATCACCCATTTAACCTATCCCCCCACCACCCACCTCCCCTCCAGCAACACTCAGTTTGTTCTCTATAGTTAAGAGTCTGTTTTACGGTTTGCCTCTCTCTCTCTTTTTCTTAGCCCCTAGGTTCATCTGTTTTGTTTCTTACATTCCACCTATGTGCAAAATCATATAGTATTTCTCTTTCTCTGGCTGACTTATTTTGCTTAGGATAATACTTTCTAGCTCCAGCTGTGTGGTTGTAAATGGGAAGATTTCATTCTTTTTATAGAATGGAAGAAGATATCTGCAAATGACATATCTGATAAAGGGTTAGTATCCAAAATATATAAAGAACTTATCAAACTTAACACACACAAAAACCAGATAATCCAGTTAAAAAATGGGCAAAAGACATGAATAGACATTTTTCCAAAGAAGACATACAGATGGCTAACATGAAAAGATGTAGAGGTGCCTGGGTGGCTCAGTCGGTTAAGCGTCTGCCTTCGGCTTGGGTCATGATCCCAGGGTCCTGGGATCGAGCCCTGCATCGGGCTCCCTGCTCAGCGGGGAGCCTGCTTCTCCTTTTCCCTCTGCCTCTGCCGGCTACTCCCCCCTGCTTGTACTCTCTGTCAAATAAAAAATAAAAAATCTTAAAAAAAAAAAAAGATGTAAAGATGCTCACCGTCACTCATCATCAGAGAAATACAAATCAAAACTACAATGAGATATCACCTCACACCTGTCAGAATGGCTAAAATTAACACAGGAAGCAACCAATGTTGACAAGGATGTGAATAAAGGGAAACCCTCTTATACTATTGGTGGGAATGCAAACGGGTGCAGCCACTCTGGGAAACAGTATGGAGGTTCCTCAAAAAGTTAAAAATAGAACTACCCTAGGATTCAGCAATTACACTACTAGGTATTTACCCAAAGGATACAAAAATGCTGATTCAAAAGGATACATGCACCTCAACGTTTATAGCAGCATTATCAACAATAGCCAGTTTGTGGAAAGAACCCAAAAGCCCATCGATTGATGAATGGATAAAGATGTGGTATATATATACAATGGAGTATTACTCAGACATGAAAAAAGAGAAATCTTGTGATTTCAATATCTAGATTTGGTATCAGAGTAATGCTGACTTTATTGAATGAGTATGGAAATTTTCCTTTATCTTTGATATTTTTGGAAGAGTTTGTGGAAAATTGGTATTTCTTCATTTAAATGTTTGTAAAATCCACCAGTGAAGACATTTGTATCTGGGCTTTTCTTTTTTTTGTGGTGGAGGGGGGTGGTTTCTACTAATATTAGTTTGCTAGGGCTGCTGTAACAAAATAACACACACTAGGTACCTTAATAAAAATTTATTTTTTCACAGTTTTGAAGGGTGGAAGCTTGAGATCAAGGTGTTGGCAGAATTGATTCCTTCTGAGGGTCAAGAGGAAGAATCTGTTCCATCCCTCTAGCTTCTGGTGGTTTGCTGTCAATCTTTGGTTTAACTTGGCTTGTATAAACACCACTCTAGTCACTGCCTTCAATGACACATTGTGTTATTCCTGTGTGCATGTAAGTCCAAATTTCTCATATTTATAAGAACACCAGTCACATGACCTCATCATAAGTAATTACACCTGCAGCGATACTTTTTCTTTTTTTTCTTTTTTTTTTTTAAGATTTTATTTATTTATTTGAGAGAGAGAAAGCACATGAGAGGGGGGAGGGTCAGAGGGAGAAGCAGACTCCCCGCCGAGCAGGGAGCCCCATGCGGGACTCGATCCTGGGACTCCAGGATCATGACCTGAGCGGAAGGCAGTGGCTTAACCAACTGAGCCACCCAGGCGCCCCGCGATCCTTTTTCCAAAGGAGATCATACTCTGAGGTATCACAAGTGAGGTCTTCAACATATGAATTCAATGGAGGGGGAGTAAAATTCAACCCGTAACACTTGTTTTTTATCTCTTCAGATATTTCATATCTTCCTGAGACTTTTTTGGAAGTTTTTGTGTTTCTAGGAATTTTTCCATTTCATCAAATATATTTAATTTGTTGGATATAGTTGCTCATACTATTCCCTTACATTTCTTTTCTTTCTGTTATATCAGTAGTAATATCCCCTTTCTCATTACTGAATTTAGTAATTTGAGTCCTCTCTTTATTCTTGGTCAGTCAAGCTAAAGGGTTGTCGATTTTATCATTTTCCTGGTATCTTACAGTAGAAGGTTAGGCTGTTGGTATGTGTTATTTCTTCTTTCTTAAAGTAGGCATTTACAACTATAAGTTTCCCTCTAAGCACTGTATTAGCTGCATCCCTTAAATTTTGGTATGTTGTGTCTTCATTATCATTTATTCAAAAGCATTTTTTATTTTCCATATAAGTCCTTCTTTGACCCTTTGGTTATTTAGGAGTATGTTATTTAATTTCTACTATTTGGGAATTTTATAAATTTGTTGTTAATTTCTAATTTCATACTATTGTGATAGGAAACCATACCTTATAGGTTTCCAAACTCTTTGAACCTTCTAAAACTTGTTTTATGGACAAGCATATGGTTTATCTTGGAGAATGTTCCATGTGTACTTAAAAAGAATGTGTATTCTGCTGCTTTTTAGGGAAATGTCCTATAGGTGTCTACTGATCCTACTTTCTGTGTATTATTGTTCAAGTCTTCTATTTCCTTATTATCTTCGGCCTAGTTGTTCTATCCTCAATTTTTTATAGGCATGCAAAGTAATTTCTCAATGAATACCAGAAATGGTGTATTAAAAGAAAAACCCTAGAGATTCAAAATGAATTTATCATATACCACAGAGTATTCATTCCCCTCTACTAGGCAATTAAATTTAGAGGTAATGATTAATTTAATGCAGACAGGATCCATGGGAGTCAATGTTGGGTTGTAGGTTTGGTAAATCTCAGTTTACAACTAGTTTATCATATGTTTATCTGGTAGTTCACCAGAAATGCCAAATATAAGCCTGGGGGGTTGTTCATGATGGTCCCTCTTGCTGATGAGTAATAAAGTATAAACTTTTAATTTTCAACATTGCAAGTTTTGGAACTTCTGCTTTTCACCTTTTACTTTGCCTTTTAGCCTACTACCTTGCATAGGTTCAGAATATAACCACTGTTTTCAGAAGACTACAGGGATCTATGGCCCCTAAAGTTTCCTGTCAATCCACTGCTTAAGATTCCCAAGAGTTCCTCTGGCTTCCAATTTCTTCTCAACTTTCTATTTCTTAACATCTTCCCTAATTTGAAATTTGCAACTGCTCTTAGTGGGGAAAATGAATGACTGCAGATCTTCAGCTTACCTTTAAATGTTTCCACCTTATACAAAATCTTATCCCCTGTTCTCTGATGCATTAAATAGATTATGAAAAAAAAATTCCTGGGCATTTCCATTAGTTCTCACAGGGACACAAATCAGTTCATCCGATACATAAGTAGACATTAATTGGAAAGAGTTTCCATTAGGAATACAAATTAATTATGACATCAAATTCATTAATAGATACCAAATTATTCATTTTCCATGTCCTTTTGTTTCAGTGTTTCACAAGTATTTTTAAAGAGACTTTCTCCTTTCATCTATTTAAAAAAATTTATTTTCATAAAGTTCTTCAAATTACTGGGCGCCCTGGGTGGCTTAGTCAGTTAAGCGACTGCCTTCGGCTCAGGTCATGATCCCAGGGTCCTGGGATGGAGCCCCACATCAGGCTCCCTGCTCAGCGGGAAGCCTGCTTCTCCCTCTCCCACTGCCCCTGCTTGTGTTCCCTCTCTCCCTGTGTCTCTGTCAAATAAATAAATAAAATCTTAAAAAAAAAGAGAAGCAATATTTTTAAAAAAGTTCTTCAAATTACCCTGTTAATATCTTTATAATAATCCATAGGATCTGAAGTGATGCCAATTTTTTTTATTCTACATATGGTTATTTCTGTCCTTCCTTGGTTTTTGTTGGTTGTGACAGAGTAAAAAACAAATCAACAAACAAACAAAAACAAAACATACCATAAATGATCCAAAGTTTGGCTTTATTTGTAATCTATTTTAAAGTTGCTTTATATTTTAGTATGTCTCCCTTTATTTTGATCATTTCCTTCTACTGTCATTAAGTCACATTTGATAGTTGTGTTTTTCAATCTTAATTATCTTTTTTTGTCATTTTATTCTAGATTAACAATGAAATATGTGTTAAAATCTCCCTTTCATTCTATTAGTTTTTGCTATGTATATTTTGAGATTTCATTAGGTTTGTACAAAGTTAGAATTTGTATATATTCCTGGTATGTTGAGTCTCTCCTTATGAAATAACTCTCTTTATCTCTAACAATGCTTCTACTTTTATGTGCAAATTTTGTCATATGAGAACAGCTAGGACAGTTTTCTTTTTCCTGGTGTTTGCATAGGAATCCTTTTCAATAACTTGTTCTTTAACCTACTTATATCATTTTATTTAAAAAATGTCTCTAGGGGCACCTGGGTGTCACAGTTGGTTAGGCATTGGACTCTTGGTTTTGGCTCAGGTCATGATTTTGGGTTGTGGGATTGAACCCTGTATTGGGTACCACGCTCAGTGCAGAGTCTGCTTGGATTCTCTCTCCCTCTCCCTCTGCCCCTCCCCACCATCTAAAATAAATAAATAAATCTTTAAATAAATAAATAAATAAATAAAATATGTCTCTGGGGTGCCTGGCTGGCTCATTCAATGGAGCATACTACTCTTGATCTCGGGGTTGTGGGTTTGAGCCCCATATTGGGTGTAGAGATTACTACAAAATAAAATCTTTAAAAAAATTTAAAAATTTAAAAAAATGAAAAGTGTCTATAGTTTTTTAATCAGGCTTTCCTTATCTTTAATGAGGAAATTATGCTCACTTATATTTAATGGAATAAGTGATATATTTGGCTTAAAATCTACCATTATATAACGTGCTTGCTCTTGGTCCCACCTCTCTTATGTACCCTCTTTTTCCCTGACTGTTTTGATTTATTGATTTTATTATACTCTTTTATCCCTCTATTAGCTCCTTAGTTGCACATTCTTTTACTGCTATTTTAATGTTTACCCGAAAGACTACACCATGAATCTTTGCTTTAAAATCCAGTATCAATGATTACTTTTAGCAAATCCTAAAAGATACAAAGGCCTTAGGCTAACTTAACCTCACTTATCCCTTTCTAAGATTTGAATATTTTATTTTTGTATGTATTTAAGTAAATATTGATGTTATCAATGATGTTCTATAGTTTTATAGTGACAATATTCATTTAGATTTGACTTTTTCCATCTTCCATCTATAAGCTACACTCAGGAATAAGTTTCCATCAGCCAAAGTAATACTTCTCTAAATGTAGTGCAGGTCCACTGATGATAAATTCTTTCATTGTGTTTTTTTAAAAATGTATTCAATTCACCTTAATACTTGAAGGATAAGTTTGATATATTATAGAATTTTAAATTTCCATTCATTTTTACTTTAAGATATCATTCACTGCATTCTTACTTGTTTTTTGGTGGGATTGAGAAGCAAGGTGCCAGTTATATTGTTGTTCTTAATGATATTGTGTAACTCTTTACTTGAACTTCTTTAAAGATTTTCTCCTTGTTCACTTTCAGCAGTTTTACTACAGTGTGCTTTGGTTTAAATTTCTTTGTATTTATCCTTTCTTCACTTTATAGTGTTTCTTATGTTTATGGACTGAGGTCCTTTGAGTGTTTTGGAAAATACTCAATAATCAATCATTGTTCATATATTCCTTCTGCTTCATTATCTTTATTGCCTTCTTAGGAAACATTGATTAAACTGGCAAGAAAATACAGTGAAAGGAATATATTTCATTCATAATAGAAATAATACCTTAGTCAGCTATTCAAGGTGTGGGAAAACTCTTGATTTTTGTTTCTTTGTGAAAACATCTATTAGTTCTAATAATGTGCATGTTGATTCCATAAGAGTTCCTATATATAAATGATTGTATTATCTACATAAAATGAAAATACCTTTTCTTTTCTTCCAATCCATGTATTCCTTATTCATTTTTCTCATCATAATATTTGTGGCAAGATTACATGACTATGTTAAACAGTGATGGCAATAAAAAGCATTTTTGCCTTATATCTGATCTTAAAGGGAAAGTATATTAATACTCCTCCATTAAATATGATTATTTGCCTTAAGCTTTCAGTAGATAATCTTTATCAAATAATATTCTCATCAATTCATATTTTGATTCAGATTTTAATAATAAACATTTCTTGAACTTTCTGAAAAGTTTTATCTACTTATAAAGAGAAAATGTGTAATTTTTATGCCTTTGTAAAAAATATGAATTATACTACTAATTTTTATAATTAAATTACCTTTATGTTACTGGGATAAGGCTTATAGCAAATAAAATAACCAGGTATCAGAAAAACAAACTAAAATTTTGTGTGTGTTTGTGTGTGATCAATCAAGATAGAGAAAAAAGAGACATAGATAATCCATATGCAATCTCATCCATTTCCTGAGAATTCAAAAATATAATTTAAGGGACGCCTGGGTGGCTCAGTCAGTTGAGCATCTGCCTTTGGCTTGGGTCATGATCCCAGGGTCCTGGGATTGAGTCCTTCATCGGGCTCCTTGCTCAGCAGGGAGCCTGCCTCTCCCTCTGCCTGTTGCTTCCCCTGCTTGTGGTCTCTCTCTGTCAAATAAATAAATAAAATCTTTTAAAAAATAAAAAATAAAATAAAATATAATAAAAATATAATTTAACTCTTGGTTTCCCACTACATTCAATCAACTAAACATGTATATGCTACTGTTTTATGGTGCATTCCACAGAGTGCTATGTTAACTTTCAGAGAGCTACCTGAATGTCATTTTCAGACTTTTTCCACTGGAGATGGAATTGTCAGATAAATGTGTCCTTTAGCTAATTGTTAGAAAAATAATGTTCTTACAGCATTCAGGAGTAGTATGGAGAGTTGGGGTTATGTATATCCTAAAACAGGGAAGGTTATGTTAGTTGAACTCAAGTTTATACTTCAAAATGTTTGACTTCTAAAAGTAACACCAGCAAAGTATTTCCTTTGTATTAAGGACATTTCTGATATTTATTTCTTCTCTTCATATCTTTCTTCCAATTCTGTCAATCACTCTGCATTTTAATACTCCATAATATCTTAACATTACTTTTAAGAAATAAAGATTGGGCAAAGTTACCACTGTGCCCTGAAAGGTATTACAAACTACAAATTTCCAGCAGAAACAATTGTGAATGGGCCCACAATCTGACTGTTGAAGCCCATGTAATACAGTACATCAAACTATAGCTAGCTCACTTCAAAGACATTTCTAAGCTTTCTAATAACTGAACGAAACATGAATACCTCTTTAATCATGCAGATGTAAAGACAATGCTAGGGAGAAAAAAATGAAAGCATGAAGAAAAATACCAGACATTTAATAAGATGGCCATCAGAGCAGATTAATTCAGACTTCCTGATACACATGAAGCACAAGAGGCAGCCACCTACCATAGAATAAATTAAGAATAGTTCCAAGAACTTGTCTGCTTCCAAATTTTAAATAGAATGATCTGTTATTATGTTGTTTAAAATCCTTAATCTTAAGGTTATTCCTTTCAGTTAAGACACTGACTTCCCAGAAAGGCTCAATTAAGGAAATGTATTTTTGCTTTGTGGGATGGATCAACCAGTTGGTATGTATTTGTTCCTCAGGTGAGTTATCTATTACGACTTGAATGTTGAAGCACCATTCAGTAAAATTTGGAATTGAAATATAAAAATTCCTTTTATGTGCTGCTTTAATCCTTCTTTGCTCTGTGGTCACATCCAGGATTCTTAGGTTCAGCCCATAAGGGCTGGCAACCTTTTTTGTAGTCAAGAAAGACTACACACCAAAGATTATCTGTCATATGCTTACGCCCTCAGAACTTTTCAATGTGTGGGCCATTTTATTCCTTTACTACAATTTCTTTTTATATTTTTTCATTTGAAGTAACTTCAGACTTGTGAGAATAGTATAAAATATCACCCTATATCCTTTATCCACATTCCTCTAATGTTAACATATTATCATGGAACAAATATCAAAAAAAAAAAAAAAGGAAAGAAATATTTGTACTATATCACTCACTAAACCATAGCTCCTATTAGAATTTCATCAACTTTTCCACTAATACCCTTTTTCTGTTTCAGGATCCTAACCAGCATTTCACATTTCATTTACTATTATTTCTCCTTAGTCTCTTCCAGTCTGTAACACATCCTCAGTGTTTCTGAGTTTTAAATGACCTGGAGACTATCAAAAAACACTAATCACTTATTTTATAGAATGCCCTCAATTTGGGTTTCTTTGGTGTTTTTCCATGAGTAGAGTGAGGTGATGGATTTTTGGAGGAAAAAAGCAAACCCACAGAAACAATGTGTAATTTTCAGTGTATTCTATCAACACAACAACCACCACTACTTAATCTGCATGATTCGCTGCTTAATTCAATTCAATGCCTTTAATCAAATAGAATAAAGAGATGAAATCTTTAAATGTGAATCATTAAAGAGATACACACATTTCTTTATTTAGTTCTTCTTACTGGTTTGAAAAATTAACATTTGGATTTCTAATAATTCTAATTCTGCCCCTGTTTTGTGCTTTCAATGACCCATGTGATTGACTATATTTGTCCCTCCCAAATAATCTAGAATAATCTCCCTATTTATATGTTTATTTTAAAGATTATTATTTATTTATTTGACAGAGAGATAGAGCCAGAGAGCACAAGTGGAGGGAATGGCAGAGGGAGAGGGAGAAGCAGGCTCCCCAGCGAGCAGGGAGCCTGATACAGAGCTCGATCCCAGGAACCTGGGATCATGACCTGAGCCGAAGGCAGATGCTTAACCATCTGAGTCACCCAGGCGCCCCATAATCTCCCTATTTAAAGCTCAACTGATAAGTAACTTTAATGATATGTCCAAATTCTTTTTGTCATGAAATGTAACATATTCACAGGAATAACACTAGGCAACACAGATCATGGGAGTCACAATTCTGCCCAAGATGGAAGACAATATTTTAGAGTATCAATTTTCCCCAAATTGACCTGAGATCCAATATAACACCAAATAAAATCCTTGTATGCTTACCGTTTTTTTTAGAAATTGACAAGCTAATTCTAAACTTTACATGGAAATACAAAGGACTCAAATAACCATTACAATTTTGAAATAAAAGAAAAAAGTTGGAAAGCATACACTACATAACTTCAAGAGTAACTATAAAGCTACAGTAAACAAGACACTGTGGCACTGGCAAAAGCAGACATGTACAGATTAATAGGAGAGAATTGTGAATTTAAAAATACACACATATATGATCAACTTAAATTTTTAAAATGATGCTGAGATAACTCAATGGGAAAAAAAAAAGATTCTTCCACAAATAATGCTTCAACAACTATCACATAAAAACAGTAAGAATAAAAAACCTTAATGTTCTTTCAAACTACAAAAAAAAATGTAACATAGACCCCAAGGTAAAGCTAGAATTACAAATCTTCTAAAATAAAATATGAGAGAAACTTTGTGTGATCTTAGGCTAAGTAAAGAATGTAAAACAAAGAATATATAAATTGAAATACATCAAAATTAGAAACTTCTGACCTTTGAAAGACTTTAAAGAGTAAAGAGGGGAAGAACAAATTAACAAAAAAAATTGAAAACCTTATATCTAATCAAGGTTTTGTTTACAGAATATATATAAAAAAATTCTTACAACTCAATGTGGAAAACATAATTCTTTAAAATGGGCAAGAAATTTTAATAGAACCATAGACAAAGAAGATATACTAATGATAAATAAGCTCATACAAAGCACATTATTGAATTTCAAATTAAAAATTTTAGTATGATATCACTACATACACTGAAATGACTAAGCGTAAGAATGACAAACTACACATAAGTTTAGGTGAGGATGGGGAGCAATGGTAACTCATATATTGGTGATGGAAACAGAATAGGACACAGCTGTTTTGCCAAACAATTCAGCCATTTCTTAAAAAGTCAAAGAATTACCATACGATCTAGTAATCCTGTTGGAGGTATTTATTAACACAGGAGAAATAAAAACATACATCCATATGAAAATGTGTGCATGACTATTCATGGCAGCTTTATTCATAAAAGCCAAATACTGGAACAACCCAAATGTCCATCAACTGGTGAGTATATAAACAGATTGCTGCATAACAACACAGTGGAATACTACTCAGAATTAAGGATTGTACTCCAGATACACATAACAGGATGTATGAATCTGAAAAGAATTATGCTGAATGGAAGACATCAGATGCAAAAGTCTATATATTGTATGCTTTCGTTTATATGAAATTATGGGAAATGAAAAACTCAAAAGTTTTAAAGGAAACAAGAGTGATACACATTAAATCAAAAATGGAATGCAGAGAATAAACAGTTTTTAACCAAACTGTGAACAGTGATTGCCAAGGGCTGTGGATAGGAAGAGGGGCTGACTGAAACCAGGAGGGAAATTTTTCTGGTGATATAAACACTTTATATTTTATTGTGGTGTGGATACAGATCTGAATATCTTTGTCAAAGCTCGTCAAGTTGTAAACTTAAAAGGGTGAATTTTATTATATGTAAATTATACTTCAATAAAGTTGATTTTAAAAATTATCAGTGTGATTGAAGAGAAAAAACATAATAAATTTAATTGGGTTGAAAAAAATCCAATTAGGTACTTTGGTATTCCTATCTCTTCAATCTGAATTTGCCTCTCAAATAAGGACTTCACTTTACTTGCCCATCACATTCTCTAAAGCACACATACACAATATTCATGTCTTTGGAAACACATCTCTCAAGCTTTTCAGGAGATAAGTTTTATTAACTAAAGTAGGCAGGCCCACAGATGAATGTGATTTTGCATGAGTCATTGAGAAGGAAAGCTCAGATCTCAGATCAATATTTGCCTTACAATTAAAGCATCTGAGATACAAAGGTCAGGTGGGTTTATTAGAATTTGTCAACGAGGCTTTTGCTTACTGGTTATCTGCCATCAGTACTTTTTCTCTTCCAAAGAGTATGAAAACTAAACTTTGTCTCCCCCACGTCACTTATTTAGGGATATAAAAGCCCTGAAATCTTGGAAGATAAAGTTTTATAAAGATCTAATAGAAGGAGCATTTCAACTTGAGTTTGACCAATCTCCAAAGGGTATGTATTTTTAATCCAAGATGAGCCTGCTTAATCAAAAAAGAAAATGAACTTTAATCCTCAATGAGGTATTTCTTACAAAGGCTAAAACTAGCCCTGTGGGCAGTATTTGAAACTTAATAATTGGACTCACTCATTAGGGGCATTTCTGAGTTAACCATATACCCCACCTAGGAGCTTAAGATGTCTCCACATATGGAAATCTGAAAAGGTACATAGAGATCATCTCTGTTTAGCCTATGTGCAGAAATAAGTGATCTGAATTGCAGATGGTGCAAACACGGCAAGGAAAAATAAAAAAGTTATTCAAAAGAAAAAGAGATGTGACTGCAAAATAATAGCAATCTCTATCATGTATACTGTAATTAAAATGTGGAAAGTAGTTTTCTTAATTTTATTTTGTTTCATAATCTGAACGACTCGGTAAGTGAGGAAATTAAATCTAAAAGAAGTGACTTTCGCAGATTTAAAAAACTAGCAAATGGCAGAGATAGATTTCATCACTTCAGCTGTTCAAATTAAATAGAATTTGGACTGTAGGAGTTGTTCCATAAATATGTTAACTGCTTGAGACTTAAACCTACCAACTCCCAACCCTCTATATGACCATTTCTCCACTAGTTCCTACTACTTCTATGTATTTGCATAAGAGCAAACTCAAAAGTTTTAAAGGAAACAAGAGTGATACACATTAAATCAAAAAAGGAATGCAGAGAATAAACAGTTTTTAACCAAACTGTGAACTGCTAGTAAAACCTAGAAAACGTATGTCTTCTGCATAAGTATGGAAAATTTTGTTACAGTTCTATTCATCAAGAACTCTAATGTTCAGATACATGCTTACCTTTTGGTGGTTAATAATAAGAAGCAAAACCAAATCCTATTATAATATATCCGATCAGACAATATCCAGTAATAGATTCATTACAGCCATAATAGAAAATGATGTATCACCTGTCTTTTGTCCTAATTTATAGAAATGGATTGATTCTCCCAAACTATATATAGATATAACATGTCACATTTAGCAAGTTATTTGAAATGAAAGAAAAACATTTTCATATTGGTCAGCCTCATGGTCCACTCAGTATATGCAGAATCCCATTTAACAAAAATGCCACCGGATATATATATATATTTAAGATTTTATTTGTTTATTTGAGAGAGAGAGCACAAGCAAGGGGAGGGGCAGAGGGAGAGGGAGAAGCAGACTCCCTGCTGAGCAGGGCTCCATCCCAGGACCCTGAGAACATGCCCTGAGCCGAAGTTAGACATTTAACTGACTAAGCCACCACCCAGGTGCCCCACCACTGGATATTTTGGGAGATATGTGACATTTGCCTTCTAAAACACTGTCAAACAGTTGGTAATTAATAGGTATAAAAAAGTTAAAGATGGTCCAACATCTCTAATAATCATAGAAATACAATTCCTGAGAATGGGATGTCATGTTTTGTCTATTACATTGGCAATTTAAAAAGTTAATAATGTGAAGTGTTACTAGATTGCTTATCTATCATTCTTCTTTTTTTTACCCTGTGGAAAGACTTCCCTAGATTAATATTATTGGACTACAGCCTTACCCTTAACTTGTGATTCTGAGGGATGAGGTACCTGGTTGAAGAGTAAAAACCACTGGTATGTATTTCTTAATTGTTTGGATCTAATCTGTTAAAAAATAATAAGCATTTGGGAATTTATCCCATTTTTTCTTCCCATTATTCTCCAGACACAAGGTAGTAATGCTGCTCTGCAAACCTAAATCTTCATGTGGATAGATTATCCCATGGTTGAAACCTGGGGTATAAGTGCATAGGGAATGTTAGAAAATCCATTTGGCCCTAAATACAAAGTGGTGTAGATTGAGGTTTACAGCTGTGGTTGCTCACCATTTCAAGATAAATGAATATAGCATAAGGACCATTATAAAAAAGAAAAAGAAAAAGAAATTCATGAAGGTGTTACTACAGCTACACCAGCAGGTGCAAAAACCTTGTACTTTTTGCAAAATATCTTTGTATCTCATATTGGAATGCAGCTTTTATGTGGGTGCAGGATGATTAGAAGAAAGGCATACTTATGACTCTAATATGATTCCAGAAAAAGAAAAGTTATTCTATGACAACTTAAAGCAAAAGATGAAGGATCTAAAGCTGGAGAACTTAATGCCAGTAAAGGATGGTTTAATAATTTTAGAAAGAAGTTTGGCTTAAAAAACGTCAAAAGAACAGAAGATAAGCTTCTGCCAATGAAGAGGCAGTGGACAAATTTCCAGACAACATTAAATAAACACTGAGGACAAAAGATTTGTACTTGAACAGGTTTCTAATGCAGATGAATGTGCGGTGTTCTAGGGGGAAAAATGCCACAAAGGACATTTATTAGTAAGAGAGAGAACTGAGAACTAGGATTGAAAGCAGGAAAGGATAAGCAACCTCTACTGCTTTATGCAAATGCAGTCAGGCTTATGCTTGGGATTCTTGTTTATCTATAAAGCTGCTAATACCTAAGTCCTGAAGGGGAAAGATGAACACTAGCAGCCAGTCTCGGGTTTTACAAGAAATCCTGGATACTGAGAACCATTTTTCTGGAGTGGTTCTATCAATGTTTTGTCCCAGAAATCAGGAAGTACCTTGCCAATAAGGGACTGCCTTTTAAAGTTCAAAACTACAATGCAATATCAACCCTGTACCTGTCAGAATGGCTAAAATCAACAACAAAAGAAACAACAGGTTGTTGGTGAGGATGCAGAGAAAAAGGAACCCTTGTGTAATGTTGGTGGAAATGCAAATGGGTGCAGCCACTCTGGAAAACAGTATGGAGGTTCCTCAAAAAGTTAAAAATAGAACTACCCTAGGGTCCAGCAATTGCACTACTAGGTATTTACCCAAAGAATACAAAAACACTAATTCAAAGGGATACATGTACCTGTATGTTTATAACAGCATTATTTACATAGCCAAGATGTGGAAGCAGACCAAGTGTCCATTGACTAATGAATGGATAAAGAAGATGTATATACCATATACAATGAATACTATTCAGCCATAAAAAGGAATTAAATCTTGCCATTTGCAATGACATGGATGGAACTAGAGAGTATAATGCTAAGTCATTCAAAGACAAATGCTGTATGATTTCACTCATATGTGGAATTTAAGAAATAAAACAAATGAGCAAGGGGAAAAAGAGAGAGAAAGAGGGAGAGGGAGAGAGAGAAACAGTCAAGAATCAGATTCTTGGGACGCCTGGGTGGCTCAGTCAGTTAAGCGTCTGCCTTTGGCTCAGGTCATGATCCCAGGGTCCTGGGATCGAATTCCACATAGGGCTTCTTGCTCAGTGGGGAGCCTGCTTCTCCCTCTGCCTGCCACTTCCCCTGCTTGTGCTCTCTCTCTCTCTCTGACAAATAAATTAAAAAATCTTTAAAAAAAAATCAGACTCTTAACTATTGGGAATACACTGATGGTTACCAGAGGAGAGGAGGAGGGGGGGATGGGGAAATAGATGATGGGGATTAAGGAGGGCACTTGTCATGATGAGCACCTGGTGATGTATAGAATTGTTGAATCACTATATTGTACACCTGAAACTAATATAACACTATATGTTAACTATACTGGAATTAAAATGAAATTAAAATTTAAAAAATAATGTTCTTCTCATATTACACAATGCCTCTGGCCACCCAGAACTCCATGGGTTCAACATCAAAGGTGTCAATGTGGTCTACTTGCCCCTTAATACAATATCTCTAATTCAGCCTCTATTTCAGGGAGTCATGAGGACCATTAAGGCTCATTAGACATGTTACTCTATTGAAAGGATTGTCAACACTACAGAAGAGAACCCTGATAGACAGAGCATCATGAAAGTCTGTAAGGATTATGCCATTAACTATACCATCAGTGTTAAAGACAAAGCTGTGAAAGCCATTAAGCCCAAAACAATAAATTCCTAGAGAAAAATACATCCAAATGTTATACATGATGTCACAGAATTTATGATGGAGAAAATCATGGAAATCATAAAAGAGATTGTGGATATGGCAAAAAAAAGGTGGAGAGTGAGAGGTTTAAAGATACAGATCATGGAGACATAGAAGAAGCAGTGCTAGAAAACAAATTGACATTAGACAATCTGACCATAGGGTTTCAATTACTCAAGACTGCTTTTGACTTCTTTTAAAACATGGAAATTCTATGATATGGAAACTGACATTGAAGCAAACTGTGCAAGGAGTGGTACCGTATAAAAGTATTTATAGAGAAATGAAAAAACAAAAGTCAGACAGAAATTACAATGTATTTCGGTCAAGTTATACTAAGTGTGCCTTGCCTCTCCTACCTCCCTTTCAACCTCCTCCACATTTTTCTCCTCTGCCACCCCTGAGATAGAAACCCCTTCTTTTTCTCATCCTCTTTAGCCTACTCAATGTGCAGACAATGAGGATGAAGATCTCAATGATTATCCACCTCCACTTAAAGAATTATAATCATTGTGCCATACACTTAAAAAAATTATCTGTTGTGTTTGTGTGTTCATATGAAAATATAATAACTGTATGGCAATAACTGTAAGACACTTTTTTTTAAAGATTTTATTTATTTATTTGACAGAGAGAGACACAGCGAGAGAGGGAACACAAGCAGGGGGAGTGGGAGAGGGAGAAGCAGGCTCCCAGCGGAGCAGGGAGCCTGATGCGGGGCTCGATCCCAGGACCCTGAGATCATGACCCGAGCCGAAGGCAGACGCTTAATGACTGAGCCACCCAGGCGCCCCTGTAAGACACATTTTTGTGTCAAAATCATCATCATCGGCCAAGTATTCATCATGTAGACACTGGAGAAACTGTGTATCAGCCTATTATCACAGGTAAGTGGTTTTTTTATTTAAAGAAGTAACAATGTTTCCAACTCTATTATGAATATGACTATAATAATGTATGCCATAAAAATTTTATAACAATCCATTCATTAGTGTATAGGCTAGGTTACTGCGAAGCAAGAGTATCGATTACACAAGGCTATCGTAAAGCAATCATACCACTGGTGCTTTGTTATCAATGCATAAATCGTTATATCCTAAATAAATATGAATTACATTTTTACATCTTTAAATTTTTTATGTATACTGTTAATAATATGTATGACAGCTACAGTGTTGTGTATTATATGAGACCATACTGAGGTGGTACTAACAGATCATTGAGTCATCCTGTAAAGAGATGATATAAACTTAGGGTACCAATAAATACAGCAGTATAAGTATATTTTCTCTTCCTTATGATTTTCTTAACATTTTATTTTGTCTAGCTTACTTTACGGTAAGAATACAGTACATAATACATATAACACATAAAATAAGTGTTCATTAAATGTTTATGTTATCAGTGATGCTTCCCATAAATAGCAGGCTATTAGTAGTTAAGTTTTGGGGGACCAAAAGTTATATGCAGATTTTTGACAGTGAGAGCAATTCATACCTCACTAACCTCTGTGTTGTTCAAGGGTCAACTAGAATAGAATTGGGGGAATGTATTAACAAATAAAGAGGTCTTTCATGGCCTCAGGACATAGAGCTCTAAAGTTAAATTGTGGATTTTACAAGTTTTGTTAAGTGTAGGTATTTGATTTGGCTACTTTAGTTTCTTTCAAAGGATACTTTTCTTTTTTAAAAAAGATTTTATTTATTTATTTGAAAGAGAGAGAGAGCATGAGCAGGGGGAGGGGTAGAGGGAGAGGGAGAAGCAGACTCCCCACTCAGTGTGGAGCTCGATGCGGCACTTGATCCCAGGACCCTGAGATCGTGACTTGAGCCGAAGTCAGATGCATAACAAAATGAGCCACCCAGGTGCCCCCAAAGGATACTTTTCTAAAAAAAAATTAATATGTTTTCCTAGGCAGGATATTTTTATTCCCTCTATTGTATCTCTTAGCCAGATGTATAAAACATTAGATTAGATTTTTAGTCTACAGAATATAAATTCTGGTATTTATGGAGAGCCAAAGCTGGACTGATGATACATACTGTGGCTTTACACCCAGAAATTTGGTGGATTTTCCTAATCAATAATAAAAACACTCATAGTCTATCTATTTATACATTGGAAAAACTCTATTTGAAATAAGATAGATAGGGCGCCTGGGTGGCTCAGTTGGTTAAACAACTGCCTTCGGCTCAGGTCATGATCCTGGAGTCCCAGGATCGAGTCCCGCATCGGGCTCCCTGCTCGGCAGGGAGTCTGCTTCTCCCTCTCCCACTCCCCGTTTGTGTTCCCTCTCTCGCTGTGTCTTTCTCTGTCAAATAAATAAATAAAATCTTAAAAAAAAAAAAAAAAGAAAGAAGATAGATAAAAGCTGAAATAGAAATTATTAAAAATCCAATTATCAAATATTATACAAGAAAGCCAGGTATTAAACACTTATGAATTAAAGCTTTCCCTTCCTGGTTACTGGCAAGAGGGATCTGCTACAACAAGGAGCCTAAACCAGGAAGTGCTCTCTTTCCCCTAAAAGCCTGAGTAAAACTACTCCACACAAGAAACAACAGGCTGCAGGGTTGGCAGATAAATCAGCAAGGAGGACATTGCCAAAACAAAGTTGCCTGCCTCTTTGTTCCTGCATGCTTGATACGAACACCCCCCACCCCACCTCCTCAAGACACCAGACAGCCAGCAAATATCATGGAGGGAGAATTTGACACAATAAATACATGACACTGAAAACCTCTTCATCCCCTTAAGCCAAAGAATCTCTTCTTCTACCTAGAATCACCAGGCTGCCCAGCCTAGAGAAACCTCTTCTCCCCATCCCTGCAGCACTAGCCAGGACCAGTGGAAATCATAGCAGCAACATACAAACCAAGTGGACCAAAATCATACCACAGGGGCTCTGAAAATAATTATAGCCCACAAAAGTAGGCTAAGATCTGCATGTTTAAATTGAACAGGGTGAATGCCTGATAAATTTAGACATTTTAAATAGAACACAGAATCTCCTAATAGCCAGAATTATGTGGGACACAATAAAAAATCAACTATCATACCAAGAACCAGAAAAATAGCACTGGGGATGAGAAAAGATAATCAACTGATACTAACACTAAGATGAATCAGATATTGAAATTATGCCACAGGTATTTTTAAAGCAGACATCATAAAATGCATCAACAGGCAATTATAATTCTCTTAATAAAAAAATAAAAAATTTCTGGGCGCCTGGGTGGCTCAGTTGGTTAAGCGACTGCCTTCGGCTCAGGTCATGATCCTGGAGTCCCTGGATCGAGTCCCACATCGGGCTCCCTGCTCGTCAGGGAGCCTGCTTCTCCCTCTGACCCTCCCCCCTTTCATGTGCTCTCTCTCTCTCATTCTCTCTGTCTCAAATAAATAAAATCTTTAAAAAAAAAAAATAGAAAATTTCTGCAAAGAAATAGATGCTATAGAAAAGAACCAAATAAAATCATACTACTGAAAACTATAGCAGCCTTACTTGAAATCACCAAAAACTGGAAACAACCAAAATGCCCTTCAAAAGGTGAATGGATAAACAAACTAGGATATACAATGGAATCTTATTCAGCAATACAAAAACAAACAAATAAACAAACAAAAAACAAAAAAAAACATTAAGTCATAAAATGGCATGGATAAATGTTAAATACATAAATATGCTAAGGGAAAGAAGCAGTCTGAGAAGTCTATGTAGTACATAAATCCAATTATACCATATTCGGGAAAAGGCAAAAGTATATATGTGAGGAAAAAGATCAATGATTGCCAAGAGTTCAGATAAAGGGGTGAAGATTGAGTAGGTATACCACAAGGGATTTCTTAGTGTACTGAAACTGTTCTACCTAATATCATAACGGTAGATACAAGATGTTAAGCATAGGTCAAAGCTCATTGAACTTTGCAGCACAAAGAGTAAACCATTGTGATTGTCCAGACAGGCTGTTTTAATTTAGTGACTTCCAGTAGTTGATGGTGAACCGAGACCTGGCAGTGTCCCAAAGGGGAGGATCTCAGTCAGCACCCAGATTCAGGATGATTGGAAGCAAGACCTTTAAGGAATGCTTTTAAGGTATACAAATACCATACAGCTTTTAAGGTATGCAAATATATACAGTCCCATGGGACCACATGTATAAGTCCTGCTAGCCAGGAGAGCCAGGCAATCTAGAAGTGTCCCCTAGATGACAGCTGTGAAAACAGGGGTGCAGATGAGGGTGCAAGCGCCTTCTAGGAGATACCAGTGAGCTGAAGTGAGACAGAGGAAGAACACAAATATGAGGGCTACTGGCATTAGGCCATTAAGAGAACCTCAGTAAGCCCAACATGTGTTCCAAACCAGATGTCTGCCCCTAAGGCAGAAGCTCTAGAACAAGCAAATAGGCCTCTTTCAAAGAAACATTGGGGGTGTGGTTCAGTCTGCTGTCTGCACAAGGCCCTCTGGGTGGTAGCCATCCAAAACGGACTCTGATTGTTACAGACCTGTGAGACACAGCAACACAAGCGCCCCCCGGCCTCGAGGGCCAGGTATACAAGGGCCACTACTTTGGTGGAAGCCACAAAAAGCAAAGCACCAGACATGAGTAAAAGCCCCCTCTAGAAGATACTGGTGTTCTGGAGAACAGGAGAGGATAAAAATTTAGGTCTCTGGAAAGGATTTCTGTCAGCCCTTAGATGAGTGTTGAATTAGAATCCTGTCCCTAAGGCTGCAGCTCTGAAGATAAGCTAATAGGCCTCCTTCTCAGAAAGACGGGGCTCCTTGGACTGCTGCCCCTTGCTGTGTCCAGGGAATGGAAACCATCTAAGAACTCTTTCTCTGTTGGTTATTGTCCTGGGGAACCCAAGAGCATAAGCCCTGTTGGCCACCAGAGTCAGGTGATCTGGAGGTGTCTCCTGAGTGGCACCAACAAAACTCAGAGGGCCAGAGGTGGGTAAAAGCTCCTTTATGGGAGACACTGGCAAGCTGGAGTGAGACAGAGAAACAACACAAAGATGGCACCTAGCAGCCTCTGTCCCTAAAGATTCACCAAAGCAGGCTAAACTAGATGGGTGCCCCTTAGGCTGATAATTAGGCAAGTAAATAAGCCTCTTTCACATAAACTCTGGGAGTCGTTCACTGGCAGCCTGGGCACTGGCCCCTGGGAAGAGTGAATGTGAGCATGTGAGCCCATGAAGAACAGTTTCTCAGTTTGCTATAGCCATGCGGGTCACGTGGACACAAACCCCACTGGTTTACAGAGCTAATGTTCTGGAGGCTTTTCTCTCAGGTATAGGACTTAAAAGCTGAGGCATGTGATATGGGTTTGAAACCCTTCACTCCTAAGAGAACACTCTGGGTTCTGCATTCTGGCCCAAATGTGGGTCACTGCATTGGGGTGGAGTTTGTGGTAGTATTGTGTCTCAACCTCTTACAAAACTTTGATGTAGTTTTTGCCTGGATATCCAATGTGTAGGAGTTTCTGAGCTAGTTTTTAGATTTTTTTTCCAGAGGAAATTGTTCCATATGCAGCTGTTGATTCAGTACTGGATGTGAATTCAGGATCTTCCTACATCACCATCTTGAACCAGAAACCTTATCCATTATTATATTTTATTGAAACATTATGGCAATCCTATCCCAGTGGACAGTGAGCAGTTTCAAGAAAAGAATGGAAAACATTTAAAAGGGACCTATGAAAAAGTGCTGAAAATCTCCCATGCTTGACTTCTTCAATATAACTTTAAGAACACATGGTCTTTTAAGTACAAACACATGGCATATAAGGAAAAAGAAAAGTTTAACTGAAAAGCAGAAAAATAAGAACACATAGATAACATATAAAACAATACAAAGAGAAATTGTAGGTCTAAATGGTAAAAAATATAACAAAAACTAAAAAATGTCAATACACAATATGGATGAAAATCTAATACTGTTTCCTTCATCCTACATTCTGCAAAATTATGAATAATAAAATAATATGAGGTATAAATGAGTAAATGAGCACAGAAAATAGAGATTAAAACAAAAAGTGTAGGTATTCCAAAGAGGGAAAAAAATATTTGAAAGGAATAACTGAATATTGGGAATAAAATTCTCTGGATCTAAAAAAAGGCTTAACAGTAAGAAAAATACTAATTTTGCTCTGGATAAATTAAAGAAAACTGACTGGTACACAGACACAAACAAGTAAAATTCTGAATTATAATATGAACAAAAAATAATGTATTCAAGAATACAAAATCAAGTTACTCTTCCCAGATTTGCCAACCTGATTTGTATTCCTAGAAGTTAATGGTATAAGAAGGGACTTCCAAGCCATTCCCCCTGACTCTACTAAGTTGCCCATAAACAGACAAAAATTAGGTAAAATGTGCAAAATCCTGTAGAATTAGAAATTGGGCAAAGATACCCTTCAAATGACAAAAGGGACAAGAAATTTTTCTTTGGAGTAAGCAAGGAAGCCCCGACTGAAAAAAGATATTAAATTTCATCTACTCAAATATGTTCTCTGGAGAATGTGGGATCACAATTATTGTGATGATCCTGGGAAAACACCATGAAGAACCCCAATATTAAGATGTAGGGGCACCTGGGTGGCTCAGTCAGTTAAGCGTCTGCCTTCGGCTTGGGTCTTGATCCCAGGGTCCTGGGATAGAGCCCCGCATCGGGCCCCCTGCTCCACGGGATGCCTGCTTCTCCCTCCTACTCTCCCTCTGTTCTCTCTCTCTCAAATAAATAAATAAAAATCTTATATAAAAAAAGAAATCTATAAAATATTGTGCCTATAGTTGACAGTTCCATATTGTACACTTAAAAAATTTGTTAAGAGGATGTATATCATATGAACTGCTTTTACCACAATAAAAAGAAACAGAAAAGGAAAAAACCTATTCTGTGTGATAATGAACTGGTGGATATGTGGCATCATACATTTATCAAAACTCATAGAATGCACAACACAATGAGTAACTTTAATGTAATATTAGGACTTTAGTTAATAATGATGTATCAATATTTACTCATCAATTGTAACATATATCACACAAAAGCAGGATATTAATAATAGGGAAAATTGGGAGCGGGGGGAGGGGAAGGATTTGCAGGGGGTATGTAAGAACTCTATACTTTCCACTCAATTTCTCTATAACCTAAAACTGCTCAAACAATAAAGTGCATTAATTTTATAAAGCACTCAATGTACACATCTAGAACAAAGAAAAAATAAAATGTTATAACAATGTGTGATAAGCTATTATGTTAGAGGAAATAAAATATACAAGGAATATACCCTAAGAATGAGGTAAGAATTTCTCAAAGGGCAGTAAAGTGGAAATTACTGAGATGGTAGATTATGAATAATCCACAAGGAGGAGAATCAGGAAGCTTGGCATATAAGTAAATAGATGGAAACCCTGTGTATGTAGTTAAAAAGAAAGACATTTATTGTGTAATAAGTAAAATAATTATAGAGTGATTGTAACAAGAAATGAGACAGTTAGTATTTGGACAGTTGAGGTATTTGTAAGCAATGGGTACTGGTAAGTTTTCGAGAAAAATGAAACCAGCAGAATATAGATAGAGAGAAACAGACTTATTGTGAGGAATTGGCTCATGCGAATATGTAGATTGAGAAGTCCTATGGTCTCCCATCTGCAAGCAAGTGATCTAGAAAAGCTGGTGGTATAATTCAGTCTGAATCTGGGCCTGAGAACCAAGAGATGATGATTTAAATCTCAGTATGAGAACCAAAGATGAAATGAGATGTCCCCCTGAAGTAGGCAAGCAGGAACTAAAAAAGGGCCAATTTTCCTTTGTCTGCCTTTTATTCTAGTCAAGCCCTAAATGGATTGGATGAGGCCCAACCACATTGGGGAGAACAATCTCTTTTACTAAATCCACTGATTCAGATGCTAATCTAAATCAGGAAACACCCTCACAGACACATCCAGAACTAATGTTTAATCTGGGCACACACACCCCCACCCCCGGCTATTCAGTTTGACATGTAAAATAAACCATCACACAATGTTTAGGATTTCAGACGTCATTCTAAGGATAATGGAAAGGTAATCCAAATAAATACTCTCACAAGCAAAATCAAGCACCCTATTTTATTCAACTACAAAGCAATGAAATTCTGCAGGTGGGGGAGTTCTTTTAAATTTTAAAAATGAATTAAAAATATGAAAGAATAGATTATTATATTAATTTATGTTGTATATTAACAGCTGTTAAAATAAATGAGAGAAGAAATGTGTGCTCTCTGGATTTTTTGTTCTCCAGTTCCAAAGAGCTAGCCAGACCTTAGTTCCCTTATCTTAGACATGTTTGAAGTATTGCAAGTAGAAGTTACTTTAAAACAACTTAGACAGATACAGAATAATGTAAATGTTCCTTACAAAAACACATGACAGAGAGAGATTGATAAAAGCATATGGTGAGTGCTAAAGAGGGTAAAGATTTTCCTAGACTCGGAAGAACTGAGAAGTTTGTGGTTTTTACAAATAATGGACATGCATAAAGATGGCAGGATCTCTGGAATAATGGTTTTTAAGGTTTGGAAAAGAATACTGTTTTTAAAAAGAGCATTGAATCAAGAAAGCTGCCAGATTGCATGGAATCCTAGAGATTTAAACAATTAAGCAGTGTGGGCAAAACTCCAGACTGCCCTCTACCAATGTCTTATTTCATATATCTGTGGCCCCTCTTTATAATTCTGAGTAGATTTCAGAGTATTATCCCTAAGAATGACTCAAAATTTAATCTCTCCTAAATGGAACAAAATAGAGGTTATAATTTTATATTAGTTTCCTAGGACTGTCAAAACAAAGTACCACATACACAGAGAGAAAAAGTACTACAAACAGGTGGCTTAAAATAACAGAAATTTATTTTTTCACATTCTAGAGACCAGAAATATTGAAATCAAGATATCAACAGTGCCATGTTCCCTCCAGAGTTTCTAGGGAACATTCTTTCCTTGCCTGTTTTGGCTTCTTGTGGTTACTAGCAATCTTTGGCATTTCTTAGTGTGTGGCAGCATAATTCTAATCTGAGTCCGTTGTTTCCATGGTCTTCTGTCCTTTGTGTCAACGTACAAATCTTCCTCTTCTTTCTCTTATAAAGACACCAGTAACTTTAAGTGCCCACCCTAAACCAGTATGACCTCATATTAACTGGATTATATCTACAAAGACCATATTTCCAAATAAGGTCATGTTTACAGACACCAACAGATAAGACTTCAACCCCAAACAGTCTACACTCTACTCCTCCCAGCAATTCTTGTCTTTCTCATATGCAAAATACTCTCATACAATCACAACATCCCTAAATGTCTTAACCCAATCCAACATTAACTCTAAGGCCAAAATCTCATCTAAATATGAACACAAAAGGTTGTAAATTTCCGTTTCTAATCATATAATCAGGTAAGGGTGATACTCTGGTTATGGTACATCTTGGGACAAAATTCCTCTCCACAGGTATCACATGTAAAACTAGAAAACAAGTTATGCTTCCAAAATACAATAGTGTGACAGGCATGAATACACAACCCCATTCCAAAACGGAGAAATTGGAAGGAATAAAGGGGTCATAGATCTGAGGCAAGAAGGAAGGGAGACTAGGGAGACAAGTTGACCAAAGTAAAGCCATTTTGGTTTCATGCTCACCCTTAACAAAGTCAGCAGGTCATAAAAAGGGTCACAAGATCAGAATCATGGAAGACCACAAGATCCCAGTCACTCAGACAGTATAAGGCACAAGGGCTGGACATTCATAAACATTGGTCCCTATGGGTAATTTCACAACACTAAGAAAATGGAAAAACTAACAGCCCAATGTAACTGATAAACCTAATGTTAAAGAGTGAGCCTCTTCCTATATAGTTAGCTAATTTGAAAAAATTATAAAACCCTTTGTTAGAGGCAAAGGGTAGAGTCCACTTTCCCATCTGGGAGGAGAAACTGCTACTTTGTCTGTGAAGTAGCTCTGTTCTTACTTCTATACTTAATAAATCTAATGTCCCTCTCTAAACAGCTTGCTCTTGAAGTATTTCTCCTACAAGGCCAAGAACCCTCTCGTCAAGGGGCTGGAGGCCTTCCCTCTTGGCGCATAGGCCTGTCGCCCTGGGCATCAGATCCTTAACAGAATGGGAGAGCAATTTTTAATTGAAGGATTAATTTAAAAAGCACAAGTCTATTAGTAGGATAACATGAAATTAAAAACTAAGGAAATAGAGAAAATTATCAAAGAAATAAAATGGAAAAATTTCACAGACATAAAGGATAGGAGTCTCCTAATGGAAAAGACCAAAAAAGTATCAGTGACATGCCTGGGGAAAAGCCTACACCATACAACAGTATTGTGAAATTTCAGAATACTAAATAGAAAAGACGTGGTACTAAAAGGATAAAGAAACAGAACAAAATCAAAGTTCTCAAGTGTAACCCTACATTTCCTTTCATAGGAAGGTACTGGTAAATTTGCTCCAACAAAACACTTGAGTAAAAAGGATAGTCATGAGATTCAGAAGCCTTGGAGAACATAGGAGATGAATGAAACTTCTCCTAGGATAAAAAATCTTTGGTATACGTAGAAAACGATCACTGGGGAATAGAGCGGAAGAATGGTGGGGTTACAGGGAAAAGATCTCTAGGAAAAAATACAAACTCTAGATTGAAGAATGCATTTGATTGTTTGGAAAATGATATTGATGGGCATTTCATGCATATGTTGGAACAATTACTAAGAAGTAGCCAATAAGAAAACATAATTATAAACTATATGAAAATTTAAAACTATAAAACAAGAAATATTCACAGTACACTGGTTGGCTTAGCAGTTAATGATATTAACATAGTCATAATAATATAAACACTAAAATTTTACTAAAGTTACAACTGTGTTTGCAAAATGGAAGAAGAATATAAGTCTGATAGTTAAATATTCCTATGCAATAATGAAATAAATACATAATTTCTTTTTTTAAGAAAGATTTTATTTATTTGACAGAGAGAAACCCAGTGAGAGAGGGAACACAAGCAGGGGGATTGAGAGAGGGAGAAGCAGGCTTCCCACCGAGCAGGGAGCCCGATGCAGGGCTCCATCCCAGGACCTCAGGATCATGAGCTGAGCCGAAGGAAGACACTTAACGACTGAGCCACCCAGGCGCCCCTAAATACATAATATCTAATAACACTAAAGAAATAATGTCATAAGCATATACTTTGAAACATAAAGGTAATACTAGAAGGAAAACTTTATATTTTACAAAAATTTTTTAGAATAAAATCTTTACATAGCTGAAAGTTGCTCTATCTGGGAAACAGGACTACGGAAGGGGGACGTTTATGTGAGTAGTGTTGTTATCCATTATTAGCCCTTAGTACAATGTGAATTTAAAAAATTATATGTATGTATTATCTGAATAAAATAAGTGTAAACTTATAAAATTAGAAAAGAAGGATTAAAAGACTCAATTCCATTCTAATAAAAATTTATAAATTGATATAATGGACGACTATGTATCTGAAAATGTATATAACTACATTAACTAAAAAAACGTATAAAAATATACCAGCAACCATTAGGGTGTCTGGGATAGCTCAGTTGGTGAAGCATTCAACTCTTGATCTCAGGGTTGTGAGATCAAGGCCAACACTGTGCATGGAGCCTCATATATATATATATATATATGTATATCTCCTTATCCAGTAAGGATATCATTCAGAATAAAAGTGAGATAAAGAGTTTCCCAGACAAACAAAAACTAAAGGAGTTCATGACCATTAGAAAATCACTATATATATATATATATATGGGAGGGGTAAGATGGCGGAAGAATAGGGCAACTGTACACCTGCCTCCTCACTCGAACACGGCTAGATAAATCTCAAATCATTCTGAACACCCATGAAATTGATCAGAAGTCTTGGAGAATGAAGCTGCACATCTACAAACCAGAAAAACGACCAGCAGAATATGGAGGAATTCACCCCAAAAGAAAGAACAGGAAGAAAGGACAGCCAGAGATTTAATCAATGCAGATATAAGTAAAATGTCTAAACTAAAACTTAAAACAACTATAAGGATATGAGCTGGGCTTAATAAAAGGATAGAAGACACTAGAGATTTCCACACTGCAGAGATAAAAGAACTAAAATCTAGCCAGGCTGAAATTTTTTTTTTTTTTAATTTTTTTTTATTCTTATGTTAATCCCCTTACATTACAACATTAGTTTTAGATGAAGTGTTCCATGATTCATTGTTTGTGCACAACACCCAGTGCTCCATGCAGAATGTGCCCTCCTAAATACCCACCACCAGGCTAACCCATCCTCCCACCCCCCTCCCCTCTAGAACCCTGTTTGTTTTTCAGAGTCCATCATCTCTCATGGTTCGTCTACCCCTCCGATTTCCCCCACTTCATTCTTCCCCTCCCGCTACCTTCTTCTTCTTCTTCTTCTTTTTTTTTTTTCTTAACATATATTGCATTATTTGTTTCAGAGGTACAGATCTGAGATTCAACAGTCTTGCACAATTCACAGCGCTTACCAGAGCACATACGCTCCCCATTGTCTATCACCCAGTCCCCCCATCCCTCCCATCCCACCCCCCACTCCAACAACACTCAGTTTGTTTCCTGCGATTAAGAATTCCTCATATCAGTGAGATCATATGATACATGTCTTTCTCTGTTTGACTTATTTCACTCAACATAATACCCTCCAGTTCCATCCACGTCGTTGCAAATGGCAAGATCTCATTCCTTTTGATTAGCCAGGCTGAAATTAAAAATGTTATAACCGAGATGCAAACACAAATGGAGGCCATAAAAATGAGGACAGAGGAAACAGGAATGAATCAGTGATATATACAATAAAATTATGGAAAATAATGAAACTGAAAAGAAGAGGGAAACAAAGGTAATGGATCATAAAGGTACATTTAGGGAACTCAGCAACTTATTAAAATGAAATAACATTTGTATCATAGGAGCCCCAGAAGATGAAGAGAGAAAAGAGGTCACAAGGTTTATTCGAGGAAATTATAGCTAAAAACTTCCCTAATCTAGGGAAGGGTACAGGCATCAAATTCTAAAAAGCAATTAGAACTCCCATTAAATTCAACAAAAACCAACCAGTGCCAAGGCATATCATAGCCAAAATCACAAATTACACAGACAAAAATCCTGAAAGTAGCAAGAGAAGAAAAATCCTTAACCTACAAGGGGAGACACATCAAATACCCAGCACAACTGACCACAGAAAGTTAGCAGGCAAGAAGAGGGTGGCAGGATATATTCAGTGTGCTGAATGGGAAAAATATACAACCAGGAATTCTTTATCCAGTAAGGATATCGTTCAGAATAAAAGTGAGATAAAGTGTTTCCCAGACAAACAAAAACTAAAGGAGTTCATGACCATTAGACCAACCCTGCAAGAAATATTAAGGGAGATCCTGTGAGTGGGAGAAAACTGACCTAAAGCAACAAAGACTAGAAAGGACCAGAGAAAATCACAAGAAACACCAACTCTACAGATAATACAATGACACTAAATTCATATCTTTCAATAATCACACAGAATATAATAAATGGACTAAATGCTCAAATCAAAAGACAATATGTAGGTTCCTCAGAAAGTTAAAACTAGAACTACCCTATGACCCAGCAATTACACTACTAGGTATTACCCAAAGGATACAAACATACAGATTCAAAGGAATATATGCACCCCAATATTTATAGCAGCATTATCAACAAGAGTCAAACTATGGAGAGAGACCAAATGTCCATCAACTGATGAATGAGTAGAGATGTGGTAAATACACACACACACGCACACACACACATAATTTAATATTACTCAGCCATGAAAAAGAATGAAATCTTACCATTTGCAATGATGTAGATGGAGGTAGAGTGCATTATGCTACATGAAATAAATCAGAGAAAGAAAAATATCATATGATCTCACTCATGTGTGGAATTTAAGAAAGAAAACACATGAACATATGAGAAGGGAAGGAAAAAGGGGAAGGGAAAAGGGAGAGAGGGAAATAATAAGAGACTCTTAAGGATAGAGACCAAACAGGGTTCATAGAGGGAGGTGGGTAAGGAGAAGGGATAGATGGGTGAAAAGTATGAAGGAGGGCACTTTTGTGAGGAGCACTGGGTTTTGTAGGTGATGAATCACTGAACTCTACTCCAGAAATCAATATTGCACTGTATGTAAACTGAGTAAAATTTAAATTAAAAAAATATATATATATATACACACACATATACATATATCAGCACCCACGAAAAAAGTTGAAAAGGTTCTCAAAGAATTACTCCAAAGAGTGACACTATATGCCAGTGGTGTTATACAACTTCAAACCTAAAATTAAGACACCTATTTTACTCAAAATGTTTCATAGTATAGGCCAAAAAAAATAAAAAGCTTGGAATTATTTTTATCAATCTACTATAACTGATGTACACTGTCAGAGAAAGAATGAAAACACTGATAAATTTCACTAATAAATATAAGATGAAAATGCCAAATATCTACAAATCAAGTTCAAGCATACATTAATAAAAAATATATGTATTATGACAAAACAAATGTTATCACAAGAAATGACAGGTGAGTTATACTTAGAAATTCTTTAACTTATTCTGTATTGTTTCACTTTAATAAAGAACCACGGGGCACCTGGGTGGTTCAGTTGGTTAAACACCTGCCTTCAGCTCAGGTCATGATCCTAGGGTCCTGGGATTGAGCCCCATGTCAGGCTCCCTGCTCAGCAGGGAGCCTGCTTCTTCCTCTCTCTCTACTCCCCCATCCATGCATACTCTCTCATCTCTCTCAAAAATAAAATCGTGGGGTGCTTGGGTGGCTCAGTCGGTTAAGCGCCTGCCTTTGGCTAGGGTCATGGTCCCAGGGTCCTGGGATCAAGCCCCAAGACAGGCTCCCTGTTCAGCGGGAAGCCTGCTTCTCCCTCTCCTTCTGCCTGCCTCTCTGCCTACTTGTGTTCTCTATTTCTCTGTCAAATAAATAAATAAATAAATAATCTAAATAAATAAATAAATAAATAAATAAAATCTTAAAAAAAAAGACCCATATGCTTTTTGACAGTTGCTAAAAAACTTTTATTTGATAAAATTTAAACACCAATTTCTGACAAAAAACACTTTTAGTAAAGTGAAAGTAGGAGGAAACTTCTTTAACTTGTTAAGAATGTATAAGTTACATTAGCTATTTGTCATGTTTCATGGTAAAACAGAAAAGCAGATATGTAAAATTAGGATATTTGCTGCAATTCCCTATTCCACATTCATAAAATTAATGAACTCAACTATAAAAATTATCTTTAGAGCTCAGTTACAAAAGACTGAAAACATAAAAGTAAGAGACACTTATTTTATTCAAAATGCTTCATAGTATAGGACAAAAAAAAATAGAAAGTGTAGAAATATTTTTATCAATCTATTATAACTGATATACACTGTCCAAGAAAGAATGAAAAGTCTGATAAATTTCTGTAATGAATATAAGATGAAAATCAGAAATATCTAACAAATCAAGTCCAATCATGTGTTAATAAAAAAATATATTATGACAAAAACAGATTTTATCATAAGAAATGACAGGTAAGTTACAAAAGACTAAAAACCTTCCTGAATCCAGTACCCCAGGTATACAAGAACAGTATATAACATTTCCCACAAAACATGACATCTATTTTATCTATCAGAGCACTGAAATTATTACTATCATGCTCTGGGATAAAAAGGGGTGACAGTATACAACAACTGTATTTAACATGGGATGAATTAACCTGTACAAAATAGTAAAACATAAAATTGTGGGAATTAATGAGAATAAATATACCTGTTCAATTTAAATATGAAAAGAGATTACAGGAAGAGATGAAAATAAAATGGATAAATTGATATACAGTTTTGGAAAGAAAAACTCTGATATTGGAAAGATTCCATATTATATATTATTCAAATTTTCAAAGACAATGTGGAGAATTGCAGAAGCTTTGATAAAACAATACTAAGCTCAATTTATAGCAAACCAGAACATATAACAAAAACACACTGTAAACACCACTAATGAAATGACACATTGATTGGCATTACCTCTAAAATGAAATAACTCTTACTTCAACAAAGCTATTGGAGAGAAAAAATAACCAATGCCTCAAGAATATGAATCCATATTTGGTAAGATAAAACTGGCACTTTAATTCATTGGGAAAACATAACAAAATTTTAAATTTGGGGGCCATTAGGTCTGTGTAGAAACTACTCAACTTTACCATTATACAGTAAACATGGCCAGAGACAATACATCAACAAATGAATGGGGCAGAGTTTCAATGAAATTTTATTTGCAAAAACAGTCAGCAGGGTCCAGGGACAATGAAAATGTCAGAGTAGGGAATTCTAAAGAAGCATCACGACAAAGAAAAATGCAAAATCTGCCCAAACTGTCAAAATCAACTCTGTTGAAACACTGAAACCTAGGTAAAGGTTTACAGTAACAAATTGAATTCCTAATCAAGAAAAACACGACTAGAACACAGGACAGCTTTTTGATGTTTTAACTTGCCTTCCTCATGGGTCTCCCCATATAGCATTAGCTCAAGGAAACAGCTAATGTTTCCAGTGTGAGTTAATCTATGATTCTGGAGCAGAGTGGATCTTGTTTTCAAAACTGAGGTTGTTAGGAGCCACGTGGCAGAGTCCATTAAATATAAAAGAAGACTGTAATGAAGGAATTGTAAATAATAAGAATAAGAAATACAGAAAAAGATTAGCAAATGGAAAAAGCAAGTCCTTTCTTTTAAGTAATTACAAAATACAATTACAACTGTCAAACAGGTAAAAATGAACAAAATGGATTAAAAAAACATGATACATCTATGTTGTAGCAAATGACAAAATTTCATTCTTCTTTATGGCTGAGTAATATTGTGTTGTGTGTATATATGTGTGTGTGCATATATGTATATCCATTTTATTTATCCATTCATCTACTGATAGATAATTTTGTTGCTTCTGTATCTGAGTTATTGTAAATAATGCTGTTATAAATATAGGGGCTCTTACATCTTCTCAAATTAGTGTTAA
The DNA here is from genome assembly GCF_011800145.1 of Mirounga leonina. Lineage (NCBI taxonomy): Eukaryota > Metazoa > Chordata > Mammalia > Carnivora > Phocidae > Mirounga > Mirounga leonina. Next base: position 13,004,579 of record NW_023270175.1, on the reverse strand, counting down.
TGTTATTTTGGGTAAATAATGGAATTACTGGAACAGATGGTGTTACTATATTTAATTTTTAAAGAAATCTCCACACTATTTTCCACAGTAATGGTACCAATTTACATTCCCACCAACAGTTCACAACTGTTCTCTTTTCTCTACATCCTTGCCAGCACTTGTTATTTCTTGTCTTTTTGAACTAGCCATTCTGACTGGTGTGAGGTGAAATCTCATTGTGTCAACGAGGCTGGACCTAACGAGTGTTATGCTAAGTGAAATGAGTTACACAGAGAAAGACAAACACCATATGATCTCACTTATATGTGGAATCTAAAAACAAACAAACAAACAAAAAAACAAAAAATAGACTCTTAAATACAGAGAACAAACTGGTGATTGCTGGAGGGGAGGCAGATGGGGGAATGGAATAAATAGGTGAAGGTAACTAAGAAGTACAAACTTCCAGTTAAAAAATAAGTAAGTCATGAAGATAAAAAGTACAGTATAGAGAATACAGTCAATAATGTAAGAACATTGGGGCGCCTGGGTGGCTCAGTTGGTTAAGCGACTGCCTTCGGCTCAGGTCATGATCCTGGAGTCCCTGGATCGAGTCCTGCATCGGGCTCCCTGCTCGGCAGGGAGCCTGCTTCTCCCTCTGACCCTGCCCCCCTCTCATGTGCTTTCTCTCATTCTCTCTCTCTCAAATAAATAAATAAAATCTTTAAAAAATAAAAAAATAAAATAAAAAAATAATGTAAGAACATTGTATAGTGACAAATGGTGACTACAATTATTGTGATGAATACTGAGTAATATATACAATTGCTGAATCACTATGTTCTTTGCCACAACCTAATATAACATTGTATGTAAACTATACTTCAATTAAAAAAAATTTAGGGATGGGGTTCAGTCAGTTAAGCTTCTGACTCTTGGTTTCAGCTCAGATCATGATCTCAGCGTTGGAAGATAGAGCCCCACATCAGGATCTGCACTCACTGCAGAGTCTACTTGTGTTTTTTGACCTCTCTCTCCCTCACATGCTCTCTCTCTCTCAAATAAATAAATATTTTTTAAAAATTTAGGGATAATACATGGGGCGCCTGGGTGGCTCATTCATTGGGCATCTGCCTTCGGCTCAGGTCATGATCCCAGGGTCCTGGGATTGAACCCGCATCGAGCTCCCTGCTCTGCGGGAAGCCTGCTTCTCCCTATCCTACTCCCCCTGCTTGTGTTACCTCTCTCGCTGTGTCTCTATCAAATAAATAAAATCTTAAAAAAAAAATTTATGGATAATACAAGAAAACAAATAGTTATATTACTAAATATTATGCTGTTGAAATTAACAAAATATAAATTTTAAAACATTAATCAATCTGTATGCTGTTTACAAAAGACTAACATTTCAGATCAAAAGAAATAGTTTAATTTCAATAGAATACAAAAAGATATTTTATAAAAATTATAAAGCAAGGAGAGCTGGGGTGGCTATACTAAATTATTATAATAGACAAAGGAGGATATTATTTATTGATAAAAAGGTCAATAATTCAAAAAGATGTAACAATTACAAACTTATATGCAACTAACAGAACTTGAAAATATATGAAGCTAGCATTGTCAGAATTACAGAGACCATTCTACAATAATATTTGGAAACTTTAAAGATTCACTTTCAATAATGGATGGAACAACGATAAAGATGAATGAGGAAATAGAAGACTTAACAACATTATACACCAACTGGAGATAACAAAAAACAGACCACTTCACACAGGAGTACAAGATATCTTCTTTTCAAGTATAAATGGAACATCCTTCAGAAAAAGAATATATTGGGAAATAAAACAAGCATCAATATATTTAAAAAGATTGAACTCACACAAGTATGTTTTTGGCAAGAATAAAATGAAACTAGGAATAAGTTAACAAAAGGAAAAGTAGGCATTTCACAAATGTGTGAAAATAAAGAGGACAGTCAAACAATTAAAAGACCAATGAAGAAATAACACAGGAAATTAGAAAACACATTTTGAAAAATGAAAACAAAAACAAAATATATAAAAAAATTTATGGGATGCAGTAAAAGCACAACTCCCAGGGAAATTTATAGCTGCAAATGGCTATGTTAAAAAAAACCCTCAAATCGATCGGGGAGTCATCACTCAAGCTCTGCTGCTGTCACATGAAACCCTCCACAGGAGACTAACCCCTGTGAGGGGGAGGAGCAAGATGGTGGAGGAGTAGGAGACCTAAATTTCTTCTGGTCCCAGGAATTCAGCTAGATAGTGATCAAACCATTCAGACCACCTACGAACTCAACAGGAGATCAAAAAAAAGAATAGCAGCAACTATCTGAACAGAAAAGCGACCACTTTCTGGAAGGTAGGACGTCTGGAGAAGTGAATCCGAGGTGATATTTGGGAGGATAGACGGCGGGGGAGGGGCCTCCATCGGCCGCTTCTGGCAAGTGATAGAGCTGCAGAGCACAAAATCAGAACTTTTAGAAGTCGGCTCTGCTGAGAGACATCAATCCAGTGGCTAAGTGGGGGGTGGAACCCTCGTGGGAAAGTGTGGTCTCAGGACCCTCGGGGTCACAGAAAGACCGGGGATGCCTGAGTCTGGCAGAGGTCCCAGGTATCAGAGCGGGGAAGCCGGCTACAGAGACGGAACTGAGGAGTGAGCTCGCAGCTCGGGGTTGCCATAAACTGATCCGCGGCACAGTCGGGCCACTGCTCTTCCAGCAGGGACCCAACAAGCGGCAGATCCGGGGAGATTCCCCTTTCTCCCCCAGGAGGAACAGCGCGGGAGTGCACCGCAGGGAACTGCTGGGTTTGGAGACTCCACACGGGGTCGTGTGATAGAGATAGAAACGCTCGGTCAAAGGCCAGGTGACCACGAGTGTGGCCGGAGACCAGGGAGACAGGAATGAATGACTGCTTTTCTCTGGGAACTCACTGAGGAGCAGGGCCCCGAGTTCTGGGCTACTCTGGGGCAGAGATTGGGAGGCCGCCATTTTCACTCTCATCCTCCAAAGCTGTACGGAAAGCTTACAAGGAACAAAAGCTCCCCAGAGCAAAGCCGAGCACATTACTTAGCACGGACCGAGCAAGGGCGGGGCAAATCCGCTGCTGGCAAAGACATTTGGGAACCACGGCAACAGGCCCCTCCCCCAGAAGATCAGCAAGAACCACCAGCCAAGACGAATTTTACCAATCAATGAGAACAAAGGAACTCCAGCGCTAGGGGAATACTGCATACAGAATTCATGGCTTTTCTCCCCCTGATTCCTTAGTCTTTCAAAGTTAATTTTTAAAATTTTCCTTTTCATTTTTTTTTTTTTGAATTTTTCTTTTTCCCTTTTTCAACCCACATCTTATCGATCCCTATTTTAAAAATCTTTTCTATTTTTCATTCTTAGAGTCATATTCTATCCCTTCATAGTAGTTAACATTATTTTGGGTATATATGTAAGTGGTTCTCTCTTTAAAATTTTGGGATACACTTTCTTCTAACAGACCAAAATATACCCTAAATCACTAGTGTATGGCTTTCTTCTAGTCTCCTGCCTGATCATATTATCTCCCTTTTTTTAAAATTCCTCTTCTTTCTTTTTTCAACCAACTTCTTATCAATTCCTTTTATAAAATCTTTTATACTTTTCATCTTTACAGTGATACTGCATCCTTCATCATATTTACCCTAACTTTTGTACATATATAAGTTTTTCTTTCATTAAAATTTTGGGAGGCACTTTCTTCTAACAGACCAAAATACACCCAAAATTTAGTGTGTGGCACTGATCTATGCAGCAGCCTGATCATATTTGATCATGTTCTTTTTTTTTAATCTTTTTTTTTTTTCTTCTCTCTTTCTTTCCCTTTCTTTTCCCCCAGTTTCAGGTCTCTTCTGATTTGTTTAGTGTATATTTTTCTGGGGTCGTTACCCTGTTAGCATTTTATTCTCTCATTCATCGATTGTCCTTTGGACAAAATGACAAGATGGAAAAAATCACCTCAAAAAAAAGAACAAGAGGCATTACTGACTGCCTGGGACCTATTCAATAGGGACATTAGTAAGATGTCGGAAAAAGAGTTCAGAATGACGATTTTATTTTTTTTATTTATTTTATTTTTAATTTTTTTAAATTTTATTTATTTATTTGACAGAGAGAGACACAGTGAGAGAGGTAACACAAGCAGGGGGAGTGGGAGAGGGAGAAGCAGGCTTCGCGCGAAGCAGGGAGCCCGATGTGGGGCTCGAATCCAGGACTCTGGGATCATGACCTGAGCCGAAGGCAGATGGTTAACGACTGAGCCACCCAAGTGCCCCAGAATGACGATTTTAAAGATACTAGCGTGCATGAAAAAAGCATGGAAGATATTAGAGAAACCCTTTCTGGAGAAATAAAATAACAAAAATCTAACTGAATCGAAATCAAAAAGGGTATTAATGAGGTACAATCAAAAATGGAAGCACTAACTGCTAGGATAAATGAGGCAGAAGAGGGAATTAGTGATATAGAAGACCAAATGATGGAGAATAAAGAAGCTGAGAAAAAGAGAGATAAACAACTACTGGATCACGAGGGCAGAATTTGAGAGATAAGTGATACCATAAGACAAAACAATATTAGAATAATTGGGATCCCAGAAGAAGAAGAAAGAGAGAGAGGGGCAAAATGTATATTGGAGCAAATTATAGCAGAGAACTTTCCTAATTTGGGGAAGGAAACAGGCATCAAAATCCAGGAGGCACAGAGAACCCCCCTCAAAATCAATAAAAATAAGTCAACACCCCGACATCTAATAGTAAAACTTATAAGTCTCACAGAAAAGAGAAAATCCTGAAAGCAGCTCGGGACAAGAGATCTGTAACCTACAATGGTAGAAACATTACATTGGCAACATACCTATCCACAGAGACCTGGCAAGCCAGGAAGGATGGGCATAATATATTCAGAGCACTAAATGAGAAAAATATGCAGCAAAGAATACTATATCCAGCTAGGGTGTCACTGAAAATAGGAGGAGAGATAAAAAGCTTCCAGGACAAACAAATACTAAAGGAATTTGCAAACACCAAACCAGCCCTACAAGAAATATTGAAAGGGGTCTTCTAAGCAAAGAGAGAGCCTAAAAGTAACATAGGCCAAACAGGAACACAGACAATATACAGTTAACAGTCACCTTACAGGCAATACAGTGGCACTAAATTCATATCTTTCAATAGTTACCCTGAATGTAAATGGGCTAAATGCCCCAATCAAAAGACATAGGGTATCAGATTGGATAAAAAAACAAGACCCATCAATATGCTGCCTGCAAAAGACTCATTTTAGACCCAAAGACACCTCCAGATTGAAAGTGAGGGGGTGGAAAACCAATGAACATGCTAATGGACACCAAAAGAAAGCTGGGGTGGCAATCCTTATATCAGACATATTAGATTTTAAACCAAAGACTATAATAAGAGATGAGGAAGGACACTATATCCTACTTAAAGGGTCTATCCAACAAGAAGATCTAACAGTTCTAAATATCTATGCCCTTAACATGGAAACAGCCAATTATATAAGCCAATTAATAACAAAAGCAAAGAAAAACATGGACAAAAATACAATAATAGTGGGGGACTTTAAAAACCCACCTCACTAAAATGGACAGATCATTTAAGCAAAAGATCAACAAGGAAATAAAGACTTTAAATGACACACTGGACCAAATGGACTTCACAGATATATACAGAACCTTCCATCCCAAAGCAACAGAATACACATTCTTCTCTAGTGCCCATGGAACATTCTCCAGAATAGATCACATCCTAGGTCACATATCAGGTCTTAACTGGTACCAAAATAATGAGATCATTCCCTGCATATTTTCAGACCACAATGCTTTGAAACTAGAACTCACACAAGAGGAAAGTTGGAAAGAACTCAAATACATGGAGGCCAAAGAACATCCTACTAACGAATGAATGGGTCAACCAGGAAATTAAAGAAGAATTTAAAAAATTCATGGAAACAAATGAAAATGAAAACACAACTGTTCAAAATCTTTGGGATGCAGCAAAGGTGGTACTGAGTAGAAAGTATATAGCAATACAAGCCTTTCTCAAGAAACAAGAAAGGTTTCAAATACATAACCTAACCCTATACCTAAAGGAGCTGGAGAAAGAACAGCAAATAAAGCTTAAACCCAGCATGAGAAGAGAAATAATAAAGGTCAGAGCAGAAATCAATGAAATAGAAACCAAAAGAACAGTAGAACAGATCAACAAGACTAGGAGCTGGTTCCTTGAAAGAATTAATAAAATTGATAAACCCCTGGCAAGACTTATCAAAAAGAAAAGAGAAATGACTCAAATAAATAAAATCATGAATGGAAGAGGAGAGATCACAACCAACACCAAAGAAGTACAAACAAATATAAGAACATATTATGAGCAACTATATGGCAGCAAATTAGATAATCTGGAAGAAATGGATGCATTCATAGAGATGTATCAACTACCAAAACTGAACCAGGAAGAAACAGAAAACCTGAACAGACCTATAACCACTAAGGAAATTGAAGCAGTCATCAAAAATCTCCCAACAAACAAAAGCCCAGGGCCAGATGGCTTCCCAGGGGAATTCTACCAAACATTTAAAGAAAAATTAATACCAACTCTTCTGAAACTGTTCCAAAAAATAGAAATGGAAGGAAAACTTCCAAACTCGTTTTATGAGGCCACCATTACCTTGATCCCAAAACCAGACAAAGACCCAGTCAAAAAGGAGAATTACAGGCCAATATCCTTGATGAACATGGATGCAAAAATTCTCACCAAAAGACTAGTCAATAGGATCCAACAGTACATTGAAAGGATTATTCACCATGACCAAGTGGGATTTATCCCTGGGCTGCAAGGTTGGTTCAACATCCCCATATCAATCAATGTGATACAATACATTAATAAAAGAAAGAACAAGAACCATATGATCCTCTCAATAGATGCAGAAAAAGCATTTGACAAGGTACAGCATCCTTTCTTGATCAAAACTCTTCAGAGTATAGGGATAGAGGGTACATACCTCAATATCATAAAAGCCATCTTTGAAAAACCCACAGCAAATATCATTCTCAATGTGGAAAAACTGAGAGCTTTCCCCCTAAGGTCAGGAACGCGGCAGGGATGTCCACTATCACCACTGCTATTCAACATAGTATTGGAAGTCCTAGCCACAGCAATCAGACAACAAAAAGAAATAAAAAGCATCCGAATTGGCAAAGAAGTCAAACTCTCACTCTATGCAGATGATATGATACTTCATGTGGAAAACCCCAAAGACTCCACTCCAAAATTGCTTGGACTCATACAGAAATTCAGTAAAGTGGCAAGATATAAAATCAATGCACAGAAGTCAGTGGCATTACTATACACCAACAACAAGACAGAAGAAAGAGAAATTAAGGAGTCGATCCCATTTACAATCGCACCCAAAACCATAAGATACCCAGGAATAAATCTAGTACCATACTGTTTTGATGACTATAGCTTTGTAATATAGCTTGAAGTCTCAAATTGTGATGCCCCCAGCTTTGCTTTTCTTTTTCAAGTTTGCTTTGGCTATATGGGGTATTTTGTGGTATTGTACAAATTTTAGGATTGTTTGTTCTAACTCTGTGAAAAATGCTCGTGGTATCTTGAAAGGGATTGCACTGAATGTGTAGAATGCTTTGGGTAGCATAGACATTTTAATGATATTCTTCCAATCCATGACCATGAAATGTTTTTCCATTTCTTTGTGTCATCTTTAATATCTTTTGCAAGTGTGTTATAGTTTTCACAGTATAGATATTTTACTTCTTTGCTTAGATTTATTCCTAGGTATCTTATACTTTTTGGTGCAATTGTAAATGGGACTGATTCCTTGATTTCTTTTTCTGCTGCGTCATTACTGGCACATAGAAATGCAACAAATTTCTATACATTGGTTTGTATCCTGCGACTTTACTGAATTCATGTATCAGTTCTAGCAATTTTCTGGTAGATACTAAAAATCTGTCTAGAATCATAAAAGGAATGCCTGGATGGCTCAGTCGGTTAAGAGTCTGCCTTCAGCTCGGGTTATGATCCCAGGGTCCTGGGATCAAGTCCCGCATCTGGCTCCTTGCTCAGCAGGGAGCCTGCTTCTCCTTCTACCTCTGCCACTGCTCATACTCTCTCTCTGTCACTCAAATAAATAAATAAAATCTTAAAAAAAAAAAAAGAACCATAAAAGGCCCTGAATAGCAATCCTGTGAAGGAACAATACTGGAAGCATCACACTTCCTCACTCCAAACTACATTACAAAGATATAGTAATCAAGCAGCATGAAACTGGCATAAGAACACACTCAAGAGTCAAGAGATAAACCCATGCACATAGTGTCACCTAATACTTGACAAGGGAGCTAAGAATACTCAATGCAGAAAAGATAATCTCTTCAACAAATGATAGGAGGAAAACTGGATAACCACATACAGAAAATTAAAATTGGACTCCTCTCTTCTACAACTCACAAAAATTACCTCAGAATGGATTGAATATTTAAACATAATACTTGAAATGATAAAAAATCTAGAAGAATACACAAGAATACTTAACATTGCTCTTGGTAATGATTTTTTTGGATAGGACACAAAAAGTATGAGCAATAAAAACAAAAATCATCCAGTGGGATTACATCAACCTAAAACAAGCAAAGGAAACCATTGACAAAATTAAAAGGCAAACAACATAATGGGAGAAAATATTTGCAAACTATATGTCTAATAAGGGGTTAATATATAAAATACATAAAGAAATCAATAACAAAACCCACCAATCAGAATAAATAATAGGCAGAAGAAATGAATAGACATTTTTCCAAGGAAGACATACAAATGGCCAACAGTTGCCAAGATTCTCAACATTACTAATCATCATGGACATGAAAATCAAAATCACAATGAAATATAACCACATCTGTTGTTGTTGGTAAAGATGTAAAAAGAAGGAAACATTTGTGCACTGTAAGTGGGAATGTAACTGGTATAGCCACTACGTATAACAGAATAGTGGCTCCTATAAGAATTAATAATAGAACTACCATATGATTCCAGAATCCTACTTCTGTGCATATACCAAAAGGAAATGAAAACAGTACATGAAAATACCTACACTGTGATGTTTATTGTAACATTATTCACAGGAGCCAAGATATGGAAACAACCTAAGTGTCTGTCAAGGAATGAATGGATAAAAAAGATGTGAGATATATATATATATATAACAAAATATTATTCACCCATAAGAAAAAGGAAATTCTACCACATGCAACAACATGGATGGCCCTTTACAGTATTAGGATAAGTGAGTTAAGTCAGAAAGAGAAAGTAAATTAGTATTTGATATCGCTTATATGTGAAATCTAAATTAACCAAACTCAAAGAAAGAGGGAACAGAATAGTGCTTACTGGGGACTCTGAGACAGAAGAACTGGAGAGATGTTTGTCAAAGGGTACAAAGAGGCACTCAGAAAATGATTAAGTTCTGGGGACCTAATGCAAAGCATTTTGATTGCAGTTTGAAACTATATATATTTGAAAGTTGCTGAAAACAGTAGATCTTAAATGTTCTCAACACAAGAGAAAAATAATTATGTGACACATTGGAGGTGACAACTAACACTTCAGTGGTGATCATACAACAATCTGTATGCTGTACATCTTAAATTTATATACTGTTATATGTCAACTATACCTCAAACTAAAAATAGTCTGTCAGTGGATTTCTCAGCAGAAACCTGGCAGGCCAAAAAAGAGTAGGATGATATATTCAAAGTGGTGAAAGAAATGAACTGCAAACAAACAATACTATAATTTACAAAATTCTCTTTGAAAAAGAAGGGGAGATAAAGAATTACCATTTCAAAAAAAATGATGGAGTTCATCACTACTAGATATGGCATACAAGAATTACTAAAGGGAGTTCTTTAATTTGAAATAAAAGGGCCATAAACTATAACACGAGAACACAGGAATATATAAATCACACTGGTAAAGGTAAATATATAGGCAGATACAGAATAATATAATGCCATTATGTTAGTGTATATAACACTTTAACCCTGGTGTAAAAATTAAGACAAAGTACTAAGAATAACTGTAACTAAAACAATCTATTAACAGATATATAAAATGAAAGATGAAAATTATGACATCAATAATTAAGTTAGAGTGGGGGTGTAAACATGCACACTTCATGTAAGCAATTAAAGTTAAGTTGTTATTAGCTCAAATTAGATTGTTATAACTATATGATGTTTTTTCATAATCTTCAAGGTAACTACAAAGACAATACCTAAAGGAGAGATACAAAGGTAAAGAGAAAACATTCAAAGTATATCAAAGCAGAAATTCATGAAATCATAAAGGAAGACAGCGACAAAGGAAGAAAGGAATAGAAGAACTATAAAAAACAAAAGAAAACAACAAAATGGCAAAATCACATACTTGCGCTTTATATCTTTAAATGTAAATGAACGTAACTCCTCAAGCAAAAGGTAAAGTGAATAGATAAAAGAACGGGATAAAACTACATGTTGTCTACAAGAGATATATTTGAGATTTGAAAACACATATAAGATAAAAGTTAAGGAATGGAAAAGATATTCCATGGAAATGTAAACATAAGATAGCACAGGACAGGGGAAGCTATAATATATCAGACAAAATAGACTTTAATTGAAAAATTGTCACAAGAGAAAACACTGGTCATTATATAATGACCTAAGTGTCAATTCAATAGGAAGATATAAGAATTACAAATATATATGCACCCAATGTCAGAGTACGTAAATGATCAAACCAAATACTGACATATCAGAAGCAGAAAACAAAAACTGTACATTAAGAGACTTCAATATTCCATTCTAAATAATGAATAAATCGTCCAGACAGAAATCAACAGGGAAATAGCATATTTGAACAGCACTGAACCCCAGAGTTATATAAGAGATATATAACTGAACATTACACCCAAAAGGAGAAAAATATTCTTCTCCAGCACACATGGAACATTTTGCAGAATGTATCACATGCTATGACAACAAACAAAACCTTAACAAATTTTAGAAGATTGAAATCCTCACAATTATCTTCTCCAACCACAATATAATAAAATTAGATTCAAATACCATACGGAAAATCGGAAAATTCAAAAATATATGGGAATTAAACAAACTCTTAAGAAACAGTGGATCAAAAATGACACCAAAAAGGAAATCAGAAACTATTTGGAGACCAATGAAAACTACAATTTAACACACCAAAACTTATTAGATATAGCAAAAGTACTTATAAAAGGGAAGCTTATGGTGATAAGCTTATGATTAACTTATGATTAATTCCTACATTAAAGAAATATCTCAAATAAATAACCAACTTTGTACCTCAAAGAAGTATACAAGTAAGAACACATTAAGCCCAACATTGGCAGAAAAAAGGAAATAATAAAGAGTATAGGAGAAATAAAATACAAAACATAAAAACTGCACAAAAAATTGATAAAACTAAGATTTGAATTTTTGAAAAGTTAAAAACAAATCATAACTATAAAATAGAGAAGACTCCAATAAATAAATCAGAATTAAAAGAAGAGACATTAAAACATATGCAACATTAGTTTAAAAAGATCATGAGGGGGGCACCTAGGTGGCTCAGTTGGTTAAGCATCAGACTATTGATTTCAGCTCAGGTCAGGGTTGTGGAATCAAGCCCCTCTATGGGCTCCTTGCTCAGCAGGGAGTCTGCTGGAGATTCTCTCTCTCCCATTGTCCCTCCCGCTCCCATTACTGTTTCTCTCAATCTCTCTCTAAAATAAATAAATAAATCTTTGAAAAAAATTTAAAAAAATTAAAAGGACCATGAGGGCCTATTCTGAACAATCAAGTGACAAAAAATTGGATAACTGAAAAGAAGTGGACAAATTCCTAGAAACAGACAATGTACCAAGAACGAATCAAGCAGAAATATTAAAAAGACCAATAACAAATACAGAGATTTAATCAGTAATCAAAAACCACCCAACAAAGAAAATCCCAGAATAAGATAGATTCACAGATGAATTCTACAAAATATTTACAGAACAATTAACAACAATATTCCTTATAGTTTTGCAAAAACTAGAAGGAACACCTACAAACTCATTTTATGAGGCCATCATCACTCTGATATTTAAACCAAAGACATCACAAGAAGAGAAAGTATAGACCAATATGCCTGATGTACACAGATAGAAAAATTCTCAATCATACACTAGCAATCTGAATCTAACAGCACATTAACCAAGTGGGATTTATCCTTGGAATGCAAAGATGGTTTAACACACACATCAATCAATATGATAAAGCACATTAACAAAATGAAGGTTAAAAATCACCTGATCATCCCAATAGATTCAGAAAAAGCGTTCTTCAAAATGCAAACCTTTCATAATAATAACTCTCAACAAAATAGTCATAGGAGGAACTTATCTCGACACAATAAAGGACATACATGAACTCCCAAGCTAACATATGTAATGGTGAAAAACTGAAAGATTTTGCTTGAACATAAGGAACAAAGTAAGGATGTCTATGCTAGACACATCTTTTCAATATAGTATTAGAAATTCTTGCCAGAAAAATTAGGAAATGAAAATAGTGTTAACCAAATTGGAAAGGAAGAAGTAAAATTGTACCTTTATGAAGATGATATGATCTTATATATTGGAATCCCTAAAGACTCCACAAAAAACAGAACCAATAAATAAATCCAGTGCAGTTGTAGGATATGAAATCAGTACACAAAAAACAGTTGTATTTCTATAAAGTAACATTAACCTATCATAACAGGGAAACAAAAACCCCACTTAAAATATCATAAAAAGTTAGAATAAAATTATTAGGAATAAACTTAACCAAGAAGATGAAAGTTTTGTACACTGAACACTATAAAATACTGATGAAAGAAATTTAACAAGACACAAATAAATGGAAGACATTCCATATTCATGGAATGAAAAAATTAATATTAGATTATCCATATTACCTAAGGTGAACTCCAGAATCAATGTAATGCTCATGAAAGTCCTAATGGCTTTAATTTTAATTTTATTTTTCACAAAATAAAAAAAATCCTAAAACCTATATGGAACCACCAAAGCAAAAGCAATTTTGGGCAAAAAGAACAAAACTATAGGCATCACACCTCCTGATTTCATAATATTTTATAAAGCAACAGTAATCAAAACACTGCAGTATTGGTATAAAAGCAGACACGTAGACCTATGGAACCCACAGACATATGGAGCCCAGAAATAAACCCACACACATACACATATACCCATACATCTATTATACAATCACTACAACAAATGGTGCCAAAAAAACAGCATGTCTGTATGTAAAATAATCAAATTGAACCTTTAACTTACACCAGACAAAAAAGCAACTCTAAGTGGATTACAGAATTAAACATAGTACCTAAAACTATAAAACCCAAAGAAGAAAACATAGAATAAAAGCTTCATGGCATTGGTCTTGGCAATGATACCTTGGATAAAATAATAAAAGTAAAGACAAAAGCAAAAAAAAGAAAAGTGGGATTATAACAGACTAAAAAGTTTCTGCATAGCAAAGCAAACAATCAACAAATGAAAATGCAATCTATGAAATAGGAGAACATATTTGGAAGCCATATATCTGATAAAGAGTTAATATTAAAGACATAAGTAACTCATGCAACTCAACAGAAAAGAAAAAATAATCCAATTTAAAATGAGGTGAAAAATCTAAATAAGTATTTTTCCAAAGAAGACATACCAATGGCCTACAGGTATATGAAAAAGTGCTCAATATCACTAATCAGGGAAGTGCAAATAAAACCACAATGTGATACCAACTCACACATATTAGGCTGCCCACAATCAAAATAACAGTAGATAACAAATGTTGGTGAGGATTTGAAGAAAAGGAAATACTTGAACACTGTTAGTGGGAATGTAAATTGGTATAGCCATGATGAAAAAAAATAATATGGAGGGGCTTCCAATAATTAAAAATAGAACTACCATATGGTCCAGCAATCCCATGTGGGAGTATATATCCCAAGAAATTGAAATCCACATCTTGAAGAGACATCTGCATTCCCACATTCACTGTAGCTTTATTCAAAACAATCAAGACAAGGAAGCCACCTAAATATCCACTGACAGGTGGATAAAGAAAAGGTGGTATTTACATACAATTGAATATTATTCAGCCTACAAAAAGAAGAAAATCCTGCTGATTGTGACAACATAAATGATTCTGTAAGACATTATGCTAAGTAAAATAAGATGACAGAGAACAAATACTAAATGACCCTACTTATATAAGCAATCAAAACAGTCATACTCATAGAAGCAGAGAGATGAATGGTGGTTAGAAGGGGAGAGGATTGAGTGAAAAAACCTGGAAATGTTGGTGAAAAGTAAAGATGCATTTATGGAGGATGAATATGCCTTAGAGATCTACTGTACAGCATAGTGCCTATAGTTAACAACACTGTACTGTATACTTAAAAATTTAGTAAGAGGGTAATCTTAGGTTAAGTGTTCTAATCAGAAAGAAAAAAGAAGTAGGAAACTATTGAAGCTGCTGATGGATATGGTGATGACATGGTGGTGATTGTTTCATAGGAGTATACATATAGCTCCAAACTCATCAAGTTGCATACTTTAAAAACATAGAACTTTGTGTATGTTGGTCATTTGTCAATAAAATGTTATTTTAAAAAAATAACATAAAAATTTGTCAGTAATTCTTATCTGCTATACCAAAATAAAACAAGATTTGTATTTTTTTTATCTCAAAAGATACGACTCAATAAGGGACCAGGTAACCTAAACCTTATAAAGAATTTCAAGGATGAGAGAAAACACTACTTAGGTCATTTTATTATGGTAGTATTATATATTTTAATCTTAGCATCAAATGAAACTAGCTATGATAGAATAAAGGAATTTATTAGAAAATCTTATTTATGAATATTGTTGAAAAAATCTAAAGAAAATAAAACACAATAATATATTAAAAATGATAGTACATTATGAGTAATTGGAGTTTATCTAGGAAATGACAATAATTTAAACAAAATTATTTAAAGTAATTTACTGTAAATAAATTTAAAAACAATAAAACATATCTTCATCTCAGTAGATAGAGGAAGACATTTTAGATAAATTCAATAGTCATCAAATTCTGGAAGAACATATAAATGGAAGAAACATCCCTTATCATCATAAAAGTATATAAGTATATATATAAGATTGAAATGAATGAACAGAGGCTCAATGACCTGTGGGACACTATGAAATGATCTAACATACTTGAAACTGGAGACCCAGAAAATAGAGAACCGATGGGGTATAACATTATTGAAGAAATACTAAATTTCACAGTTATTCAAAAACAAACAATCCATGTATCTAGGAATCACACCAAATCCCAAACATGACAAATATAAAGAAAATAAAACCAAGGCCCATCATAGTATAGCTGCTGGAAACCAAAGATTAAACAAAACTTTTTTAATATAGAAAAAAAAGACATATGAAGCATAGAGGAACACTAATATCAATGGCCACAGAGTTCTCATCTGAAACTAAGAATGCCCAAAGATAATGGAATAACTCCTTTAAAGTACTGGAGGTAAAGGGAGAATCAGAAAACTCATTCTCTATCCACAGAAAATTTGCTTAAGCTTCTACCAGAAAAAGCTAGAAAAAGAAGCACAAATTAAACATAAAGGAATTAAGAAAGCCTAAATATATGAAGATATATGCCACATTATAAATTAGAAAGATCAATATTACAAAGACAACAGTTTTCCCTAACTTGATCTATCGATTACATTAAATGACAGTAAGAATTCCAGCAGGACTTTTTGTAGAAATTGGCAAGCTGATTCTAAAAACAATTTTGCAAAAATAGAAGAAAGTTTAAGAACTTTCATTACTGCATTTCAAGGTACAAAGCTCAGAATAGTGTAGTATAACAGAAAATTAAACAAAACAATAAAAGGAAAAAAATAGAGAATCTGGACACAGGACCAAACAAATACAGTAGGATAATTTTCTACAAGGGTGTCAAAGCAATTGAATGACAGAAAACATATTATTTTCAACTGAATGTGACGTATTTATTGCAACTGACCATGTTTGGTTATAAAGTAAATTTTATCTTTCATGTATCTTCCTAATGTTTTCTGTTCTTGATTGGATTGTCTTCCCCTGACTGAATTACTTAAATAGATTCTATTTTTCAGCAACATATAAGCACAAAATATTCCCCAAAATACCTATCAAATTTAATGCTTCCTGATAACATGAAAAGGTAGCTAATACACTTCAAACGAAGAATGCTAATGAGAATAAAATGCTGAAAGTTACTTCGCTATGACCTCTTGATTAATCGAAGTGATTTACTACCACAACCTGCCTTGTACTGTGGTTTACTGGACACTCTAAATTTGTCTCTATGATCTCCAGGCTGACCACTCTGCAACCCTTCTCCTATTTCATGGTATTACCTATTTTCCCACAATGTATTAATATATTCAAACAGATTAAAAAAATGTCTTGAAAAACTGAGAGACAATCTCCCTTTCTAAGATGATTCTCATGCTTCTGCTTTTAGCTACTATCTAAATGTCATAATGTAACCTTATTTCCATGTTCTTCCAAGACTCCTCCCTGTAATTCCCAAGTACTGGTAACAAGTAATGGCCTGTTAGCATTTTGTCTCATTCAAGTAGCTTTCAACCATTCCTAGTATATTAGATTTTAGTGTTAGTTCCAAATATAAATTAAGTTCACAGTGTGACTAAGAATATTTTCTTACATTTTTCCATGTTGCTATATTTTATTTTTATGTCTTTTCATATTTTAATATTTGCCTAATATTCTATTAAAATGAAGTATCATTATTACCTATTTCCATTACAGTTGTTTATTTTCATTTGCTTGGTATTATTAGCAATAGTTATAATAATAATACATAATATTTACTGATAGCTTTCTTTGTGACAGACTCTGTTTTAAATGCTTTATGCATATAATTTAAGTTTCATAAAATAGTTTTGGTTAAGGTCATGACAGCTGCTTTAACAAACAAATCCCAATAGTTTAATGGCTCAGGAAAAACATACATTCCTTCCTGAATCACATCAAGCCCAAATAAATATTTCTGACAACGTTTCAATCAATGCTTCAGAAACATACCTGGACCACCCACTAGAGATGGAAGATCTTATACAAATTTGTATTCATTTTTATGGTTTTGTAAGATTTTTAAAGATTATTTTCTTAGGTGAATGCCTCAGAAGTGGAATTCTTGGGATAAAAGTTAGACATTTTAATGACCCTTACTTTTCAGAATGCTGGCTATTCCAGCAAAGTAAGAGCATAACAATGCCATGCATGACTGCCAGTGACTAATACTTTATGTTGTTAAATGTATGTGTAAATCATACAGGTGAAATGGTATCTATTTTTAAATTATTATTGTCTTGACTTCTTAGGGAGTTGAATGGTTTTCATATGTGCGGTAACTATTTCCATTTTATTAATCTTTTCCCATATAAATTTGAGACTCTATTTTTAAATTGATCATTATTGATTATTAAATGAATGACTGTTTGGATTTGCACAAAAGTGTTTTCCTTTCCTCACATCACAAGACAAGTTTCATGACAGTAGGAACTTTATCATCACTACATAATCAAGTCCTAGAAAAGGGGTAGCTCCTTAATAAATATTTAATCCAGTGAACTTATATCCACAAAACCTGATTGAGCACCTCATCTTTTCCATCTGAAAGAATGCCAAAGATGATAAAAAACTGCACTTTAGCAGAAATAGACAAAGCAAAAACATAATAAAATATGATGGAGACCATGTGAGATTAGTTATCTTTTGTGCTAAGAAGAAGATTTCACATGACCTGCTGGTTCCATTGCAAAAGATCAAGCATGGAGTAGCTATGGGGGAAACAAGGAGTAAAGAAAAAGATTTTAAACTGATATATCTGGGAGTAAGAAAATAAGATTGCTGCAGTCTGGAGCAGAAAGTTGTTTACAGGGGCGCCTGGGTGGCTCAGTTGGTTAAGCGACTGCCTTCGGCTCAGGTCATGATCCTGGAGTCCCTGGATGGAGTCCCGCATTGGGCTTCCTGCTCGGCAGGGAGTCTGCTTAGTCCTCTGACCCTATCCCCTCTCAGGTGTTCTCTCTCTCTCATCCTCTCTCAAATAAATAAATAAAATCTTAAAAAAAATAAAAATAAAAATAAACAGAGTTGTTTACGTTGCTATGACAAGATAAATGAAACAAGTGACAACTGCTTACCCCACCTCTATAAGCATACATATGGGTACAATCAAAGAAACCTGCTACATTGAAAACAGAGGTAAACAGGAATAAACTACTTTAAGCCTGACTCCTCCATATATCCCCTTCCAAATCTCCAGGGCTGGTGGTTTAAAGACTAGGGAAATTGTTCTCAAACTTTAGTAAATGTCAGAATCATGTAGAAGTGGTATAAAAACGCAGATCACTAGGCCCCAATTTGAGTTTCTGGTCAAGTACATATCGCTAAAGCTTATAATTACCATTTGTAATATGTTTCCAGGTAATGAATGATGCTGCTGGTCTGGAGACCGCATTCTGAGTACCACTATTATTGGGACTAATTTCTACAAATGCTGTTTTTCACTGAGAGTCTAAGGGAAAATTGTGACCTGTAGAGAGACAATGTGGTATAATACCAGAGAGGTAGGATTCAGTGGTTTTAAGTGTCCAGTGTTCATAATGATAGGTCTCCACACTTCTCCCCGTGAACTCACCTGAACTGACATAGATTTAGAGCTCCCATCTGCACTGCAGAGAAATAAGCTCACAGTCCAAACAATGTGACCTTTGAGAAGTACAATAACATCAAAACAGAAACAGTAAGATACATTGTGAATGTCATCAGAATCAGAAGTATTAGTAGGGAAAAACAAAAGAAAATTATCATAATAAAAATGATAAACATGATAAGAGAAGATGTTAATAATGTAAAACCAGAATAAAAAATCATAAAAGATAATCTAGGCATAAAAATATTACAGTATGAAAATTAAGAAAAAACATCATACATGTGATGGATACAAGCAAAGAATGAATTATTTAGCTAAAGAAAATCTCCGAGAACACCACAAGGGAGGATCTAGAAATAGAAACTATTTTTTAGTATGATAAAAGGATAGAAGTGACAATGTTTGAATAATGGAAATCCTAAGCAAAAATAAATAAATAAAAATAAGAAAAAGGAAATATTTCAAGAAATATTCCTGTGAATTCCCCAAAGAGAGAGAGAAATAAATTCACACTGAAAGACTTCCTACAGTGCCAAAGAGGAGTGATTATAAAAAACTTATATACAGATACATTAAAATGACTTATAAAAATACAAAATACAAATAAAATATTATCAATGGTCTAGAACAGAAAAGAAGATAACCTACAAAGAAGTACGAGATTTACATGTGACCTTTCAAAAGCATTAGTAGAAGCAAGAAGAAAAAAAGTGCTTTGAATGATACTTTTATATCCAGCCAAAATGTCATTCAAAAGTGACTATTTAACAAAAACATTCAGGAGCACTGAGGCTCATTGGCTTGGTTACACAAAGGAACATTTTGTAAACATGAGGAAGTTCATGAATTAAAACAGACTCAAATAGAGAGGATGATAAAAAAGAAATGTAAATTGGGACGCCTGGGTGGCTTAGTTGGTTAAGCGTCTGCCTTCGGCTCAGGTCATGATCCCAGGGTCCTGGGATCGAGTCCCGCATAGGGCTCCCTGCTCCGCGGGGAGCCTGCTTCTCCCTCTGCCTCTGCTTCTCTCTCTCTCTCATGAATAAATAAATAAAATCTTTAAAAAAAAAAAAAAGAAATGTAAATTAATAGTGACCAAATATCTTGGTAAACATCATCATTATCATCTAAAAGTTAATTATTTTAACAATTGGAATAATAATTTTAAAATTAACATGTGTCCTATTATCAGTAAAACTGAAAGGTTAATTTAAAGGGCATATAAACAATATTATACCCAGTAATCTGAAGAATGCACTCTCTCTTCACTTACACTTGAAATATTTACCAAAGTTAACTATTAGCTAGGACATAAAGGAAGTCTCCATAAAAATTAAAGCATTGATATTATAAAAAACCACATTATCAGATCACTGTGCAACAGAGAAATTAATCCAAATATGCAATTCCTATATGATTTTGAAATTTAAACCTATCTGTAAATATCTACATCTGTATTTATTTGGACTACCATGAGTCAAAAAAGAAATCATGAAATTACAACATCTTTATCACTAAAATGTTTTTTTTAATGCCAAATATAAAACTCGGAGGGGTTCAGGAAAACTATTTTTAAATGAACATTTTCTTTGGCAATAATTTTAGATTAACAAAATTTTGCAGAGATAAGACAAAGAGTCCTTGTATACTATATATCTCCTTTTCTCTAACATTAACATATAGAATAACCAGAGTATATTTGTATTTGTCAAAACTAAGAAACTGACATTTTAATTACTATCACCTGAACTCCAGACTTCACTTGGATTTCACCAGTGTTTACATTATTACCCTCTTTCTGGGCCAGCATCTAATCCAAGATACCACACTGCATTCAGTTGTCATGTCTCCTCAGTCAGCTCTGATTTGGGATAGTTTCTCATTCTTTCCTTTTTTATAGGATGGCAACAGTTTTAGGAAGCACATGTTCTTTGCTAAATGATTATTCTTCTCACATATAAGAAAATATTTTAGAGTTGTTAAATGGTTCTTTGATTATTACTGTGACAGATGAGTATGTAGAAATTCATTTTACCAATTTTTCCAAAAAAGGGAATGTACTTAAAATTACCAATCCAATCTATCTCCCCTTTTTATTTTAATATTTATTTTAGTATTTTTAACTGGCATGATACTACATATAAAATTTAATATGAGAAAACATTCCTTGTTAACATATTTTACTTCATATTATCACCATTTGTTTCATTTCATGATTATTACTGACAATATCTTTAGTATAATACATTAGATATGCCTTGAAAAAAATTTCTCAATAACTCATCATAAGGGTCAAATACAACACATAATAAAATGAAAAATAAAACCTAGAATTATATAATATTGACCAAAAATTAACATAACTTTTAAAATGAAATAAACATAGGGGCGCCTGGGTGGCTCAGTTGGTTAAGCAGCTGCCTTCAGCTCAGGTCATGATGCCAGGGTCCTGGGATCGAGCCCCACATCGGAGCACCTACTCAACAGGGAGCCTGCTTCTCCCTCTCCTGCTCCCCCTGCTTTTGTTCTCTCTCTGTCAAATAAATAAATAAAATCTTTAAAAATAATGAAATAAACATAATCTTTCATGGGATATTTTATAGCTTAGAATGTTAGAGTTTAAAAAAGGAAACCAGGGCGCCTGGGTGGCTCAGTTGGTTAAGCGACTGCCTTCGGCTCAGGTCATGATCCTGGAGTCCCGGGATCGAGTCCCGCATTGGGCTCCCTGCTCGGCAGGGAGTCTGCTTCTCCCTCTGACCCTCCTCCCTCTCATGCTCTCTGTCTCTCATTCTGTCTCAAATAAATAAATTTAAAAATCTTTAAAAAAAAAAAAAAAGGAAACCAGTTGGGATGCCTGGGTGGTTCAGTCAGTTAAGCATCTGCCTTCGGCTCAGGTCATGATCCCAGGGTCCTGGGATCAAGACCTGTATTGGGCTCCTTACTCAGGGGAGAGCCTGCTTCTCCCTCTGCCTGCCGCTCCCCCTGCTTGTGCTCTCTCTCTCTGACAAATAAATAAATAAAATCTTAAAAAAAATAAGATTAAAAAAAAAGAAAGGAAACCAGTTGAATATTTAGTAGCTAAGGATCCAGTAAAAAAAAAATCTAGAAAAGTTATTACATAATACTGATACGACTGAGCAACAGTTAAATAGACTACCAAGAGGTAACACAGGGGCACCTGGGTGGCTCAGTTGTTAAGCGTCTGCCTTCAGCTCAGGTCATGATCCCAGGGTCCTGGGATCGAGCCCCGCATCGGGCTCCCTGCTCGGCAGGAAGCCTGCTTCTCCCTCTCCCACTCCCCCTGCTTGTGTTCCCTCTCTGGCTGTGTCTCTCTCTGTCAAATAAATAAAATCTTTAAAAAAAAAAAAGAGGTAATACAGAATTAAGAAAGTCAAAAGCTTTACCTTTGAAAAGATTAACAGACTAGACAATCATCTTTCATGACTGAGAAAAAAAGGTACAAATAAATATTATGAGCAAAACAGGGTGAAATTCAGATTAAGCATATATATAAATCAGTGAGTACAAGTTATGTCAATAATTTTAAAACTTTGATTAAATAGATAAATTTCAGAAAAATACAATTTATCAAAACTAAATCAAAAAGACATAAAAAGTTAAATGCTTTTCTGCAAAGAAAACATCAAGTTCAGATGGATTTATTTATGAATTCTATGAAATTATGATCACCAGGTTGCTCCAATCTATAAGTTGTTACAAAAAATAGAAAATGAGTATTTCTGAGATCATTATGAGGCCATTATAATCTTGATATAAAACCAGAAAAGGGCAATATGAGAAAAGAACAATATAAACCAATTTCACTCATGATTATATTTGCAAATATTCCAAATAAAATCCAACATTATATAAAAGGTTGGGTGTATCCACAAAAAATACAGAAAAAAGCATTTGTAATTAAACACCCATTCATGATAAAAGCTTTTGTAAACTAGAATAGAAGGGAACTTCCTCAACCTGATGAAAGATATCTATAAAATTTGATAAAGGATATCAAGAAACATGATCCTAATGTACAAATATTAAAACTTTTATCTTCATATTTTTAAAGACTTATTTATTTATTTTAGAGAGAGACTGAGAGCAAGAGCATGAGTGGGAGGGGCAGAGGGAGAGAGAATCTCAAGAAAACTCCATGGTGAGCAAGGAGCAAGGAGCAAGTCCAATACCCAACCAACTATGCCAACCAGGCACCCCAAAAGTTTTACCTTTAAAATAAGGAACACACTAGGGGTGCCTGGGTGTCTCAGTAGGTTAGGCATCTGCCTTTGGCTCAGGTCATGATACCGGCCTTCCAGGTTCGAGACCCACCCCAGGCTCCCTGCTCAGTGGGGAATCTTCTTCTCCCTCCCCTCTACATCTCCCCCCCCAACCCTGCTCTCTCTTTCAAATGAATAAATAAAATCTTAATTAAAAAGTAGGGAACACATTAGAGGATATACTTCAATTTGCATTATATGAGAGACTCTATCAGCATAATAAGAAAAGTAAACTAAATAAAGAATTGGAATGGAAGAAATATTTTCACTATGCGGAGATAATATGAGTTATTCCTTAAAAACACTGAAGATTCTGCCTGTAATTGATTAAAATAATTGTATAATTTAATAAATGGCTGGATATAAGTCCACTTACCAAAATCAAATGCATTTCTTTTTTTAAGATTTTATTTATTTATTTATTCAACAGAGAGAGACATAGGAAGAGAGGAACACAAGCAGGGGAAGTGGGAGAGGGAGAAGCAGGCTTCCCGCTGAGCAGGGAGCCCGATGTGGGGCTTGATCCCAGGACCCTGGGATCATGACCTGAGCCGAAGGCAGACGCTTAATGACTGAGCCACCCAGGTGCCCCTCAAATGCATTTCTATACACTACACATGATTACTTTAAGGTAAAATGCATATTAGTAAAAAAAAAGTAAATTTAACAAGAGTATGCAACATCTGTGTTTTAACAAATTAAAAGTTTTGCTGAATGACATTAAAGAAGATCCAAATAAAGGAAGACAGGAAATTTATCATAATAAAGGTATCAATTATCCCAAATTAATTTATATATTTACTCAAATTTCAATTATAATACCAACAGGGTTGTTTGAAAAACTTGACAAGATGATGAGAAAAATTTATATAATAAAGATCCAAGACTAATCATTTCTTCTTTTGAAGAAAAATGTTGTAGAGAGACATGTTCTGCTTGATAGCAGGACATATTTTGAAAATGTAGTAATAAAGCAGTGTGGGCCTGGCATAGCAAAGACAAAATAATCCGTAGAATGTAAGAGCAATCTCAGAAACAGACTAATCATAAATATTTTTGTTATATTAAGAAGGAGATATAGATCTGCTGGAACAAAACTGGAATTCGATTAATGGAGGTGTGAATAAATAGATATCTTTAAATAAGAAATCAATTCCAATTGGATTAAAGACATAAATGTCAGAAGAAAAATTATGGAAATCTTAATAGAAAATGTACGTGAAAAAATGTCTGTACTCAGGGTGTAGGAGAATATCCTACACAAATTATAAAATGTGTCAACTCTTGAAGAAACAACTGATGAAATTGATTATATTAAAATTAAGAATTTCTGGTCAGCAAAGAACCTAAAGATATAAAACAGGTAAGGCTGAGACTGGGAGAAGATATTTACAACACATATAGCCAAAAGGACATTACCTTCAAGAAAGTATATGATTATTACAAACAATAAACAAAAGACAACCAAAGATTTTTTTCTTAAAAAGCAAAAGATGCCTTTTTCCTGGAAAAAAAAGAAAAAAGAAAAAGATGTAAACAGGAATTCCCCTGATGAAATTCATGCATCAGTAAATATATGAAGAGATGAATGACCTTATTAATATTCATGAAAATACAAACCAAAATCACAATAAGAAATAATTTTATATGCATTCAATTTGTAAAAACTGAGGTTTCTTAAAATATCCACTATAGGAAAGACTATAGATCAACCAGATCTCTTCTATGTTGCCAATGGAGATGTTAAGCTATACAAGAACTCCAGAAAAAAGTTTGTGGTGAAAAAGCAAGCCCAAGTAGATTATACATAACATATCTTTATTATAATGGTTAAAAACTACTAAAACTGAACATTTTCTTTAGGCAAAGACATAAAATCTTTTTTTTTAAAGATTTTACTTATTTATTCATGAGAGACAGAGAGAGAGAGAGAGAGAGGCAGAGCGAGAAGCAGGCTCCCTGCTGAGCCGGGAGCCCAATGCGGGACTCAATCCCAGGACCCTGGGATCATGACCTGAGCCAAAGGCAGACGCTTAACCATCTGAGCCACCCAGGCGCCCCAAGATATAAAATCATTTTAACAAATGAGATTAATGAACATCATTTTGAAGATAATACTTACTATGGCAGGGTGTCTGAAGGTAAGAATTGTGGAGGATCCCAAGGACAGATGTAAGTTATTATCAATTTTCTGGTTTTCCATTTGGGTAGGTTTACAAGATTTAATTTAATTTTAAATGAATGAATAAATAATTGAATGAATAGGACAATGCATTAACACTTAAGATGGTGTGTCCTGAGATCTATTTTTAAAATGTGTTATGGGAATTGATAATGCAGTATCACAAAGTATTTGAGTGTCAAAGCAGATCCACATGAATTATAGATACTATGCAACACCAAGCATTACTGACAGGCAAAGAACACAAACAAACAAGAACAAATTCAGCAATATCTGTCTCTGGAAGGGCTCCCTTATGTCAAGCATAACTTCCCTGAAAAATCCCGTTTTCAACAGTGAGACACATTTTTGTTTCAAGATAACAAATGTGTTTTATTATGAGTATGGTGCGAGTTCATTCTTAGTTTTTACACTCCATTTTTTACAGAGACGGGCAACCTGTGCACCTATCTTCCATTCTTCAGGCAACAGCATCCCATAAATCTATAGATTTTATATTTATTTCCAATAAGCAATCCTGAAAGAGTTGGTGTGTCCTGCTGACGAGATCTGGCATTAGCGTTTTCATCGTTATCTTTCTGCTAGTAAATTCCATAAGCATGTTTATATGTAGGTTTAGTAGGGGGCCAACATTACCTTCTTGAGAAAGGAGGACAGAGTTACAGACATACTGTTAACTTTTTTCTTCCCTGATAGAAATATATCTGTAGGACAGACTGGGATAATAATTGGGAGAGACAGTGGAGAGAGGAATCAGAAAGGCTTTACAGAAAAGATGATAAAATGGGAAGAAGTCACAGAGGTATGGAGGTTTATGACATGTGACAGAAATTATAATTCTTCACGATGCCTTGAGAAAATAGTCGGAAGTGAAAGGGAATTAGGTTTGGTATGGTTATGAATGATCCCAGACTCTTGGTGGCTTACATTACTCATTGTTGAGCAACATCACCAGTCAGCATGGAAACATGCCAATCTTGTGACAAAAGAAAAAAGTAAGCCAACTGGAGAAAACATGAAATAGGTGATGGAACTTTTGTTTGAAAGTTGTATAATGCTGCTTCCATTTATATCTCATTGGCCAAGTAAGTCACATACTCCAACCTCACAGGGGGGTATTACATTTCTCTCGTAGGGTACCATTATACCACACAGCAATGCATAGGGATGCATAATCATTTTACAGTTGATAGGGGAGCAAATGATTGGAAGCAATAATACAATCTACCACTTGGGGAAATGTTACAAAGTAAAGCTTGACAGAAATATATCAATACGGTCTTTAGTGCTATACCATATAGATGACATTACAGCCTTTGATTATTATAATCAGGCAAGTTAAAAGGACAGTATTTGACTTTTAGGAATATCCTTCTTGCAGCTGCGTAGATGATGAGTCGAAGGGGAGACATTCTAAAGACATACTGGTTAAAAAAACTATTGTTTGAATCTAGGCTACAGTAATAGAGACTGATGGGCGAGCGCAGATATAAGATATACTAAGGAGGAGTAGCTATAATCTGAGAGACCTAGCAAACAATTTGATTTAGGGAGTGAACAACAGAATGATTTGAAGACAAAAACTACGAGATTTCTGCGCTGTACGTCATGTTGGATACTGAAACCATTTGATAAGGTAGGAAATAGATTTAGGTGGCAAAATATGACAATGAGACAGATATGATCCTGACCTTACAAAAAATGTTTGGATTGTAGATATATATTTTGGATTTAGGCATATAGGTAGATAATCAACTTATGTGACTGATAAGGTAGGCCTCTGCTTTTCTCCCTTTATATACATCCCCAACACAAAGGAGAGAACACGAAGTAACATCAATATTGAGAGATCAGGAAGGAAACAGAATCCCATAAAGGGAGCTGAGGAAAGAAAATTATTAAAGAGTAGATAAACTGGGCACAGTGATATCATGGGAACCAAAGGAGGAAAATTTTCAAGGATGCAGTGGTAAGTCACATGAAATGCTGGAAAGAGGTTATATAAGATAAAGACTTGTAAGTGTCTGATTATAAGTGTCCAATAGATTGGTCACTTTTTCCTGTTTAAGTGAAGCGAAAGCGCAGAACCAGGATGTGGTACCTTGAGGAATATGGTTTGGTGGTAAGGAAGTAAAAGCACCTCAAAAGCAAGAGTAAAATAGGGCAAAAGCTATGGAGAGAGGTATTTTGTTGTTGTTGCTGTTGTTGTTGTTAAGTTAGGAGAGACTGCACTTTATGTTATAGATTTGGTAAACTCACTGAGAGAAAAAGGTTGAAAATACAAGAGAGGCAAGAGAGGATGACACACTGGACAGAGACCAAAGAAAGATAGGCAGGAATCAGATGAAGAATCCAGGTGGAAGAATTACCAGCCATTAAAAAATGAATTGACTTGGATGCTCCGTGCTATATTACAACTATATTATACCAGGGGTATTCAAACCTTTTCTGAAAAGGGCCAGAGAATAAAGCCTTTCGGCTTTGGGGCCACACAGTCTCTGTTGCAACCACTCAGCTCTGCCGTTGTAGAGAAAAGGGAGTCATGCACAATCCACAAATGAATGGGTGTGCATTTCATTTACAGAAACAGATCATTGGCCATAGTTTACTGACCCCTATATTATACTGCTAAATCTCTCGAAGGAATTAGAAGGCAGATGGCTCTGGGGCCAAAAGATTTATAATACAGTAAATAGAGTCCAGAGATCCTGATTTCAAAAACAAATTCCAAATATACTTTTTATCATAAATTCATGTGCATATTATGTTAAAATAACTGGTTAATTCAGGAAACTTTAATTTTCTGGGTTTATTTATGGATTATTAATTTATAGGTTATTTATGGGCCTATTTCTCACTGAGGCAGCTTTCTTCCTACTGACATAAGCTTGTTTCTTTCCTTTAGAATGAGTAATCAATGAGTAAGAATGAGTAAAATCCTCCCCAACAATTATTAAGCACTCTATCTTGTCATAAATAAATAAAAAGGTTTACTTGGTCTTTTTTCTTTTTTTTTGAATCTTAATGGAAAATATCAGAACTCTGGCTGAACAAACTTGACTTCTAATTAAATCAGCATGCTTTCTAATTTCAAGTAGTGCATGGGCACTCACCTTAACTACAGAACGTTGGTAATGATCATTTCCCAAAAAGAGTCACAGGAAGTATAAAGGTCATATCAAAGATATATGTGCCCATTGTCTGCCCCAGTAGACTCTCCAAACATGTTTTTCCTTTGAAATGGACCTGTCCTCTAATAAGATATAAAAGACTAATTTTCTTATCTTTCCATGGCTGGGACAAGGTTAATTTGAACACAGCCTATTGACACCATAAAGCCTTCAGCTTTGCTTGTGACAGCTAGGGGACCTCTCAAGAATAGAGATGACACTTTTATATCTGTTGTTAAAGATAAGAACCTATTTTGGATTCAGTCCAAAGGAAAAAATAATGTACCATGAAAAAGTATTCTCCCAAACATTCAAAAATCCAAAAAGAATTTTACTTCCTAGCTCCCACATCAACTTGTCAATGATTTCACTCAAACTGGGTGTGTATTAAGTGATTAAAAGCAAGTATCTCTCCACTTAAGGGAGATTTCTGAATTTTCTGCTCTGCTGAATAAATACATCCCATACTGATTTTTATCATTTGCATTTCTCTGTCAAGTCTGGGCATCTTCTGGACCACACTACTGTGCACTTAAATTAAGTAATCTCCAACCACTTTCCTACATCTGATAATTGTGATTATGTGATTCTATCACCAGTTTTGTTTCTTGTAGTGATAAGGAAAGTGATAATCAGAGATAGTCAACTAGTGCCATAGACTATGAATGAAATTAAGGAGTACTTCCAACTTGGATTTGCGGAGCAGAGTTCTGTGAGCTCAGATAATTGTTATTTGTGCCAGCATATTAGCTCACTGCATTTTTCTGGTCTCTCACATATCTGGCACAGGATAGAGGCAAAATATAGGTATAAAATTCACTTCCTGCTATAAACAAATGAGTCACAAAATCTCACAAAGACGTGTGTGTTCTCTCTGATCTTCAGAATAGCAATTCTTTGAAAGAAGTCACATAAGATCGCAGATTCTACCCGAAATAGGCCTTTTAAGTCATGTATAATTCAGTCTCTTCATATTACAGTTGAGGAAATTGAGACCTAGGGAGGGAATGTTACTTGCTAAAGGTCTTGAAGCTAAATAGTGTCAAATCCAGGATTGACGCTCCTAATGCAGTGCTCTGTTCACATGATCAGACTCCCTCTTACACACGAAGGAGATACAGGAAACATAGGACATCATCTTTCCTTGCTGTTGGATTTTTAATGGCATCAATGTAAGATACAGTTGTCTTCATAGAGATTGAAAATCAATGTTTTAATTAAGAAAACAAGCAACTGATAAATACACACAAAAGAAGGAATTTATGAATCGAATCATTATTGGATTACATCAATGTTTTTCATTTGTAAATAGCAACCCATTAGAAGGTTTTGCAATCAATTGTATGGGTAACAAGCAGATTTTTAATAGAATAGGAGGGAGGCAAACCAAAAGAAACTCGTCAGGATAGAGAACAAACTGAGGGTTGATGGAGGGAGGTTGGGAGGTGATGGG
Source organism: Mirounga leonina (assembly GCF_011800145.1). Classification (NCBI taxonomy): domain Eukaryota; kingdom Metazoa; phylum Chordata; class Mammalia; order Carnivora; family Phocidae; genus Mirounga; species Mirounga leonina. The sequence continues at coordinate 12,974,565 of NW_023270175.1, read as the reverse complement.
CTACATGGGTGATGGGTACTAAGGAGGGCACTTGTTACAATGAGCACTGGGTGCTGTATGCAAGTGATGAATCAATAAACTGTACTCCTGAAACCAATATTATACTATATGTTAACTTACTAGAATTTAAAAAAAACATGAAACATAAAAAAAATAAATAAACTGGAAAACAGGATAGAATAGATAATACCAGAAAGATTCATATTTAGTACATTTTCATGAAATTCTTGTTTCAATTACAGATACATTTATATATAGGATACTGTTGTAATGCAAATTGTATCACTTACCCAGCATCAGAAGAAAACTATTTGAAAATCACTGGACTACACTACATCAATGGTGAATTCCTGTCCAGTACTACACAGCAACACAGTAGAAATTGCTATAAGAGCCAAGAAAGAAACTCTGATGCTGCAGTTGTCACCTGAGTGGAAGTTTTTGATCTAGCTTCTACTGAGAGAAGGTTCTCTCTGGTCTTTGCCTGCACTTCTTTGTCACAGCTATAATGGTTCAAATAATGCTCAGCCATCCTCCACCTCCTAAACCTAGACTCAGGGTCCTTGTAAGAATACAGAATGCTCTAATAGGCAGCTCAGCAACACTTGACAAGTTTCAAGGAAAGAGATAACACAAGCAAGATGCCCTCCCAGCTGCAGAGAAGAAGCAGCACCCAAAGAACAGAGGGAAACATTGTGCCGAGCAATGGGGCATAGCCTTCTGGTGATGGCAAAGAACATTAGAGGTGAGCCATTCTATCAGAGAGGAGGTGACATCCCCGGGAGCACAAAAAAACCCTGAGGGAAAAAGGCAGAGATGTCATCTACTTATTTCAAACCTGCACAGTGATTTATGGAAACATTTTCAGTTTTCCCCCACTGAATATATATGTGATATTCACCTTAGCCCCCCCCCCCCCCCATTTTAACTGTATATTTTCTACACAAGACTAGATATATGGAGAAAAATAAAAGAAAGTAAGGCACACAGACTGGGGAGATACTTAAGACTCATTTTCGGGAGTCCATCACAGATAAAAACCTGATAAACTGGGACACCTGGGTAGCTCAGTTGGTTAAGCATCTGACTCTTAGTTTCAGCTCAGTTAATAAACTCAGGGTCGTGGGATTGCGCCCGACATCGGGCTCTGCATTCAGCATGTACTCTGCTTGTCCCTCTTGCTCTTCTCTGCCTCCCACTCACTCTCACTCTCTCAAATAAGTAAGGAAATAAATAAATAAATAAATAAATAAATAAATAAATAAATAAATAAATAAATAATCGTTTCAAAAACCTGATAATCTTGAGTAATTTTCAGTGTGGGCACTCACAAATTCTGCATCAGTCATGCACAGATCTCCTCTCTGAGAGACTCTGAAAGAATTGCAGCTGACAACAGAAAAAACTCAAATTGCTGCTCTTAAAATTAAATTTTCACCTCTACTTTATATCATCACTCACCTACAATTCCATGGGAGGGAAGAGGTGGGTACTGTGTCTACTAAAATTGTCCCTCCCAATCCCAACATGTAGCAAATGGAAAGGTGATTCCTTTTATGCAAAAAGTGATAATGAGTATGAGGGTCAACTATAAATTCAGAAAGAAACAAATACAGTCATACGGGATCATCATAAGCTAGACCTTCAGCCAGGACATAACCAGAATTCACCTAACAAAACTCTCACTTGGTACTCTTATGCAGGGAGAAAGGCAAAAGTTAGAATTAGGGAAAACCTTTGATGGAGCAAACTAACAAAGACCCAGTCATTTCTGTATGTCAAATGGCCCACCATACTCTGCTCCCTACTGCTCTCCGCCGGCCTCTGTGCTCCCTCTCTACTTCATGGCTCTCACCCCTCCCTCTTAGGTTTCATTAACGAGTAACAGGAAACAGACTATTCCAGAGTCATGAGATACCCATCTCCACAAAAGCCTTTTGAGTTAGGGAATATTTCTGCTACTGATTTAGGTATCATCTTACTCACTTTGTAAAATCAGGATGTCAGAGGCATTAAAGAACACTTATAAGTTTTCCCAACTCAATTGTACTTATTCGCTATCCTATTCCTGTAATACTTAGGAGGATATGTGTTAATTTTATGAACTAATTTTAGCTGAGGAAAAAAATTTATATACTTAAAATATGCACTCCAAAAGTTTCATTTAAAAGTTCTCTATCATACCATAGCAAGTTTCTACATCCCTTTCATTCAGTATTGAATATATACCACTCACTATGCCAAAGTAAAAATTATAATATGTACCTCTCCTGCCAAACTCTTAACTCATGTTCCTGGATTCAGTGTTCCCTTACTGTGTTTCTCTCACCATCTCTGGTAGAGGTCCTCTCTCTTCCCTCCCAAATCCTTCAAGGTGCCTGGTATTGCTGACTTCCTGAAATTCAGGATGATAGAGTTCTATTCCAATAGCATAAATAGTTTGAACTTAACAGAAATTTGTCTCCATGTTCCAGAGATTTTTATTACTTCTAATAAGGAGTTAAATACATAGCTTATGGTGGTTCAACTTGTGATGATTTTTGACAGTAGTAAAACCAAACAGTATTATGAGGTAGGTGGTTAAAGCACACCAAAATCTCAATCAGGGCATCCTCAAGCTATCTCGACTAAGTACACAGACTAAGTAAAAAAACAAGTATATCCTATGTAAATGCAGTTGTAAGACAAGTCCCATACCTACCTTCCAACCAGATGGCTGTGTCTTAAGCCTCTTCTATATAGTAAGCCTGGAAAAACCATGCGTTCAGGCAGAACTTACTAGGCTCTTAGCAGTATGAGTTTTTGGGGGGTGGAGAAGGACACCAGAGTAGATGGGATAGAGCTTGGGTACCTTACAAAAGAGGTATGCTCACATCCATTCACTCCATGATCCAGTGCTAAAGGACTTAGGAGGAGCATATGTAATTGAGGCAAGTTTCATAACCAAATCTAATTCAGTAGGCCAGAAGAGACTGTAAATATCTTCATATATATTGTAAGCTTCTTTCCCAAAGATATTTTTATTTCTGGAAGATGTCTATAGGAAAAAGATCTCTGGAGGGAGGGCAATAAGGGAGCCTAATACATAGCTGATAAACTTATTTAAAGTTACTTATTTATGTATTTACTTTTTAGGGAGAGAGAGAACACACACATGAGAGCAGGGGGTGAGGGGCAAAAGGAGAGAGAGAGGATCTCTTTTTTTTTTTTTCCAGATTTTATTTGCTTATTTTGAGAGAGAGAGTGGGAGAGCATGCACCAGCAGAGAGAGAATCTCACGCAGACTCCACACTCCATGCAGAGGCTAACGCGGGGCTGGATCTCACAACCCTGAGATCACGACCTGAGCCGTAATCAAGAGTTGGATGCTTAACCGACTGAGCCACCCAGGTGCCCCTCAACTTACTTTTTTATGTATTTTTAAAAAATTCTGTAGTAAGTGAATTTTGTCATTTTACAGATGAAACTTAAATAAACTCTTATACTATACATTTTACTAAGACAGAAACATGTTAATTTACATTAGGAGTTTGGGATTATATAATTAAATGAAAAGGTTTTCATTCCTGAAAAAAGATGTAGGAAATACTTCTTTGAGATCCCAGTGCCAAAAAGAATCTGAAGGCTGAAGGACAGATAGGACTAAAGAGGCTTTTATACTTCCCATATTTTTAATGAATATTTGCAAAGGGCATTCATTCTATAAGCAAAGTATTGTACTAACAATAACAGAACCTTTTGCTACCAAGTTAAGATTTGGCATCAGTTGCAAAGTTAACTTTAGACAGGATAAAATTAGGATATGCTATTTTAAGAAATAAGAAATATGACCCCAAGTAAATGATGTATTTTCTCCACATGTATCTATACAAGTGACATTTACTTCAAAGTATCCGGATCATAGGTAATTTACTTATTACAATAGCACAGCCACTACTCAAAAATGCACTTCTAAAGCTTTCTTGACACTTTTAGGCATTTTAGCCTCTCTTTACATACCCTCAATTGAAGAAAATCTTCACTCTTTGAAGATGGATTTTACTGTTGGGAAAAAATATGCAGTCATATAAAACCATAATTTGGCAAAAAAAAAAAAAAGGGACGATCAATCTGAATACCATGTTTTGGTCAAAAACATTTCAAAGAAGACATACTATGATCCAGAAAATCATCATGTTGAAGAAACCAGTCACAAGACTTAAAATTCTTCCGAAATTCCTATTCAAGATTGATAGGACACTTAACCTCATTAAACAAACTTTGATGAACTGCCATTGGTGTCAAACTAATACAAGGTCATATTAAATTGTTGTATATACCTATCGGTCCATCCACAAAAATCTCCTTGAATAATTTAAGACTTCGACATCATAGACACGGCTGCATTATTTTCATGTCATTCTAAAAACATGATGTTACAGAAGCTATTTTCCCAAAATTCATGAACGTTGTCTAACATCACTTAAAATGAGTAGAACTCATATCAAGTGTTGAACATCTGTTATTTCTGTGCATTCCTCTATTTGTTCTCTTTGCTCCATAGAAATTTTCATAATAGTCCTAACTTCTTTCATGGTGAGATTCAACTGCTTCTTTATCTAACTGTAACTCCTTGGCCATATTTTTCACAATTATCTTCAGGAATAAGCTAAAACATGATGTCTCATCAGGACAGTCTCTTCTGCTGCCTTTAAACTTGGGACGTTAAATCTCCTTACTCAGAGACCTTAAAATATACAGAACATGCCATCTACCAATTCTATTTTGACAATATATTCTAAGGAATTAATCTCAAATGCAGACCATTTTTTACTCTCAAAGGTGTTCAATACAATGTTTAAAATGAGTCTCATTTTGTTGTAAATTTCAGAAACTCAACTACACGTAACTTTAGGAATGAGGAGATTATTAGTTCATTAATCCAAAGAAGGATTGAAAGACCAAGCTGTGGAAAGGACATGGCAGCAACTGTGCTCAGGAGCAAGTGCAGCAAGAATTAAAATGCTGTATCTTAAGTCTATTTTTCTATGAATATATGTTTGTCTTTCTCCACAAATCAGCCCTTTCCATATGACCTTATTTGCAGCTGCCAACAGCTGCCAAAATTTTTAACTTATATTATCAGCCATAACAAAAAGAATGTTCTATTAGTTTATAAATTCAAAACCTCTATGAAAGGAAACAATTAGCCAAGCTTGAGGTCTGGTCCTAACACTTTGACCTTTCAACTATGGCCTAGATGATAAGGCCATGCAAGAATGTAACAGCACCTTTGGTAACAAGGTAGCTAGTGTAGGGGTAGGAGTAAACCCCAGAAAAAGAGGAAAGATACTGGACAAGACAATAATAGGTAACTGGTAAAAGTGTAAATATTACAAACATCTCTGAAGGCCAAAAATCTTTGATTTGTTAAATAAATTAGGATACATATATTCAATGGAATCTCTAAAACCATTAAAAATAATTTAAAATTTTTTTAACAAACTAGATAAAATACTTCAAAAACAAGTATTTTTTAATGTTTTACTATATAGGATCAAGAAACATATAAGGAATTATCTTAATCATACAAAACAGTTCATAGGAAAAATTGCAAAAGCATGTAAAATAAAAACAGATATTGACTACTGGTGATCTTTTTTTTATTTTAGGCATATTTCTACTTTCCGATTTTCAAAAATTACCTAAGACTAGTTACTTTGGGAAACAGAACAAAAACATAAAATGTGACTAAATAAACACTCTTACGCTTGACATTATCCATCTCTACATGCTTCTTTTAAACCAGTAAATTCACACTTTGAGATTTAACTTCACATGCAATTTGATAAAAATTGTTACTCAAAATAACGGCCATTCATTTTTTAAACTTGTCATGGAACAATATGCATTTCTAGTTATCACAACTGACAGCACAGCATAGAGTGAATGACTTAAAACACTGCTGTTGCATGATAGAATCTGTCAAAATAAGTACCTGCAATAAGTAAACACATTCTTCCTTTCTCCACAGGTCTCAAATTAAATGCCATAATAGTGGGCTATTCAACCTTTGTGACTTACCACTTGCATTTAAATTTTCTGTAAAGAATGACATGTTCTCGTATATATTTCTGTTACTTATATTTAACTTTAATAAAGAGAATTACTTACAATGAAAAGCATAATCATAAAATGACAACTACATGTCAGTAGGAGAAAAAGAATAAATGAACGAAAGAGTGGTTTTTCATTATACAATATGGTTCATAATAGGATTCCATTAAATTATCACATCCAGTACTTTTGAAAATGATGTTATTCAGGAAAAATACACATTATATAAGCACATCAACTTTATAAAATGAGGTCCACCAAGGAATAGGAAGTAAGATGTCAAGAATTATAGTGTCATTGCCCTGTAACTGAGAAGTTATAATATTCCTAGTATGTTGTTACTTAGATCTCATCTGTGGAAGCAAGAGGATGAGAGAAGAGAGAGATTGGAAACTTATGTCCAGTACCAAAACTGTGCTATTACCAATTTCTCATTTAATCCTCATAAGAGTTATATGAAATATATGCTACTGTACTGATTTTACAGATAAGAAAACAAAACCTCAGGAAAGCTGAATAATTTTCCCAAGTTTAAAACGAATCTAAAAAATGGCAGATCTGGGATTCATACCTAGAAACTTCTAATTGACTACCCATAAGGTTTACACTGTATCAGCTCTTGATATGTGGAAACCAAAGATCAGTTGTGAATAAAACAACTTAAAAAATAAAAACAGTAATAATACAGTACTATATTTATAACATTGATTTAGAGTTCAAAAGGGCTTATGAATCTATATCGCTCTCACATTTCCTCCATTTGCTTGGATATGGTATACAACAGAGGCTTCATCCCACCTTAAAACTAAGCAGTCCATATGAGACTTCTGATTTTCTTTCAGTTAAATCTGGCCCATGCAAAGCTACTCCATACTCAGTAATGGCACCACCTATTTATCAGGTTGTCCAAGCAAGAAAGCTATGTGTAATCTTTGATCATCACAATTACATCACCCATATCAATTCCTGAAAAGTTATACTGTATCCACCACCAAAATACCTCTCGATCTGTCCTTCTACTTCCATGTCCACTGCCATAACTTTAGTGCAAGGTCCTAATCATCATCACATTCCAGGACTATTGCAACAACCTCCTTAGGGTGTACACCACTTCTACTCTTACCCCTCTAATCTATTCCTGCCATAGCACACAGAGAATCTTTTAAAAATATTAGTAATTTTGATATATTTACTTTGAGGAAATCCTTTAAAAAATGAGAGATTTCCCATGGTCATAACTGTGATGATATAAGAATATAAAAATATTGATTTTCCTCATATTTATATATAAACAATCCAATTTTAATAAAAGGCTACCAATAATTTTTAGAAATCTGATCTTAAGATCTTACATTTTTATGAAATGAGAAAAGTCTACAAATAAGAAAAAATATTTTAAACGTGGGGTGGGATTGTTGCCTTGATAGATATTAAGTTAAAAATCCAAAGTAATTGGGGCACATGGGTGGCCCAGTCAGTTAAGCGACTGATTCTTGGTTTCGGCTCAGGTCGTGATCTCACGGGTCCTAGGATTGAGTCCTATGTTGGGCTCCAAAGTGAGCAGGGATTCTGCGTGAAGATTCTCTCCGTCTGGCCCTCCCCCAACTTGTGGGCTCACTCTCTCTAAGATAAATAAATAAATAAATTTTTATTTAAAAAAGGTCAATTTAACAATATTCACAAATCAACCAATGTTATATACCACATTAATAAAAGAATAAAAATCATATGATCGATCTCTCCATAGATGCAGAAAAAGTATTTGACAAAGCACAGCATCCATTCTTGATAAAAACCCTCAATAAAGTAGGGATAGAGGGAATATACCTCAACATCATATAGGCCATATACAAAAGGCCCACAGCTAATATCATCCTTAATGGGAAAAAATTGAGAGCTTTTCCTCTATGGTCAGGAACAAGACAGAAATGTCCACTCTCAAGACTGTTATTTAACATAGTACTGGAAGTCCTAGCCTCAGCAATCAGACAACAAAAAGAAATAAAAAGCATCCAAATTGGTAAGGAAGAAGTCAAACTTTCACTATTCACAGACACATGTTACTCTAGATAGAAAACCCGAAAAACTCCACCAATAAATTGCTAGAACTGATATATGAATTCAAAAAATTCACAAGATCAATGTACAGAAATTTGCTGCATTTCCATACACCAATAATGAAGCAACAGAAAGAGAAATTAAGAAATCAAGCCCATTTACAATTGCACCAAAAACCATAAGATAACTAGGAATAAACCTAACTAAAGAGGTAAAAGATAGGGCGCCTGGGTGGCTCAGATGGTTAAGCGTCTGCCTTCGGCTCAGGTCATGATCCCAGGGTCCTGGGATCGAGCCCCGCATCGGGCTCCCTGCTCAAGTGGGGGGCCTGCTTCTCCCTCTCCCTCTCCCTCTGCCATTCTCTCCACTTGTGCTGTCTGGCTCTCTCTGTCAAATAAATAAATAAAATCTTTAAAAAAAAAAAAGAGGTAAAAGATATGTAGTCTGAAAACTATAGAACACTTATGAAAGAAATTGAACAGGACCCAAAGAAATGGAAAAGACATTCCATGCACATGGATTGGAAGAACAAACATTGTTAAAATGTCTATACATGTATCATATGATCTCACTGATATGAGGAATTCTTAATCTCAGGAAACAAACTGAGGGTTGCTGGAGTGGTGGGGGGCGAGAGGGATGGAGTGGCTGGGTGATAGACATTGGGGAGGGTATGTGCTATGGTGAGCGCTGTGAATTGTCTAAGACTGATGAATCACAGACCTGTACCTCTGAAGCAAGTAATACATTATATGTTTAAAAAAAAAAAAAAAAAGATAGAAGGACAGGAAAAATGAAGGGGGGGAATCAAAGGGGGAGACGAACCATGAGAGACTATGGACTCTGAGAAACAAACTGAGGGCTCTAGAGGGGAGGGGATGGGGGGATAGGTTAGCCTGGTGATGGGTATTAAAGAGGGCACGTATTGAATGGAGCACTGGGTGTTATACGCAAACAATGAATCATGGAACACTACATCAAAAACTAATGATGTAATGTATGGTGATTAACATACCATAATAAAATAAAATTTTTTAAAAAATGTCTATACTACCCAAAGCAATCTATACATTTAATGCAATCCCTATCAAAATACCACCAGCATTTTTCACAGAGCTAGAACAAACAATCCTAAAATTTGTATGGAACCACAAAAGACCCCAAATACCTAAAGAAATCTTGAAAAAGAAAAGCAAAGCTGGAGGCATCACAATTTGAGACCTCAAGGTATATGACAAAGCTGTAGTTATCAACACAGTATGATTCTGGCACAAAAACTGACACACTGTTGGGGTTCCTGGGTGGCTCAGTCACCTAAGCATCTGCCTTTGGCTCAGGTCATGGTCCCAGGGTCCTGGGATCAAGCCCCACGTGGGGCTTCCTGCTCAGCCCTGAGTCTACTACTCTCTCCCTCTCTGCCCTTCTCCCTCACTCATTCTCTCTCTCGCTTACTCCCTCTCTCAAGTAAACAGATGAAATCTTAAAAAAAAAAAAACAAAAAAAACACAACAGACACAGTGATGAATGGAACAGAATAGAGAACTCAGAAGTTGATCCTCAACTATACAGTCAATTAATCTTTGACAAAGCAGGAAAGAGGGCGCCTGGGTGGCTCAGTTGGTTGAACGACTGCCTTCGGCTCAGGTCATGATCCTGGAGTCCCGGGATCGAGTCCCGCATCGGGCTCCCTGCTCAGCGGGGGGTCTGCTTCTCCCTCTGACCCTCTTCCCGCTCGTGCTCTCTGTCTCTCATTCTCTCTCTCTCAAATAAATAAATAAAATCTTTAAAAAAAAAAAAAGCAGGAAAGAATATCTAATGGAAAAAAGATAGTCTACTCAACAAATGGTGTTGGGAAAACTGGACAACATGCAAAAGAATGATACTAGGTGACTTTCTTACAACAGTAACAAAAATAAATTCAAAATGGATGAAAGACCTAAATGTGAGACAGGAAACCATCAATATCCTAGAAGAGAATATGGACAGCAACCTCTTTGACCTCAGCTGTAGAAACTTCTTATTAGATATGTCACCAGAAGCAAGGGAAACAAAAACAAAAATTAACTATTGGGACCTTCATCAAGATAAAAATCTTCTGCAGAGGGAAGGAAACAACCAACAAAACTAAAAGGTAACCTTTGGGATGGGAGAAGATAATTGCAAATCACATAAATGATAAACAATTAGCATCCAAAATCTATAAAGAATAAACCAAACTCAACACCCAAAAACCAAATAATCCAGGTAAGAAATGGGCAAAAGACATGAATAGACATTTTTCCAAAGAAGACATCCAGATGGCCAACAGACCCATGAAAAGATACTCAATGTCACTCATCACCAGGTAAATACAAATCAAAACTATGATGAGATATCACCTCACACCTGTCAGAATGGCTAAAATTAACAACACAAAAAACAACAGGTGTTGGCGAGGATGTGGAGAAAGGGGAACCCTCTAACACTGTTGGTGGGAATGCAAACAGCTGCAACCACCCTGAAAAACAGTATGGAGGTTCCTAAAAAGTTAAAAACAGAACTACCCTAAGATCCAGCAATTGCACTACTAGGTATTTACCAACAGATACAAAAATGCTGATTTGAAGGGACACATACACCTTGATGTTTATAGCAGCATTATCAATAATAGCCACATTATAGAAAGAGCGCTAATGTCCATTGACTGATGAAAGGATAAAAAAGTTGTATGTATATGATGGAATATTACTCAGCTATCAAAAAGAATGAAATCTGGCCATTTACAACAACATGGATGGAGATAGTTCACTTTAAATCTTAATCTAAGCAAAATTAACTCATTCAGTGAAAGACAAATACTATATGATTTCACTTACATCTGGAATTTAAGAAACAAAACAAATGAACATGGGGGAAAAACAAGAGAGGCAGAGCCTAAAACAGACTCTTAATTATAGAGAACAAAGTGAGGGTTGCTGGAGGGGAGGTAGGTGGGGGAATGGGTTAAATAGGTGATAGGCATTATGGAGGGCACTTGTGATGAGCACTGGGGCCACAGGCAAGTGATGAATCATTAAATTCTACTGCTGAAACTAATATTACACTTTATGTTAAATAACTGGAATTTAAATAAAAACTTGACAGAAAAAGCCAATGTAACCAAAACAATTTTCATTAGGTACTGACAGACCAACAGAACAGAGGTGGTATAACAAATCTGTGAAAAAACAAATTATTCAGTAAATGTCTTGGTAAAAGTGGTTTACTCTATGGAGAAGAATAGAAGTTTATCTCTATCCCACAAATTTTTTAAAAAGCTGTAAATGGATGAACTAACTTCAAAAGAAAAGGATAAAATTATAATGCTAATAAACAAAATTATATAAGACTATCTCTGTGATCGTGACAATGGAAAAAGATGTCTTAAACAAGATTTAAAAAAAACATAAACAATGGAAAAAAGAGGACTGTGACTGCTATCTCATACAAGATTTCAGTTCAAAGAAAGTAAAGTTAACATCATTCAGAAGTGAACAGGGGGCACCTGAGTGGCACAGTCAGTTAAGCGTCTGACTCTTGGATTCATCTCAGGTCGTGATCTCAGGGTCATGAAACTGACCCCTGTGTCGGACTCTGCACTCAGCACGGAGTCTGCTTAAGTTTCTCTCTCCCTCTCCCTCTGTCCCTCACCCCTGCTCTCTCTCTCTCTCTCAAATAAATAAATAAATTGAAAAAAAAAAGTTAATAGGTAAGAGATTAGTAGAAGACATATACAAGATTTAAAATAAAAAGGGAGGGGCAGAGGGGTTGCTCAGTCAGTTAAGTGTCTGACTCTTGGTATCAGTTCAAGTCATGATCTCAGGGTCGTGGGATCGAGCCCCACACTTGACTCTGCGCTCAGCTCAGAGTCTGCTTGCCCCTCACCCTCTGCCCCAGTCCTCGCTCTCTCGCTCTCAAATAAATAAATAAAACCTTTTTAAAAACATTTTTTTTAAAAAGGGATTTATATCTAGAATACATAATTGCTACAAAATAACACAAAGGCACAATATCTAATTAAAAAGGGTCAAGAGATATGAATAATTTTCAGAATGAGAAAACAAATACCTAATGCATTAAGAAATACTTAACCTTTCAAATAATCAAAGCAATGCATATTGAAATAGTGATAGTTCTTTACATACATCAAATTGACTAATTCAGAAAGTGCTATAATATTAAAAGCTGGTGAGGATTTAAGAACTCTGATGTACTGCCATGTTCATCTACACTAATAAAAGCATTCTGGATTTATTTAATGAAATTAGCTATGTGTATGTCCTGTGACACAGGAATCTAAAAGAAAATCAAGTAAAGGTCCAAAGGGCAACATGTAAGGGAGGTAATTCCCAGTGTTAACTGGAAGCAGTATCTTGGAAGGAACTTAAGTAGCCAAAACTGGGGAAATGGCTATATAAAATGTAAAAGGAATATAATGAAATACTAAAAAGCAGTTAAAAGAGAAAAGGATGGATTATATAATCAAAACATGTTTTAATTTTCATTATTTTATGAAATTTTCATAAAATCAAAACACACACATGAATCAATACTGTATAGGGGCGCCTGGGTAGCATAGTCAGTTAAGCGTCCGACTCTTGATTTTGGCTCAGGTCATGATCTCAGGGTCGAGAGACTGATTCCCATATGGGGCTCCACACTGAGTGTGGAATCTGCTTAAGATTCTCTCTCTTCCTCTCCCACTATGCCTCCCCACTGCACATGATCTCTCTCTAAAAGAAGAAGAGAAAAGAAATTCATGTTGTGTAATTTTAAAGATACACATATATCCCCCCAAAATGATATAGAAGCTGGGCTGGAAGCACTTAATTTAAATATACCACAGTAGAATCAATGATGGAGGGAAGAGAAGGGGCATTCCTGGGCAGAACAAAGGGGAAAATAAAAAGTGATACACAAGAAAACATCAGACTACCACAGATATCAATGCTGATGGTGTCATAGGAAGTCAGTTATAGGAAGTGAGCAATGTAACTCACTGAATTTTATGTACCTGAAATCTAAACAATAAAAAAAAGAACATACCATGTTATTAACTTGCATTAAAGTACCTATTTAATGAATGCTTCCTGAAGGAATCAAAACGGCCAAAGCAAAAAATAAAAGTGTCAGGAAGAATGTAGATCAAAATATGTTACCAATTATCTTTGATAATAGAAATGTAGACCCAAATACGTTACCAATTATCTTTGACAGTAGAACTGTAGATCAAAATATGTTACCAATTATTTTGATAATAGAAATCAGTGATACTTATATGTCATATTAATTTATTCCATATAAATATTCATGTTGATGTGGTTATCTGTGTTAAAAATGAAAGGATGTATTTACAATAAGTAAAAATAAAACTATTTCCATTTTTGCAAACAACAAACAAAAGATTCAATGACATATGCCGCACACATGGGATCTTTAGCCTTGATATAATTTTAAACTAAACCTTAAGTTAGATAAGGCCTACGGAAAATAACAAGAAACATTAATTGATTTTTAAACACTGGCACCCTTGCTTTCATTAACAACAGAATTAGAAATAATTCTTGATTTCTCAATGGCTGTTAACCAAATAAGAATTATGCTTTTGAAACTGACCTACATCTTAAATATAAGATCTTAAATATAAGTTGGGTTCTGTCTCTGTTCTATTACATTTTTTTCAACAAAATAAACAAATGGATCACAAACACATTGACCCAATACTTAACTTTATCCTGTGACACTTGCAGTCTTGCATAAAATAAGGGGCATTGTTTGCATATAAATTTAGAAAACAACAACAACAACAAAAAAAAAACAAAGAACAATGCCCTGTTGAGACATTAAGGTCTCATAGTGTAAATATTTTAAAGTAAGGGGAGTAAATAACATACAAGATACCAATAAAATCCTTGGAGAAATAAATTAGTTTACAAATATCCAAGACCCAAGCTCCCACCCCTTCTTTTGCAATGTCAAAGGCTACAATCAATTGGTAAGTAGACAAATATACTTCATACATGGCCGGCATGGTTCTCTTTACTCACATGAAATTCTAGTTGAAATATTTTTAGTATATATATTATATGTGACTACCTCAAACTAAAGACTTCTGCTCAGCAAAGGAAACGATCAAGAAAATGAAAAGGCAACGTACAGAATGGGAGAAAAGACTTTAAAATCATATATTTGATAAGGGGTCAATATCCAAAATATATAAAGAAGTCACACAACTCAACAGTAACAACAAAAATCCAATTAAAAAGTGGGCAGAGCAAATGAATAGACATTTTCTCAAAGAAGATATACAAATGGCACCCAGGAACATGAAAAGGTGTTCAACATTATTAATAATCAGAGAAATGCAAATCAAACCATGAGATATCACTACACACCTGTGAAAATTGTTATCATCAAAATGACAAGAGATAAAAAGTGTTGGTGAGGATATGGAGGAAGAGGAACCCTTCGGCACTGCTGCTGAGAATGTAAATTGGTACATCCACAATGGAAAATAGTATGCAGGTTGCTCAACAAATTAAAGGCACTAACGAATGATCTAGAGATCTCACTTATACATATGTATCCAAAGGAAAAGTGAATAGGATATCGAGGATATATCAGAACTCCCAAGTTTACTGCAGGATTATTCACAATAGCCAAGATATGGAAACAACTCAGATGTTTCTCAAAGGATGAATGGATAAAGGAAACATGGTATATGTTCATATAATAGAATATCATTCAGTCATTAAAAAGAAGGAAATCGTGCCATTTGCAACAACATGGATGAATGTGGAAGAGATTATGATAAAGGAAATAAGCCAAACAGAGAAAGACAAATACTGCATGCTATCACTTATATGTGGCATCTTTTAAAAAAGACTCCAACTTACAGGAACAGAAAGTAGAAAGGTGATTGCCAGGGTCTTGGTAGTGAGGGAAATAAGGAAAGGTTGGTAAAAGGATACAAAATTTCAGCTATAACGTGAATAAGGTCTGAGGATGTAATGTATAACAGGGAGACCATAGTTAATACCACTGTACTGTATAATTAAAGTTTGCTGAAATAGAATTGCAATGTTCTCACCAATAAAAAACAGATAAATATGTGAGATGGTGGATATGTTCATTGATTAGATGGAAGGAATCCTTTCACAATGTATATGTACATCAAATCATCACAATGTACACGTTTTTAAAAAGATTTATTTATTTATTTATTTGGGAGAGAGAGTAGGGGGAGGGGCAGGGAGAGAGAATCCTCAAGCAGACTCACGGCTGAGCCCAGAGCCTGTCGTGGGGCTTGACCCCATGACCCATGAGATCATGACTTGAGCCAAAACCAGGAGCCTGACACTCAACCAACTGAGCCACTCTGCCCAACAATGTACACTTTAAATTTCTTACCATTTTGTCAGTTTGACCACAATAAAGATGAAAAATATATGCAAAACAAATAAGCAGAAGAGATTCAAGTTTATTCATAATCACTAGTAAGGAATTTCTAAGTATGAGGACGTGGGCTGATGTGATACTTATCTGTACTAAAGATTTATTTAAAAAGAATTATTTGTAGATAAATAGTATACTCAAAGTTGTCGATGGGAATGTAACACCACTGTGGAAAGCAGTATGGATGTTCCTCAAAAAATTAAAAATATAACACCCTGATCCAAAATTTCAACTATTTCTGGCTAGGGAAAATGAAAACACTAACTCCAAAAGATATATGCAACCCTGTGTCTATTGCAGCATTATTTACAATAGTCAAGACAAGGAAGCAAACTCAGTGTCCATCAATAGATGAATGAATAAGGAAAATGTGGTGGATAGCTAGAATGGAATATTATACAGTCATAAAAAGTATGACATACTGCCACTTGAGACAACATGACTGGACCTAGTGTATCATGCTAAGTGAAATAAGTCAGACTGAGAAAGACAAATATCATGATTCCAGTCATAAATGGAATCTAAAACAATGAATGAACAAAAAGCTGAATCAGACTTATAAATCCAGAGAACATGCTCATGGTTGCCAGATGGAAGGGGATGGGGAGCTGGGCAAAATGGGTGAAGGGGAGTGGGAGATATAGATTTTCAGTTATGGAATGAATAAGTCATGGGAATAAAAGGCACAGCATAAGGAAAACAGTTAATGATATTGTAATAGCGATGTAACAGGATAGATGGTAGATACATTTGTGGTGAACAGAGCATAAAAAAACTTGTCAAAATCCTAAGCTGTACACAGGAAACCAATGTGACATTGTGTGTCAACTATACTGAAATAAAAAACTTTTAAAAAAATGAGGAAAAGAATTCTTGGAAGATGAGAAAGGATATTCTTTTAAAAGCCACAGTATCCCGTCCTATTACAGCAAAAGTAATATAAGAAGTATTCTATATTTTAACTACTACAGCTAGTTCCAGCAGCAGTTCCTCTACCAAATGTTCCGAACTGTGAGTGAAAAAGAAAATTTTATGCTCTTCTGTAA
Source organism: Mirounga leonina (assembly GCF_011800145.1). Classification (NCBI taxonomy): domain Eukaryota; kingdom Metazoa; phylum Chordata; class Mammalia; order Carnivora; family Phocidae; genus Mirounga; species Mirounga leonina. The sequence continues at coordinate 12,957,892 of NW_023270175.1, read as the reverse complement.
ACTGATAAAGAAAATGAAAAGGAAACCATCCCTTTGCAAGGGGTAGTATGTTACATTCCATGACAGGATTTAATGAAGGGCTAAATTAAAAAGGACTATATTGAATACAGTCACCCACCACCCTTATCCATGGAGTATATGTTCCAAGAACCCCAGGATGCCTGAAACTGTGAATATTACCGAAACCTATACATACTACGGTTTTTCTTACACATGCATATCTATGATAGTCTAATTTATAGATTAGGCACAGTAAGTAATTAACAAAACTGATAAAGTAGAAAAATTATAACAAGATACTGTAAAAAAAGTGTTGTGAATTATCTCTCTCTCTAAATATCTTATTGTACTGTAATTAACCTTCTTTTTGAGAAGGTGTGAGATGATAAAATGCCCATGAGATGAGATTATGTGAGCGGAATGACTGTGAGGTAGAGTTAGTTTACTATGGACAGTCTAAACATTCATCAGGAGGAGGATCATCTGCTTCCTGACCAAGGCTGACCTGGGGCAACTGAAAAGGCGCTACGTGAAAACAGAACTGCAGATAAGGAGGAACAACCATAGCTTAAATCCTAAACTTCAACCATGATCAAGGTCATGACAAAATTCAAGGTGATGGCATTCTGTTCATTTCCAAAAACAACTGAAAATGTTCAACAGCTCCATATCCTGAAGAAGAAGGTGGCATTTAGAATTTAGCATTTCTTCAATAAAAAACCTAAAATAATTCAAATGTTACCTAAAATATTCAGTATGCATAATTTGGCTCTTCCCTTCAAATCATTTTCAATGTTTGCATGCTTTGAGAGGATCGGAAAATCTGGTTCTTTCAGTTCAGAATATAAGAAAATAAGTAAAGATTACGGGATAAATGAGAAATGGAAAATATTAAACTTAAATGTTTTGGAATGGGACCTTAAGGCAAATGAAATAGAAGTAATCAACATACATATTTAAATTCAATGGCCAAAAGAGTTAAACCTATCTGTTCAACACAAAGAAATCATTAAACCATGCCTCCTCTCCAACAAGAAACCCACAGCACTGAATACACTTCTTCAAAACTTAATTTTTGAGATGGGCAATTGAGTAGATAAATAAATACATTGAGCTATTAAGCCAGTTTATTTACTGGCACAAAACTAAGTTTGTTGGTCAGTTACCAAACTGGTTTATATGAAACCAAACAATTAATTTGAATGATTATTTACCTATCAGTCCAAAGCATATCCTGAACAACAAATTATTTTGAAATGTTTTAATTAAAATATTTGACTCCTTTGATACTCTTTAGATACAGTCTTCTAGTAAATCTGTATCACTAAATTAGTGATATTTGAACTGAAGTACAAATAAGCCTGGTGTTACCCAGCTATTTTCAAAGAGACATACAAGAAGAGATTTTTTTTTAAAAAAGATTCAATCTCTAGATACTCATTTCCCATACACTCTCTTCCCTAAAATTGAAATACCTGAGAACATGCCTATAGTTATCTTCCACATTTCAAAGGCATATTTCTCATTTACTCCTAATCTTACTATATTGTGTGGGATTTAAAGATCTCTAGGCGGACAAAGTAACAATTATAACTGTTGCTTTTAAAGCCTCTTTTAATAAAGGCACTGTAAAAATACAATAAGTCTTACACAGCTGTTTGGGATAAAAATTGAATATATTAAGGAGTGGGACAGTGAAAATAAAGAACTTTTGCTTAATGACTTCTCTTCAACTCACCAAGAATTTTCAAACAATATACTGCTTCTAAAGTGGAGTCCCAGAAAAGCAAATTAAACACATACTTAATAAGAAATATTAAAGTCTGCAGTTTCCTTTTTATGTCCAGGTAATACACACATGCAAAGCTGTATTCACTACTTTTTTTTTTTAAGATTTTATTTATTTATTTGACAGAGAGATTGATAGCGAGAGAGGGAACACAAGCAGAGGGGAGTGGGAGAGGGAGAAGCAGGCTTCCCGCTGTGCAGGGAGCCCGATGCAGGGCTCGATCCCAGGATCCTGGGATCATGACCTGAGCCGAAGGCAGACGCTTAACGACTGAGCCACCCAGGCACCCCTTCACTACTTATTTTAACATTAAAATATTTAAGACTCATAAAGGCATCATGGAAAATATCAATCTGCTATAAAGAATGCTCATCCAGGGGCGCCTGGGTGGCTCAGTTGGTTAAGCGACTGCCTTCGGCTCAGGTCATGATCCTGGAGTCCCTGGATCGAGTCCCGCATCGGGCTCCCTGCTGGGCAGGGAGTCTGCTTCTCCCTCTGACTCTCCTCCCTCTCATGCTCTCTGTCTCTCATTCTCTCTCTCTCAAATAAATAAATAAAATCTTAAAAAAAAAAAAAAAAGAATGCTCATCCAGCATTTTCAACATTCTCAGTATTAAGAAAGAATCTGGTCATTACTCCCATAAATCTGTTTTGAATTATGTCTCACTTAAAAATGTAGCAAGATTTCAAGAAGGAGGGAGAGGTTTCACATTTAATTGTGACAGAACAATGTTACATCTTTAGCAAAAGTACTATAACAGGAAAAATATGTATCATTTTATATTTTAAACCCTTGTTAAGACCGAGAAATAATGATCTCAATTTGCTGAACAATTATCGAATACAGCAAATCTGTATCCTTTTTTTAAACTTAGAACAAGTCTCCTGCTTATTGCTATTCTTAACTGAATATTTTGCTTCTTTATTCATTCTTATCATGTACTTAATTATATTTAAATTAAGAAAATTTTATTATGAATTCTCCATAAATTAAAAATACTGACAATAATCAATGTTATAATTTGTAGGCTCCACACTTACTAGTGGTACAATATCCTCTTTGTATTGCTATAAATTTCTATTAAATCCTTTCTTTCCATCCAAAAATATCATAAATCCATAGACACATGAGCTGATGTAATGAAATTCCCTATCATTTCATTAAGAGATGCATTTTCAATAAAAGTTTACTCTATAATGTTTAATAATTACTAAGTTTTATTACATTTTAGTTGATTGAGAAGCCAAAAATATTATAACTGTGATAACTCACCCTAAACAATTGAGCACTTAGAATACAATGCTCATGGGAGTTTTAAAGATTTATTTATTTATTTTAGAGAGAGCGTGCATGCGAGAGAGCGTGGGGTGGGGGAGGGGGGAGGGAGGGGCAGAAGAGAGGGAGAGAATCTTAAGCAGACTCTGTGCTGAGTGCAGAGCCCAACAGGGGGCTCAATCTCACAACCCTGAGATCATGACCTAAGCCCAAACCAAGAGTCAGATGCTTAACTGACTGTGCCACCCAGGTGTCCCTACTCATGGGAGTTTTAAAAAATATTGTATATATCCTGATTTTTCACAGGGAATAATGAAATGATCAATAAATGATTTTTTTTTAATTTAAAGACTTAATTTTTTTTTAGAGCAGTTTTAGATTCACAGCAAAAGTGACACAAAGGTACAGAGACTTCCCATATACCCAAGCTCCAACACATAGCCTCGCCATTATGAACATTCCCAATCACAGAGGTACGTGTGTTATAATTGATGAGACTACAATGACACATCATAATTATACAAAGTTCATAGTTCACATTATCATTCGCTGTTGGGTTTGTACATTTACAGATCTGAACAAATACATATGGCTCTCTGTAATTATGGTATCCTAAATTTTCACTGCCCTAAAAATCCTCTATGCTCCACCTATTCACTCCCTGTCCACTGTGACTTCCAAACCCCGGCAACCACTGATCTTTTTATTTTCTCCAGAATTTTGCCTTTTCAGAAAAGTTTTATCAATAGAATCATACAATATGTAGCTTTCTCAGATTTTCATTCACTTGGTAATATGCATTTCAGTTTCTTCCATATTTTTTCATTGACTGAGAGCTCATTTCTTTTTGTGCTGAATACTATTCCATTGTCTGGATGTACCACTGATTACTAATCCATTCAACTGAAGAACATCTTGGTTGTTTTTATGTATGGGCAATTATAAAGTACAGTATTTTATGTGCACATAAGTTTTCTAATTCATTCAGGTATATAGCAAGGAGTGTGAGTGCTGGATCACATGGTAAAAATATCTTGGATTTATAAGAAAATTCTAAGCTTTTTTCCAAAGTGGCTACAACATTTTGCATTCTCACTAGCAGTGTATGAGAGTTCCTGTTGTTTTATGCCCTCAGCAGCATTTGGTCTTGTCAGAGTTCTTGATTTTAGCCATTCTAATAGGTATGTGGTAATATCTTGGTGCTGTCTTAATTTTATTTCCCCAATGACATACAATGTGGACCATCTTTTCATATGCTTATTGGCCCTCTGTATATCTACTTTGGTGTGGTGCCTTAAAAGTCTTTGGCCCATTTTTTAAGTGGGCTGTTTTCCTAGTATTGAATTTTAAGAATTATCTGTATATTTTGGATACCAGTCCTTTATCAGATGTCTTTTACAAATATTTATCAAAGTTTGTGGCTTGCCTTCTTATTCTCTTGATATTGTCTTTCACAGAGCCTAAGTTTTCAATTTTAATGAAGTCCATATCAATTACTTCCATGGATTGTGCGTTTGGTATTGTATCTAAAAAGTCATCACCATACTCAAGGTCATCTCAGTATTCCCCAGTGTTATGTTCCAGGAGTTTTGTAATTTTGTACTTTACATTTATGTCTGTAATCCACTTTGAGTTAATTTTTGTAAAGGATGTAAGGTCTGTGTCTAGATTCTTTTTTCTTTCATGTGCATGTTCACTTGTTCCAGCACCATTTGTTGAAAACCAATAGAAAAAATTTTTCATGCAAGCATATTAAATTAAGATAAAAATCTTCTGAATAATTGAATGGAAATGAAGGTTCAAGGAGAAATATCCTACCCACAAAGAAATTTTGGAAGAAAACTTTACTTCTTTTTTAAATGGAAAATAGCAGTTATCAAATTTCTAAGGCATTTAGATTTAATAAATGTATTTCTTTATTTAAAGATGTATTTATTTATTTTAGAGAGAGTGAGCAAGTGCAAGGAGAGGGAGGGTCAGAGAGAGAAAAATCCTAAGCAGACTCCCCCCTGAGCATGGAGCCCTATGCAGGGCTTGATCCCAGGACCCTGAGATCATGACCTGAGCCAAAAATAAGAGTCCGACGCTTAAATGACTGAGCCACCCAGGTGCCCCTTAATGTATTTAAAAGAGTGATATAAATGTTTTACTTTAAAATATCAACAATTCCAATAATTTTTTAATTGAAGTATAGTTGACACATAACCAATAAGTCTCAAAATCATGGCTACTGCCAACTGCTTACACTTCATTAAAATTTTAGTTATTTCAAGTACGTTTTCTATGGTATGGTAGTCGACAACTCTATAGTGTTTTGTTTCATAATATTGGGGAAAAAATTTCAAATATAGTTCTTCATGGTTAGAAGGTTGGTGTTCTGGTCTAATAAACATATTGCAATTATCATGTGGTTAAAGAGACTTCTCTCACATTCACATTTGTAGTTGCAGTGAGAATATCTCTGTGTTTTCTAAATGACTAGCAAATGAAGTCTGTCAGATCTTATTCAATTGCCATGAAATGACTGATATGCTACAATAAGCAAACTCTAGAAAAATCAGAGAGGGAGAGAGAGAGACTTGCTCAGTCATAGAAGCCACCAAATTTATCACTTTTCTATTACATGTCAAGCACTGTCATTATATGGTAGGCTAAAAAAAAAAAAAAAATCATCCCCACCGAAAGATATACTCACTTGCTAATCCCCACAACCTATAAATATTAATTTATATGCAAAATAGAGAATATTACCTTATATTGCAGAAGATGTGATAAAAGTTTAGCATCTTCTGAACAGGGGCTTATTCTGGATTATCTGCCATGTATGTACGTAATGGTATGTATCCTTAAAAGAGAGAGGCAGAGGATGTTTTGAGGGATACACAGGAAAAGGTAACCTAAAGACAGAAGCAAAGATTGGAATTAAGACACCACAAGCCAAGGAAAACCAAAGAATGCTGGATAGACAGAGGAAATAGAAAGAAGCTAGGAAAACTTCTATGCCAAGAGCTTTCAGAGAGTGTGGTCATAGACAAATCTTGATTTCAGATTTCTGACCTCTAGAACTGTGAAAGAATAAATTTCTGTTGTTTTAAGCCACCAAGTTCATGGTAATGGTATAATAGCATCAGGAAACTAGTAAAACTAAGTATAAAAGGATGGACAAAGTCCTAACTTCATAAACTTTCGTCTCTCAATAGATAAGGTTATTGGTACTAAAGTAAGTTATGCTAAAGTAGCTGTTTACAGCATGAAAACTTCTCAAAAACCACTTTTTTTATTATGCTATGTTAGTCACCATACAGTACATCATTAGTTCAAAAACCACTTTTGCCACGTTTTGTGGTTGTATATATAAGCCACTGTTAATTGTACATTCTGGATGTATGTGTTGAGAAGTATAGTACATCAGAAATGTTCAACACTGTTACTGCCTGCAACTTCAATGTAGATTGGACCTACAAAATGTTTTTCTTGCAGTAGTCAGCAAAGAATGTATGGCCTGCAATTCATTTATATTTCATATGTAATTAGTAACTGGCAAGCAAACAAATTAGGTGCTTGATAAACACGCACAACTATATTTTCGAAGCAGTTGTATTTATGTTCAAAGGAAGGGACAGTTTTATGAATGTATAATCAAGGCTATAAAATTGGAAAGACAACAGAACTGAGCAGAGTTAATTTGGTGGTGGCAACAAATTCACACATTACACCAAGGCCCCCCACCTCCATGTGGTGCATGCACTGCCCTGATAAATGTTGCTCTTGGCAAAGCATCATGCAAAAATGAGTCTGGAGATCTGTCTTCTCTTGCTGTCATCCATTATTACTCCGCTGAGGAATGAGTGGCTGTAAAATAAAGATCTGCACCAGTAGAGATAACAGACTCCCTTTTCCTACCTGCCTCAAATATCTTAAAACGTATGTTGGAAGATGCTTCTCAAAACTTGCCATTTCCTGTACAAATTGGCACACAGGTATGGCATATAGATGTGGTCATTACTAGATTCACAAGCATTTTCAGAATAGATAAGCAATGTGTTCACAGAAGTTATGCCATTAGGCATGGCTCCAAAAAGAACATGGCTTTGCTCCTGGGATGCAATAGTATAAATAACTTTGTATTTGACAAAATAAGGAAAGCAGGTAAAGGTTGTCTTCATTGTCAGTCAAGAAATATTTATTAAGCACCAATTATGTGGCCAGCACTGTGCTAGGTACTATGGATATAGCAGTGGTTACAAGAGACAATCTTAACCTCATAGAAACTTATATGGTGGTGAATTGCAAAAGAAAATAATAATATAAAATAGCGAAAATGATGGGAGTATCACAGGGGCAAGTGACTTGCAATTTTAAATAAAGGAGCTGCATAGGCTTCATGGGGAAGGAGACTTTGAGAAAAAAATTGAAAAAATATGAGCACACAAATCCCTTAGATGTTGGCAGACAGAGCAGATCATGCACTGAGAACAGAAAGTGCAAAGGTCCTGAGGTAGAAGCATGTCTGGTATGTCTGGAAAAAAAAAGACAAAACAAAACAGATAAACTGCATGGTGTTGCTGGGAGTAAACAAATGTTAGGGGACTAGTAGGAGATATGGTTAGAGAAGAAATGGGATTTCTATTTGGATACAAGGGGCAACCACACAGGGTAGGGTCATAAAGACAAAAGTACTCTGTATTTTCGGGCGCCTGGGTGGCTCAGTCGTTGAGCATCTGCCTTCGGCTCAGGTCATGATCCCAGGGTCCTGGGATCGAGTCCCACATCGGGCTCCCTGCTCGGCAGGAGGCCTGCTTCTCCCTCTCCGACTCCCCCTGCTTGTGTTCCTGCTCTCACTATCTCTCTCTCTGTCAAATAAATAAATAAAAATCTTAAAAAAAAAAAAAAGTACTCTGTATTTTATTCTGAATGACACAAAAAGTCCTTGGAGGAACTGAGCAGAAGAGTGACATGGTTTAACTTATGTTTAAAATAATCATCCTGGCCTCTATGATTAGTGAATGCAAACAAAGACAGAAGAAGGGAGATCTTTTAGAAAGCTACTCAGTTAATCCAAATGGAGAATGATGGTAGCCTAAACCAAGGTGTCCTTAGTGACCACTGTGCATCTAAGGTAAGTATACGTGGGTCACAGCGGGTGAGTGTAGGTTTGTCAGGAAATTCAACTGGGGCTAGCATAACCACGTATCCTAGTTATCCAGAGAGCCCCTATTAAGATCTGTTTTCGGGGTATAATTTCAAAGTACCCTGTTTCACTCTCAAATGTACCTGGGATTAGATGATAAATTATATGGTCATCCTAGTCACAGCTAAAGAAATGTGGAAATAAAACTGGCTGAAATCTAGGACTTGAACTTAGATGTGTTTGCATGGTGAATTGTAAGTGATTTATCTTTATTTGTCTCAATATCAAGTATATATTGTTTGTAATAAGTATTTGGTTTTCATCAGAATAATATGTATTCATTTTCTAAAGTATGAAAAAGAATAAATTAAACTGACATAATCCTATTCTCAAGGTAAAGCACTGATAAATATTATATACATATAAACAGGATTACTTGCATACATACTTCTTTTAAAATATGTCTTAGTAACCGAGATATACACATAAATCCCATCATTCTGCAGTAACATCTAACATTGATTGTTTATTTTGTAAAAGGGAATATTCAAAGCATTAAGCATATATTAATTCATGTAATTCTTATAACCACTTTATTCAGCAGATATTCCTAGTATCATATTTTACTGATGAGGGAACTGAAGCACTGAGAGATTTACTAAACTTGCCAGAGATCACACATATTAGAAAAAATGGAGCTAGCATTCAAACTTATAATACAGGCCCTGTGTTCTTTTTTTTTTTTTTAAGATTTTATTTATTTATTTGAGAGAGAGCACAAGCGGTGGGGGGGTGGCAGAGGGCAGAGGGAGAGAGAGAAGCAGACTCCCCACTGAGCAGGGAGCCTGATGCGGGGCTCGATCCCAGGACCCCGGGATCATGACCTGAGCCGAAGGCAGATGCTTAACGGACTGAGCCACCCAGGTGCCCCTATAATACAGGCCCTGTGTTCTTAACAGCTCTCTTATCCTAACTCTCTAGTGTGTGCCACAAGGCACCACAACCAGCCTCCACTAGTATCCAGTTTGGTGTATATCCTCTCCACTACCATTCCTCTTTCTATAAACACACAAGAAATCACATTTTCAACCTCTTTAAAAATGCTGATATTTTGGTTGATTTATTTAAACGAACAATCCCTCCTGAAGTGGTAAACATCCCCACTCTCCTGCCTTTCTCCATAATATTACAAAAACCAAAAACTACTAACATTTAGGTTCTCTATTCTTTATGTAAACATGTAATCATCTTATATACACTGTTCTCCAAAAGTTTTTCAACAGAACATATATCATGGAGACCTTTCTAGGCCAAAAGACATAGCCCTAAACTTTAATCTTTGAAATCTAGAATGACAATATCATAATTTAATCATCCATTCCCTTACAAAAGGAAAACAGTTACACTTCACTGTAATTAAAATAATGATGCAGTATGCATCTTACATACATTTTATTTACATAGAATACATTTCTCATAGTGGGAATTCTGGATCAAAACCTGTTTATTTTCACATTAATGTGCAAAAAGAAAATTGCTTTATGCAAAGGTTGTAGCAATTCACAATCCCAGCAACCTTCATGACAATACCTGTTCCTCAGACCTTGTTAAAACGAGTTATCAGTCATTTATATTAAATTTTCTCCAACCTCAAGGGTGAAAGAGGGCCTGTAATCTTTATTTAATTTGCAATTATCTGAAGTTCAATTGTTTGTGGGCTGGCTATAATGTTTCTAATATTTATTGAATGGATGACTGCCATATCACATTTCCTTATACCAGTCTATAAATCCTGAATTCATATACCTTCACTCATTTGACAATTATTAATGGATAAGAGGGATGAGCGTTCTGTAGGAGAAAGAGAAAATAGCTAGAAAGCTATTTCTATAGCTCAGGACAAGAAATGGTGGAGAAAAGGAGTAGGAAGGGAGAAAAAGCAACATATAAAAGAGGAACCAAGGGGCGCCTGGGTGGCTCAGATGGTTGGGCGTCTGCCTTCGGCTCAGGTCATGATCCCAGCGTCCTGGGATCGAGTCCCGCATCGGGCTCCCTGCTCCTTGGGAGCCTGCTTCTCCCTCTGCCTCTCTCTCTCTGTCTCTCATGAATAAATAAATAAATAAAATCTTAAAAAAAAAGAGGAACCAAGGAGGCAAAATGTATAAAAATCACTGAAGAACTATTAATCTGGTTATGCGATGTATCATGGAAAATGATGGAAACCCAAATGACAGAATTTACAGTGGCCAAAGGCAATTGGAGTAGGCTGTCCCTATAGCTTACAAGAGAGTGGGTACCACTGTTCTATATGAATAGTGAACATCTCTTCAATTCCCTTTAACGGGAATAATTAAGAGGAAAGAAACTAAATTGCAATCTCATGACTTAATATTTTAAAATATTATCTTGCTAAAAATGATAAAAAAGAAACACTTCAGAAGAATTAGACTGATGATTCTCTATGAGTATTATTATTTGAATAGCACTTAATTTGTTTGTTTTTTATTTAAATTCAATCAGCTAACATATAGTACATCATTAGTCTCAGATGTAGTGTTCATCAATTTATCAGTTGTGTATAACACCCAAGAATAGCACTTAATTTGTAGTTAACAAGACACAAGACTACCCAGAATGTTAATCCAGTTAATGAAACAACCAAATATTATATCTAATGCAAACTCATGCCTAAAATTCAGTCCAGTATACGAAAGGTTCTCAATGATTTCTCATACTTACAGATGTTATTTTGCTTGACCTCTCATTAAGACCTTTGTATCATTTTTAAGAACATTAGGATTTTCTATGGGAAGTGGCTGGATAAATATAAAATGTTAAAATTACAGATGCCACATGAGAAAAAATCTGCCTGTTGGGCTGTTCGCACAGATGTGTATAGCAGGCAAACTGTCAGAGGGAGAAGTAAACATTAGCTCAAAGAAAGACCATATTTTGTGATTTTTAAAATTTATTTTTAAATTTATACCCAGTAAAATTCACTTTTTAGTTGTACAGTTCTGAAAGTTTTAACAATATACATACAGCATGTAAACATCTCCATGATCAGGATACAAAACTTGTTCTGATCCCAAAAGACTACCTTGTGTAACACATTAGTGCTAAAAACTCACCCTTACCCCAACTCCTGGCAACAATCTGTTCCTCATCCCTATAATTTTGTCTTCTCCAGAATAACATATAAATGGAATCATATAATATGTGAACTATTCAATCTGGCTTCTATAGTTTAGTCTAATATATCTGAGATCCATCTCTGTTGTTACGCATAGCAATAGTTTGATCCTTTTTATTCCATTATATGGCTGTGCCATGATTTATCCATCCCCCACTTGGGGGGACATGAGGGTTATTTCCAGTTTGGGCTTATAATGAATAAAAACTGCAATAAACATTCCTGTAAAGGTTTTTGTGTGAACCTAAGTTTTCACTTCTCTATGGGAAATACCCAGGTGTCAGATAGATGATCATATTGTTAGAGGTTAATTGGACACTTAGGTAGTCAGGGCCAGGGTCCCCAGCAAGGAAACAGGGAGCTGGGACAGCTAAGACAAAACCACACTAGCATCCTGTTTTATATCTTAGACAAGACCACAATAGCATCCTGTCTAGCAGCCTCTACAGGAGTGACTTTTGCAAAACACCCTGAAACAAAACAATTAACCATAAACCATTGGTCACTATCACAAGTTGAGGTAGTTAGTCTCCAGATGTCGGCCCAAAAGACCATCAACCCATGAACAATAACCCGATAGGTAGACAGGTGCATGATCAAAGCTCCGATTGGCACACCTTAACAGCTAATCCACAGGGAGCCCACACTCAGGATGCTCAAGATAGTTCCTCAGAAGAACTTATAAAAACCACTAGATTTGAACACCAAAATGGCAACCCTCTTGGGTCCCCTCCCTCTCAGGGAGCTTTATACTATCATTCGATAAACTGCTTTGCTGCCCACCACTCTTCAACTCGTCTACCTCTTCATTCTTCAAAGCGGCGTGACCAAGAACCGCGGGCACTAAGGGAACAAAAATCCTGTAACAATATCTTAAGTGTATGTTTAACTTTACAACAAATTGCCAAGATAGTCTTCAGACTGGCCAGACCACCATTTTGTATTACTACCACCAATATAGGAGACTTGTAATAGCACTGGGTCCTTGCCAGTACTTAGCATTGCCAATTTTGTTTGTTTGTAACAGTTTCACACCTCATATAGAAGGCTTTCAAGTGGAGTGCCTGGGTGGCTCAGTCATTAAGCATCCACCTTTGGCTCAGGTCATGATCCCAGGGTCCTGGGATACAGCCCTGCATTGGGCTCCCTGCTCAGCGGGAAGCCTGCTTCTCCCTCTCCCACTCTCCCTGCTTGTGTTTCCTCTCTGGCTGTGTCTCTCTCTCTGTCAAATAAATAAAATCTTGAAAAAAAAAGGAGGCTTTCAAGTGTCTTATCTCAAATAACCCTCTCTTCCTTTTGATAATATGTCTTCACAGAGTGGAAGTGTGTACTCAAATGTATGTGACCTTGCCCACTAAGAGCGAATCAAAGAATACACTCCAAAAATCCCTTTCGAGATAAAACATTTGGAGAGAAAAGCAGAATGAATAGTTGAAAATGGTGGGATCAAAGCACTAGTAAGATGGCAGATAAAGTAGTTGTCTAATTACCCATTTGCTCACCACCACTAACCATTAAACAGGAGGAAGATAATATTTGCCGCTCTAATTATTAGTATTTATAATCCTACTACTTCCACAAAAAACATTCAGAAGTTAGAAAAATATGTTCTAAATATTTTTTAAAAGCAGAATTATAATTATCTGAATAAGATACGATTATCTGTCTGAAAAACCTAACAGATTCAAATATGTATCTATTAGAGAAAACAAGAGTTCAATATGGTAAACTGGAAAAAAATTTCAAAATTAATACCTTTCCTATATTCTGACTAACCAAATGGAAACTATTGTGGAACAAAATAACCCACAGGAGCAGCAAACATCTAATAAAATGAAACAAAACAAAACAACAAAATAAAATCAAAAGGCCTCCACATAAAAATGCTAAAACCATACTTTGGAAGTTCATAATCTTAGAAGAATGTCAGGGCAAAGGTGAGAACCACCACACTATGAAAACATGTTATAATCTTGGAAAAAGGAAATATAATATTAATTCTTGGAGGAAGGTGCTCACATAGAAAATTTCATATCCCTAAATTTTTCTATTAAAATCTCTATGTAATATAATTTGGAAATAAACTAAATGGGAGTTAAGTTGATATTTATTCTTTTCTAATATTTTATAAATTATACTATTACTAGAAAGATGCTTTTTATTCTGTACTTGGAAGAATATCTTCATATTCTTAAAAAATACAACTAATAGAGGGTATAAAATGACTTATACTGACAGATGTCAAAATTGTTCACATACTGACATTATTTGAAACAAAATGGTATTGGGAGGAGAACAGATAGATCAGTAAGAAAAGAATTGGACATTTAAGTAAACCTGAGGATATATAGGACTTTATACATGTGAAATGTGCCATTTCAAATAAAAAAAAAATTTATTTATTAAATACACTGAAATTTATTTGAAATTTATTCAATATATTAATATTTTATTTAATAAATGCTATTGAATCATAAAAAGAACTGATACATTAATAAAAACAAAACAAAAAAAACCAAACACGGCTTTCATCATAACAATCAAAACAACCTCTAAGGGGTTCATACACACATAAAATACAGCTAAGAAATTAAGAAAACTTGGGATGTATATGCCAAACAAGCTTCCTAACCTTTAGGACAAATACAAATGTTATTTTATCAAACATAGCACTTTCCAAAAGAAGAAATGTAAATGGTGACCAAACAAAGTAAAAAGTATGTGACACCATTCATAATTAAAAACAAAAAAATTTTGCATATCAGAATCACAGAAATTAAAAAGGATGCCAAAACTACTGTTAGGGAAGAGTGTGTAAAAAAGGGCATTCACTTACTGTTGGCAAATTTTAAAATCTATATCCTTTTTGACCAACCTACTTTATTCATAGGGCTTTATCCTAAAGAGATAGGCTGTTATTCCAAACATTACCTTGGCCATTATTTTTTTCTCAGTAGAACATGGGGTATATTATGATTATTGTTCATAACAAAGTCAAACCAAAGTCAGTGTCTCCCTTTCCTGTTACATTAGCATTTCTGAAACTAGTGACGAGTAATGAAAGATCAAAATGTACTGGATGGGGCTCTTTCTTGAAAAATCTTATCTCTCTTAACCACTTATGTGAAATTCTGGTTTGTGTAACCAAATAAAGCAAGGGAAATTAACAAGACAGAGACAAACATTATAACCAAATATCACCATGTTCTCACAATCTCTCAACTGGGGAAAGTATACAAACAACCAAATACAGAATAAATGTGTCCCACCCCATTCTGGAAGGACAGTCTAATCAAACCTGCAGATATTGTTCTGAGGAGAATAAAGAAGAGTTAAAATCATTTGGAAATCCCTGGCGTTTTATGATCTAAAATCCTCATTTGTAGCTAGAAGAATCTCTGTCCAGAAAGTTGGCATCAACCACCTACCCATCTACTTCCTAGTCCTCTATACCCTAATAGACTTTCTGCATGGCTTAGAAAATAACCAGAAATACTTTCTATTTTCTTAGGACAAGTACCCATAAATAAAAATAGTGATTTAAAAAGGGCAAGCGTGACTGGCTGGTTCAGTCGGTGGGGCATGTGACTCTTGATCTCAGGGTTGTAAGTTTGAGCACCACATTGGGTGTAGAGATTACTAAAAAATAAAAAATCTTTAAAAAAAATAAAAAGCACATTAATTTTTGAACTATACTTATAAAGAAAAACACATTGTCCACTATTTAAGTTGATAGAACATTTTAACTACAAAGGAATAAAAATCATGCTTTCCTCAAACTTTTTTTTAAGATTTTATTTATTCATTTGAGACAGAGACATACAGAGAGAGAGAGCAAGCACAAGCGGGGGGAGAGGCAGAGGGAGAAGCAGACTCCCCACTGAGCAGGGAGCCCGACGCAGGGCTTGATCCCAGAACCTGGAGACAACAACCCAAGCCAAAGGCAGACGCCCAACCATATGAGCCACCCAGGTGCCCGTCCTCAAACTTTTCTAACACTTAATTTCATAGTAAGATAAAGGAATATCAATAGAGATGTTACTAGAAATTGTTTTTTCCTAGAAAATTGCAGATCTTGATTTTCATTTTTTAAATAACAATTGCTATTGAAAAACTCCAACCTTAACTGAAGAAAAACAGACCTTGTTTGTATTGTACACCCAACACCCAGAATAGCATCTGGCACATAGAAAATGACTGGAAATACGTTTACTCTCAAAATTTTATACCATAGTTTAATCATCTTTCATATGTGATGACAAGTGAAAGACAAACTTAGATATCAAGATATATGAAAACATACTCTTCATGAATTTTTTAAAAGGAAATGTTTGAAAGTACATTGCAACTGACAAAGAGATTAGCAACATAGAGTCCAAGATAGTATAGTCAAGATAAAATATGAAAAATGGTGAGCACTGAAATCACTTAAAATAGAGACAACTCTAAATAACTTTATCAAATGTAATCATATTAAGGGAACATTTAAAAATACTTTTAAAAATGAAGATATTTAACCATATATTTAGGTATGGGTGCATAGATATAAATATGATAGATGAATGGAACAGCAAATATTTAAATAGAAATGTTGACTATAGAAACAAGAGATTGAAGAAACAGAAAAGTGTTTTAAATATTCTATCACAAATATGGGGCATTCATATTATACTATTTTATTTTTGACTCAGTAACATGAAGAACTGTAAATTTAAAAATGCGTTTCAGGGTCTCCTGGGTGGCTCAGTCAGTTAAGCATCTGCCTTCGGCTGGGGTCATGATCCCAGGGTCCTGGGATCAAAGCCCTGCATCAGGCTCCCTGCTTGGCCAGGAGCCTGCTTCTCTCTCTGTCCCTCCCCTCTGCTTGTGCATGCTCTCTCTCTCTCTGAAATAAATAAATAAAATCTTAAAAAAAAAAATGCATTTCGGGCATCTGGGTGGCTCAGTCGTTATGTGTCTGCCTATGGCTCAGGTCATGATACCGGAGTCCTGGGATGGAATCCCACATCGGGCTGCCTGCTTGGCAGGGAGTCTGCTTCTCCCTCTGACCCTCACCCCACTTGTTCTCTCTCAAATAAATAAAAATCTTAAAAAAAAATGCATTTAAACAACATATAGGTTATCATTATGAGTATATTAAACATGATCCTCTAAGTAATTGGAAAACATAAAAGTGAAGTCTTTCTTTCTTTTTTTTTTAAAGATTTTTTTAATTTATTTATTTGAGACAGAGAGAATGAGAGACAGAGAGCATGAGAGGGAGGAGGGTCAGAGGGAGAAGCAGACTCCCTGCCGAGAGGGAGCCCGATGCGGGACTCGATCCCGGGACTCCAGGATCATGACCTGAGCCGAAGGCAGTTGCCCAACCAACTGAGCCACCCAGGCGCCCTAAAAGTGAAGTCTTTCTACTGAAAGTCAGCAAACTAACAAAAAGCCTATTTTCTTAAACAAAGAGAAAGCATATAAATCATATAAATCAGTCACATAAAGTAATAAAACAAATGTGAAAAAGTTAAATTCCTATATTGAGATTAGATAGATCAACATATAGATAAATATGTATGTATGTATGTATGTATATGTGTGTTACACTGAGTTGAAAAAAAATGTGACAAAAAAAAACTTTAAAAGAGGTAAACAAAGTGATGTAAACAAAAGGAAAAGGAAGGTTGCAAAATACTAAAAAAAGTAAAATTCAAGACAGAATTAAATGGGACAAAAAGGTATTTTATATTGATAAAGCATAAGATTCGTAGTGTATTAAATAATGTATTTGATTATTAAAACTTTAAAGATTTTATTTATTTATTTGAGACAGAGAGAATGAGAGAGAGAGAGCACATGAGAGGGGGGAGGGTCAGAGGGAGAAGCAGGCTCCCTGCCGAGCAGAGAGCCCGATGCGGGACTCGATCCAGGGACTCCAGGATCATGACCTGAGCCGAAGGCAGTCGCTTAACCAACTGAGCCACCCAGGCGCCCTGATTATTAAAATTTTAAAGTATTAAATTTAATAATTAATTAACTATATAATTAATAATTTAACTATTTATCAAATTAATTATATGTTCTACAATGGCTTAGAACTCCAAAAAATCTCTCCACAAACTACTGTTTATATTATATTTATACATGTATATTCTGGAAAAGGAAAGCAGAATATAAATATAGAAATATGTAGTCACCCATTTTGCCCATTAATTATTAAATAATTATCTGGTAAAATACAAGTAACTGGTTTGTTGGACCTCTGAACTCTATGAGATATGAATAACAAATTCTTTTATTATTTTTTCCAGTCAATGCTTTCAGTCATGCCCTGTTGAATCTGTCTTCCCAATCCATTTAATGATACTTCTCATAGGTTCCACAGTTGGTCACTTTCATTGATGATGAAACAGCCCATATTATTCAAATTTAAAATTCTAAACACATTTTCTCACTGGAAAATACCCAGAAATAAAGGCTATGTCCTTAGTAGTAATTCCCATAAATGAAAATAGTGATTTAAAAGGGACTTTAATTGGGGCACCTGGCTGGCTCAATAGATAGAGCATGTGACCCTTAATCTCAGGGTTTTGAGTTCAAGCCCCACCACACTGGGTGTAGAGTTTACTTAAAAAGTGGGGGGGAACATTAATTCTTGAAGTATACTTATAAAGAAAAAAAAATACTGTCAAAAGCCTAAGTTGATAAAAACATTTTAACTATAGAGGAATAAAAATGAGGTTGTCCTCATACTTTTCTACCACTTAATTTCATAGTAAAGTGAAGAAATATAAATAGAGCTGTGATTAGAAAAAATTTTTAACTCAAAATTTTATACTCTAACCTCATTTCCTTCCTGCCTTCCTGATTTTCCTTGACCTTTAAGCCAAGGTAACAGAAGGGAGGAAGAAGTGTGGTCTTATGTTCTTTTACTCCTCCAACCCTCTCTTCTGGTTCTAGCTTATCTGGGATTTATTACCTGAGAAAAGTAATAGGAAAACTAGCAGGGATTCTTATACATAATTGACTGCTTAGTTGATAATTTCTTTTCCCCCAATGCATCACTAGTAAACACTGACAATAAATGTCTTCTGTTAGACTGATACTCAAATGCAGGCTCTCTTGCAAGACACCTTATCAGTTTTTCAGGGAGTCCTACAGAGGATTCCTCCCAATATGCAAATTTTAAACAAGTGAACTTGGCGTCTTTCACTTTTGATCCAAGATCTAACTCCCTATAATAGATTTCTCAGACTTTGCTGTTGGGGTCCTGGTATGTGGTGGTTACCTTCTTGAATGGAGTACTGAAATATGGCTCAAGGTCACCTAATTTCTTCAATGTCCACTTGATCCATGGAAATCCATTTTCTTGCTACACTAAACATGGACTTCAAGGTGTTCCATTGCTACCCCAACTCCTTAGCCAGCTATTGCTTAGCTATTCACTTTTTCTCCATGCTTATGTAAATACAAAATCATTACAAAAGCAAGTGTCATTGAGTTACCAATATACTTTGCATGTACGTACAATGAATCTCCACAAGTAATCTTTGGAAAGCACCTTTTAGAGGCTTAGGGATGGGAGAAGCACTACTTCCTCTCCCTATGGAAAAGATAGGGAAAATTTATAACATACCTCAACAGGCCAATGACTTAGATTCCCAAAAAAGCTCTCCCAAATACAAATGACCATTTATGTTATATTTATACATCTATATTCTGGAAAAGGAAAGCAGCAGAGTCCAGTGGTGATGACCATGGATAGCAAAGTCAGACTGATTGCTTTTTTTTTTGTTTAAGGTATTAAAACCTTTATTATAACTGTTTTCCATCAGTTGTAAATGTTAAACAGATAAATAGAAAACATAAACAAGACCCTCTCTATCTTTAAGAGATGAAAACTACAATGTCTGAAAGAAAATGTACTGCAAGGGATTGACAGAATTTAGAAAATGCAGAAGAAAAATTTTTTATAGAATTGTATTGAATCTGCAGATCCCTTTGAGTAGTATTGCCATATGAACTACATTAAATCTTCCAATGCATGCATACAGTTTTTTTCCCCCCATTTGGTCTTTAATCTCTTGCAGAAGCAATGTTTTATGCTTTTCAGTGAACAAGTCTTGCTTCTCCTTTTTTTAAAATTTTATTATGTTATGTTAATCACCATACATTACATCATTAGTTTTTGATGTAGTGTTCCATGATTCACTGTTTGCATATAACACCCAGTGCTCCATTCAGTACGTGCCCTCTTTAATACCCATCACCAGGCTAACCCATAAGTCTTGAAGTGAGTATCTGGTGCCTGACTTTTCTGGATCATTTAAAAATGTGGAGTACTTGGGCCACCTGAGTGGCTTAGTCCATTAAGCAGCCAACTATTGATTTCACCTCAGGTCATGATCTCAAGGTTGTGAGAGAGAGCTGTGTTGGGCTCCACACTGGTTGTTAAGATTTTCACTCTTACTCTCTCCCTCTTCAAAAAAAAAAAAGTAAAGTACTTGAACTTTTGTCCTCAGTTTTGGAATCGAACTCTCTACTTTCAGGAAAATATGAAACCCCATACAATATTGTGTTATATATGAAAAGGCAAAATATGTAGATGTAATGGTTATAAATGGAAGGAAAATACCTAGAAAGGCAATGATGGTACTTTTGGCTTTTCTCAATTTTTCATTAACTGAATTGAGGAAAAACTAATTTAGAATAATAAAGATCTAAATATCACAATTAATATTGATTTAAGAGTAATCTATGGACTACTGTAACAAAGACACTAAGATTGCACTTTATTCCTTTGCCCATAGATTTTAAATTGATCTTATATGAAGACACAAAGAAGAGCTCAATAAATTCCACAAAGCATTAATTATATGGGTTCCAATAATAACTCTAGTGCAGTAAAACCAGAAATTAATAACTAGGGGATAACAACAATAATAACAAAGACCAAATAACAAAAACCACATGAAAATTGAAAAAAAAAATTACTCTAACATTTTGGTCAATATAAGAATCAAAACTCCAGGCACAGAGTAGACAAAAATTAGTGATTCGGGTCTCAGTCCAAAGACTTTATACTTCAATTAAACCTTTGGCACCTACACTTAACAAAGACAAACTATAGAGCAACACTGAACACGCAATGGCTTAGAGGCAAAATCTGGCCCACCATACACTTAATAAATAAATTTTTTTAAGATTTCATTTATTTGAGAGAGTGAGCAAGAGAGAGAAAGAGCAGGGGGAGGGGCAGAGGGAGAGAGAAAAGCAGACTCTGCCCTGAGCAGGGAGCCCAACACAGGGCTTGATCCCTGGACTCTGGGATCATGACCTGAGCCAAAGGCAGTTGCTTAACCAATTAAGGCACCCAGGTGCCCCAATAAATAAATTTTATTGAAACACTATGAAGTCCAGGGCACCTGGGTGGCTCAGACGGTTAAGCGTCTGCCTTCGGCTCAGGTCATGATCCCAGGGTCCTGGGATCGAGTCCCGCATCGGGCTCTCTGCTCCTTGGGAGCCTGCTTCTCTCTCTCTCTCTCTCTCTCTCTGTCTCTCATGAATAAATAAATAAAATCTTAAAAAAAAAAAAAAAGAAAGAAAGAAAGAAACACTATGAAGTCCAATCATTTTTGTTTTTTCCATGGCAGCCACCATGCTAAAAACAATTGAGTAGTTATGACAGAGACCATTGGGCCTGAAAAGCCTAATATATTCACTATCTGACCCTTTTAGAGTAAGTTTGTGAGATCTGATAGGGGGACAAAAATAGATAAATTCATGTTCAAAACAATATAAACATCTTCATGGACCATAAATTAAAATAAAAAAGACGCTTTGTCTTGAAGGCAAAACCAGTAAGAATGGTGGCAACTTCCTATCAGATACAATAAATGCACAAAGACAATGGACCAGCAACTTTAAAATCCTACAACCAAGAAAAACAAAAACCTGTCATCCTCAATATATGGATGCTAAAAAAATATCCATCAAAAATGAAGATGGGACAGCCATTTTGGAAACAGTCTGGCAGTTTCTCAAAAACAGTTAAAGATAAGTTAAAGAAAGCCAGTTGATGTAGCAATTATGCTTAGGTATATTCTCCCAAAAATGGAAACATGTGTACACAGAAATACTAGTAAACCAATTTTCTTAGCAGAATTACACATAAAAACCAAAGCTGGAAACAATCCAAACGTCCATTCACTGATAACTGGACAAATGAAATGTAGGATATCCATACACTAGAATATTTGACCATAAAAAGGAGTGAAGTAGTGATACATGGTACAAAACGGATGAACATTGAAAACACTATGCTGAGTTGAAAGAACTCAGACACAAAAAGGTCATGTGTTGTGTGACTCCATTTATATGAAATGTCTAGAATAGGCAAATTTATATAGAGAGAAAATAGATGAGTGGTTGCCAGAGGGATGAGATTAGGGGGAAATGAGCAGTGACTACTTATGTACACAGAATTTGTTTTTGGGGAAAGAGAAATATTCTGGAATGAGATACTGGTTATGATTGCACAACTCTAAATATGTAAGAAGCCACAGAATTCTACATTTTAAAAGACTGAATTTTAGGTATGTGAATTATATCTAAATAAATGTATTACAAAAAAAAATGAAGATGGAGACTTCTGCTTTCACTTGGAGCACAGAAATCTGGAAAGATCATTGCTTCCACACTAACAATGAACAAAAGCCAAATAACCTTCAAAATCATAAGTTTTCCTGAGTGCAGAAAGAGACTTGAATTAACAAGGCAACAAGCCATAAAAATAAAATAAAAGAGTGACAAGCCCCACCAAAGAGAGAAGGTATCTATGAACTGTCTCACGTTTGATAGAGCGTGGGAAAAAAGAAGTAGCCAACATACAGACAGGGAAGAAAAAAATCAGTTTCTAAAAGCCAGTTAAGGACTACATTTTGGAATTGTGGGATTCCTTGAAAACAAGAGTAGTTACGTAGCA
Source organism: Mirounga leonina (assembly GCF_011800145.1). NCBI lineage: Eukaryota > Metazoa > Chordata > Mammalia > Carnivora > Phocidae > Mirounga > Mirounga leonina. Next base: position 12,935,534 of record NW_023270175.1, on the reverse strand, counting down.
GACTTATGTGAATTTTCAAGTGGTTTTTACATAGTTTTAATTTGTTTGAATCTTTCATAATGAAATTTTTTTAATATAAAAAAATACTATGAAGGTTATTAGTGTGTTGTGGAGGGATTTTGGGAATCTGCAAATGACATGAACGGGAAATTCACAGAAAAGGAAGCTGAATGGCCTATAAAATACAAATAGTTGATAACCGCCCTATTAGTGATAGAAATGTTAAATGTAAAAAGAATGAAATACTGTTTCATATCTGTATAGTGACAAAATATTTTTATAAATTCCCTGAAACTATAGTTGGTAAGGATGAGAGAAAATAAAGAATGGGAATTCTCATCTATCTCTGACAAGGTTAAAAAGTGTTCTTACCATAATCTGGGAAAGTCTTTTAAAGTTGAAATGGCAATAACTTAGGAAACTTCAATTTCACATCTAAAAGTATACCTTAGAGAAATTCTTATACAAGTGTACATGAGGTATAAATAAGAATGTACATTTCAGAAATAGGAACATCAATAAACTGAGGTATGTTAATGAAAACATACTCTATCTCCACTAAAATGAATGAATGAGATTTACATGTGTAAACAAAGATATCTCTCAAAAAACAAAGTGCAATGAAAAAAAAGAGCAATTTGCTGAACCATATCTACAAAATGATACAATTTATATAGGTACAAACACCATAAAAGAACATTATATATTGTGCATGGATATTTAAACATACAATGTATGAAAACATGCCATGTGGAAGATGAACATGAAATTCATACTAAAGGAAAGTATGAAGGGAGATTAAGCTTTGAGGGAGGTAAACAGGGGGCTTTAGCTGATCTTTAAAGTGTTGTCTTTTTAAAAAAATCCATTTGAAGAAAATACGGAATAATGACAAGATTTTATAAAGTGTTGGGTTTCTACAGTATTCTATCTAAAACTCTCCACATATTTGAAATACTTAATACTAAAATTTAAACAAAAATTATAAGACAAATTCTAAATTCAGGAGATTTGGCACCAAACTGGCTGCAAGTGAAAAAAATTTATTTTCAACGCATTTATTATTAAATAACAAAGATGAAAATAAAATTTTTACTCAAGAAATTACAAAATAATAAAATCACCCTTTGGGGAGTAGGAGAAATATTTAATGAAATTAATCTGAGAGATACTTAAATCATAAAATAGAAAAGTATGGTAACATTGATAAATGCAAGAGTTTTTTTCCTCTAAAGAAGCCAAAAAACCTTTAGCAAGCATAATAAAAATAAAGACAAAAAGATCACAGAAAACAACAGGAAGAACTAGAGGAGATACAAAATATAGTAAAAGTAAAAAAGTAAATCAAAAGAGAGCACATTAAAAAGAGATATGCCTGGGGGCGCCTGGGTGGCTCAGTTGGTTAAGCGACTGCCTTTGGCTCAGGTCATGATCCTGGAGTCCCTGGATCGAGTCCCGCATCGGGCTCCCTGCTCAGCGGGGAGCTGGCTTCTCCCTCTGACCCTACCCCCTCTCATGTGCTCTCTCTCTCAAATAAATAAATAAAATCTTAAAAAAAAAAAAAAAGAGATATGCCTGTATATTCCAGGGAGAGAACATTAGGATACTAATATAAAAGTCCAGGCAATAAAGAGATCCTAAAATAAATCATTGGCAGAGGGATCTGCTTAAAAAAACTTTCGATTCAAGAGATAAGTTGGAAGTAAAAATAACAGGACTTGACAATGGGTTGGATGTTAAGATTGAATGAAAATGACCAGTCTGTACAACTCCAGAGTTTCTTTGCTGGGTGGTTGAGTAGATGTCTGTCCTGCCAATTGAGTTAAAGAATATAAGGGAGACACAGATTTGAGGATAAAGATGACTAAAGTAGAGCTGGGATATAATTACTTTCATGTGCCTATGAGACATCTTGGTACAGAGTTATGCTTCCTAATGTCACATCATTCCTTGAGAGCTCATACTGTTCTGTTTTATCCAAGACTTATTTCCATTATTTACTTTTTCTTTCTACATAAATCTTAACCACTGCCTTCAATTTCCCCCACTTTGACTTTTCCAGTTCAACCTTTCTTCAATTACAGCAATCAGAATTTCTTACAATATCCCAAGTGTGGAGGTACTACAGTTCAGTGTAAGTAGAAACAAATGTTCTCTGTTGTTTTCAACTGTCTCCCAATCACACCAGAATTTCATTAGTCTTTCTGGGATATAACATCTAGAAATACAAATATGTTCTGGGGGAAAGGTTAAAATATCCAGTGAAAAGTCCAGTGAAAAATCAGTGAATCCAGAGATTGTAGATGTCCACAACATAGGGTCATGTTGATCTCTGTATAAAACCGTATTTTTCTGAATTAAGTTATCTAGTAGGTAAACCTTACTGAATAGGCTAACTCTAGGTGATTCAGATAATGATTCCAACTCACAAGATTAATACAGCAAAGACTTAATGAGTCACACTATTGGCTGGAGTTGCTAATCAATCCTTCATCTTTACCTTACCCTGATCAAGTTAAAATTTAAGATCTAGCCAAACAGGTAACTTTGAAATTGTGGTGGGAAATGTTTATCTTTGGGGAAGAACTGATCTTTAACAAAACATGTAAGAACACCTCCTGGTGAATGTATCTTGGTGACAAATACACAAAACCAACATACTAAACTTAGTTTCAACATAATAATTGTGACAATTCCAAACAAGAACATTCATAGAGATCAGTTACTTATGCCTAGGATCTTGAATTATATAATTAAGTATAGCCTACCAAAAATGGAATTGGTTTGGCAGTCTGGTTTCTTATATAAATGTAATAGATTAGAATGTTGAGGAGAGGGCGCCTGGGTGGCTCAGTTGGTTAAGCGTCTGCCTTCGGCTCAGGTCATGATTCCAGGGTCCTGGGATCGAGTCCCACATCGGGCTCCCTGCTCAGCAGGAAGCCTGCTTCTCCCTCTCCCACTAATCCTGCTTGTGTTACCTCTCTCTCGCTGTCTCTCTCTGTGTCAAATAAATAAATAAAATCTTAAAAAAAAAAAAAAAGAATGTTGAGATAAAAATGTGCTTGCTTCCCTCATATACCACCCACTCTCCAGAACATACATATACAACCTCTAATACATAGTATCATTTGAAGCCCATTCCACTCACCTAATGACCAAAGGACTGCTCTTTAACGAAACACTGTAACTGGCTTTACCCTTCTAAGCATAAAATCTTTCACATAACGTAAATCCTGTGGTCTTTCTAATCTAGCTAATAATGATAACCACAATTCCACTTTATAAAAATCAATACTTCCTCAATACGCAGGGTATTGAGGAGGGCACATTCTGCATGGAGCACTGGGTGTTATGCACAAACAATGAATCATGGAACACTTCATCTAAAACTAATGATGTAATGTGTGGGGATTAACATAAGAATAAAAAAAAATTTATACTTAAAAAAAATCAATACTTACTGAACACTTATTATATACCAGGTTCTGTTCTTTGTGCGTACTATGTATTAACTCCTTTAATCTCAAAGTGATGTTACGAGGTATGTTACTGCTATTAGTATCATTTTAGAGGTTAGTAATGAGACAGGGAAAGTGCTGAAAAACGTTAAAAACCTTACCCAAGTTAGTAATTGCCAAACGTCGGATTCAACTCCTAGGCCGATGTGACTCTGAAGACAACAGCGTTAGCCTCTGCTCTATTCTACTAGAAAACAGCCAGGATAGGAATCCATCTCATCTGTCTTACTGTACCACTTTATTTTTATCTCATACTCTATATTACCACACCAGTCTGGTATTTTGTCCCTAAAAGTGATACTAAACCATACATTATGAAAACTTAGTAATAACCTCAAAGTTTACCATTCTATTTCAAGTGTCCCAATTTCTCTTAGATATTGAAATAAGATTTGAATTGCTTACCTCAGATCCTGCTTATGAACTAAAATGAATCGAGAAATGAATGAGACCCCCATGAATGTAACTAACTAAATCAGTGCTTCCTAAACTTAATTTCATTATGATAACTGTAGATGCTGCTTATGCACAGAGCATCACCAGCTTAGGGCCTTTGACTATCCCAGGCCCTACTTGGCAACCTAAATACTCAGAGGATCAATGTTTCAGGCTCAGCTATAACCGTTTCCTAAAAATTTGGCTGCCAGGCTATCATCTAAAACTTTCTTAAGCCTTCTTATATCTTTGAGCTTCAATAACACTTAGGTAATATACTTTTTGATTTTGATGTATACTTAAAAGAGTTAGTGAAAAAGGATGGGGGGGTAGGAACTATGTTATTGAAGATGGGGAAAAAGAAGGGTGAACAAAGAGAGTATCTTCTTTCTACTTTATTGCACAAAATGCTTTCCTCTACAGATAAATGACAGTTCACTCTCTATGCTGCAGGGTAAGAAATAAGGTTATAAATCTAAAACATTAATGGATTCATACGGTATTTCAAGAAGCATGTAGAGCAAAACTCCTTTCTGGGACTGACTTGGAAGTGCCAGAGGATGGCATGAAGGGTCATACCAACTATACTGGTTTTCACATCCCACAAATAAAAATGTATAATGACTTGTCTTTCATGTCTGAAAAATGGTATTATTAACTCACCATTAGGAAGGGCATGTCCTAAAAAGTTTTCTGTGTAGTTTATAAATGGCATCGTAATTTAAATATACTAGGGGAACTTACTTGAAGAAACTGTATTTTGAAACCAAGCAAATAAAACATTTCAATGCATAAAAAGTAATTTACTAAATAAAAGTGAAGAAATACGACTCATTAAAACACTAGACCTGAGGTTAACATCTGTTTGAACTTCAAAAAGACAAATTAAAATAACTTTCAAAACTTTTAAAACCATAATTCTCCAAATCAGTAATGATCAATAGATGGCTAATTGGGCCTTTTAGAATAGGACAAGTGGTTCTAGAAGTATGAAATAAATATTATTTTGTGATTTTTTTATTGATGATAAAATTCAAAGGCCTAAAGTAAGAGAGAAGACTAGCATTGTAGTGTGATTATAACAATGTTAGATGAAGACAAATTAAGAAGAAAGAAGCCCAGTAATTCTGCTTACTTAGCTCTGTTATCTTGGAGTAAATTACTTATCTCCTTTAAGTCTCTATTTCTTCATTTATAAAATGCATAATAGGGACTTCTACTTCCAAGATAAAATTTCCTATTCCTATTGTTAAATAAAATTAACAACCTTAGACATGATAGATAGATAGATAGATAGATAGATAGATAGATAGATAGAGACATAGATAAATAGAAAGAAATAAAACAAACAAGAAAACTCTGAAAAGTGGAGAGTAGAAGACCAGCTAGAAAACTCAAGACACAAGGAACAACACAATGGCCAGTTCTCTGGACTTTCTTTTTTTCATATATCACACAGCTGGAGATGAAGAAGCCAGCAACCTGCAAATGCCAAGGAGTTCAGATGAGAAAACAACACAATCTTGTTCTCTCGAGCCATAGGACCATGAAAAAGGCAGCCTCGCAAAACAAGAAATGTTTAAGCAATAACAGTTCTACTCTAGCCAAGCACCATGGAATAAAGAGTGACCTAAACACTACCAATATCAGCAAAGATTAAGTCAAAACCCAAGACTACCACCATTGCCAGGGTGTAATGAAACACCCCAATATACCCAGTAGATTAGGTCAGAAAAGGCTGAGCAAAGATCCAGGACTTTCAATTTCATCAGGCAGTAAAAGCACTCCCCTACCTCAATGTCACCCCCTACCCATCCCAGCTGGAAAGGTGTCAGAGGAAGTCAACTAAAATAGAAGATTTAAATAAGATACTGAATATCAAAGTATAGTACTCAAACTGTCAAGGACACAATAAAAAAAATACTCCTCATATGAAGAAGGCATTACTGATTCAAGAAACTGAGAGATTCCTAAACATGATAAAAATCAAAGAAATTGACATCATAGCACATCGTAATCAAGCTTCTAAAAACTGAAGAAGGAGGGTAGGAGCAAGATGGCAGAGGAGGAGGAGACCTAAATTTCATGAGGTCCCAGGAATTTAGTTGGATAGTTATCAAACCATTCAGAACACCAGCAAACTCAACAGGAGTTCGAAGAAAAGAATAGCAGCCATTCTATGAACAGAAAAGCAACCACTTTCTGGAAGGTAGGACGTGTGGAGAAGTGAATCCTAGGTGATATTTGGGAAGATAGACAGCGGGGGGAGGGAGCCTCCGTCAGCTGGCTACAGGCAAGTGATAGAGCAGCAGAGCACAAAATTGGAACTTTTAGAAGTCAGTTCTGCTGAGGGACATCTCTCCAGTGGCTAAGCAGGGGGTAGAACTCTCACTGGGACAGTGTGTCTCAGGATGCTCGGGGTCACAGAAAGACCTGGGGTGTCTGAGTGTGGCAGAGCTCCCAGGTATCGGAGCAGGGAAGTCAGCTGCAAAGACAGAGCCAAGGAGTCTTGCCATTTGCAGACGTGGATGGAACTAGAGGGTATTATGCTAAGCGAAATAAGTCAATCAGAGAAAGACAAGTATCATATAATCTCACTGATATGAGGATTTTGAGAAACAAGACTGAGGATCATAGGGGAGGGGGGGGAAAATGAAACAAGATGAAATCAGAGAGGGAGACAAACCATAAGAGACTCTTAATCTCAGAAAACAAACTGAGGGTTGCTGGAGTGGTGGGGGGTGGGAGGGATGGGGTGGCTGGGTGATGGACATTGGGAGAGTATGTACTATGGTGAGCACTGTGAATTGTGTAAGACTGATAAATCACAGACCTGTACCCCTAAAACAAATAAAACATTATATGTTAATAAAAAAATTTTAAAAAATTTAAAAAATAAAAATTGAAGAAGAGAAAGAACAAGTTTGAAAGCAAACAGAGAGGGCGCCTGGGTGGCTCAGTCATTAAGCGTCTGCCTTTGGCTCAGGTCATGATCCCAGGGTCCTGGGATCAAGCCCCACATCGGGCTCCCTGCTCGACAAGAAGCCTGCTTCTCCCTCTCCCATTCCCCCTGCTTGTGTTCCTGCCCTCGCAATCTCTCTCTCTGTCAAATAAATAAAATCTTTAAAAAAAAAAAAAAAAGAAAGCAAACAGAGATAAACAACATATTGCCTATAGGACGAAGACAAAATGACAATAGATTCATGAATAAAAAGAATGGAGGCCACAAGGAATTTGCATGATATTTTTCAAATGCTAAAATCAAAGAAATCTAAATGCAAAATCCTTTATCTAGTAAAAATATCTTTCAGGAATGAAGAGGAAATCAAGACATTCTCAGATAAAGGAAGATGAAGGTGTCTCCAGCAGACTTATTCTGAAGGAACAGCTAAAGGAAGTTCACTAACAAAGGGGAAATGATAAAAAGAAGTAATCTTAGATCATCAAAATGAAGAAATAATAGAGTATGCAAAATTATGAGTAATGACAGTAAATTTTTCTTCTATCAAGTTGTCTAAATCACATCAGACAGTTGAAACAAAAATTAGAAGACTGTATGATGCACTTTTAAATGTATATAGAAGAATTATTTAAAATGAATTATCAATGGGAAGGAATAAAGGGAGATAAGGGGTTCTATAATTCATAACTAGTAATGACATCAATATATTGTAAAAAGTTATGTGTATACAATGTAAAATCTAGAGCAACCACTAAAAAAGCTACCCAAAGAGGTTTATAAAACAGAGACTAGAGAAATCAAAATGAAATTCTAAAAAGATGTTCAGTATAAATTACTCAAAAGAAAAATGTATGGCTATATTAAGATCATGTAAAGTAGATATCAGAGAAAAGGAAATTATGAGAGACAGAAAAAGAGAAATATTACACAGAAATAAAAGGCTCAATTCATGGGTTGCCTGGGTAGCTCAGTTGGTTGAACAGGTGACTCTTGATTTTTGCCTCAGGTCATGATCTAAGGGTCCTGGGATCAAACCCTACCTTGGGCTCCATGCTCAGTGGGGAGTCTGTCCCTCTCCCTCTGCCTATCCTCCTGCCCCACTGTTACTCTCTCTCTCTAAAATAAATAAAATACAATAAAATCTTTTAAAAAAATAATAAAAATTTAAAATTTAAAATTTGAGGCACTTGGGTGGCTCAGTTGGTTAAGCATCTGCCTTTGGCTCAGGTCATGATCCCAGGGTCCTGGGATCGAGTCCCACATCAGGCTCCTTGCTCAGTGGGAGCCTGCTTCTCCCTCTGCCTGCCACCCCCCCTGCTGGTGTGCTCTCTCTCCTTCTCTCTCTCTGATAATTAAATAAATAAATAAAATCTTTAAAAAATAATAAAATTTAAAATGTAAAAAGTACCCACAAAACATACAAAGTATACACAATCCTGGGCCATAAAATAAGTCTCAACAAATTTAAAAGAATTGGTATCATACATAGTGTGTTCTCTGAACACAATGTGTTTAAACTCGAAAGCAAAAATAGATAACAAGAAAATAACCAAATACTTTAAAATGATCCAACACACTTCTAAATAATTCACAGACTGAACTGCTATCTTGGGGAACCTGGCTGGCTCAGTTGGTAGAGCATGCAACTTTTGATCTTGGAGTTGTGAATTTGAGCCCTACAGTGGGTGTAGAGATAACTTAAAAATCAAATCTTTAAAAAAAAATAAAAAACTATTTCAAGGGGGATAAAAAATACACTGAACAGAATAAAACTGAAAATGAAAAATATCAAAATATGTAAGACACTTCTAAAGAAGTGTTAGGAAAAATATTTATATCACTAAATAATGCATCCATTAGAAAAGAGGAAGCATAAGAGCAGAAATCAGTGAAATCGAACACAGAAAAACATTAGATAAAATCAATGGAAGAAAGAGATGTTTCTTTGAAAAGATCAATAAAATTGGTAAATCTCCAATAAGATTGATAAAAAAAAGGTAGGAAAATACAAATCACCACTACCAAAAATGAAACAGGAGTTACCACTACAGAATCTGCAGACATCAAAAATAATAAAGAAATACTACAAATAAGTCTACACACATAAATTTGGCAATTTGATAAAATAGATCAATTATTTGAAAATCACATACTACCACAATTGACCCAATGTGTAGAAGAATGATTGAGATAACCATAAAATTATTAAGTTAATTTAATTTCTAATTGTAGAATTCTAACAAAAATTGTGAAGTCTCAGATGACTTCAGTAGAGTATTCTACCAAGTCTTTAAGGAAGAATTAACATAAATTATAGAAAATCTCTTCTAAAATGTTAAAGAGAAAGGTATAATTCATAGGTCTTATGATGAGGCCAGTATGTACCTGATAACAAAGAAGATAGAATGCTAAATAAGTAAATAAATAAATAAATACAGTACAACAATCTCTCGTGAACATATATACAAGAATCCTGAAACAAACATTAACAAATAGAATCGAACAATATATAAAAACGATTATACACACTGACAATTGCTTTGTATTCCAAGGATGTAAGATTCTCTTAATATTTGAAAATAAATAAATGTAATCACCATATTAAGAGACTGAAGAAGAAAAATGACAGTATCAAGTTAATTGCCACATACAAAAGCATATGACAAAATTCAACAGTGATTTATGATAAAAAGAGTCATAAAAATAACAATAGAGTAGAGCTTCCTCAGTATGATAAACAGCGTCTACACAAAACCTTCTAACATTGCACTTCCTGGTTAAAGACAAATGGTTTGCCAGGAGGATTGGGAGCAAGGCAAGGATGCCTACTCTGACAATTTATTCTTAATCATCACTGTGCTAGAAGTTCTAGTTTCTAACTGAGGAAGAAAAATTAAAAACTATAGAAAAAAGAAAGGAAGAAATAAAACTATCAGTATTTGCAGATGACATTAGACAAAAATCCAAGAAATCTCCAAAAAAAAAAAAAACTGCTAGAATAAGTATATTCAGCAAGGTCACAGGATAGAAGATAAATATCAAATATATTTCTATATATAAGCAATGAATACATGGACACTAATATTAAATTATAATACAATTATAAGTGTTCAAAAAAACATCTTAAGTGTAAATCTAAAAACATGTATTCAGGACTTCTTTGAGAAAAACTATAAAATGCAGATGAGAGAAATCAAAGAACATCAAAATAAAATCAAAGACACACAGTGTTCACAGACTGGAATACTCATAATACTAAATATATCGATTCCCCACAAACTGATCTCTAGGTTTACCATAATTCCTAACAAAATACTGGCAAAATTTGTGTAGACACAGACAAGCTTACTATAAAATGTATACACAAATGCTCAAGCCCTAGAATAACTAAAACGATCTGGAAAAATTAGAATCACAAGTGAGGGGCACCACTGTACCTGATATTAAGTGTTACTACACTAGTACAGAAATCATGGCAGGCGGATATTGGCAGAGGGATCAATGGAACAGAATAAAGAACCCAGAAATAGGGGCACCTGGCTAGCTCAGGTGGTGGAACATGCAACTCTAGATCTTGGGGTTGTAAGTTCGAGCCCCACACTGGGTGTAGAGATTACTTAAAAAAATAAAATATTTAAAAAAACAGAAATAGACTGACATGAATATGCCCATCTGATTTTTAGCAAAAATACAAAAGCTGTTTAATGGAGTTAAGACAGCCTTTTAAACAAATGGTGCTCAAGCAATTGTACATGACAGGAAAACAAATGAACCTCAACCTCAACTTCACAACTTATATAACAATTAACTCTAAAAGATCAGGGAATTTAATGTAAAATTTTAAACTATAAAACTTTGAAAAATAGCAAAGGTGAAATCTTTGGGATGTAGGACAAGGCAAACAGCTCTTAGATTTGACATCAAAAACATGATCAATGTGGGGTGCCTGGGTGACTCAGTAGGTTAAGCAATGGACTCAGTTTCAGCTCAGGTCCTGATCTCAGAATGGTGAGATGGAGCCCTGAATTGGGTTCCCCACTCAGCGTGGAGTCTGCTTCAGACTCTCTCTCCCTCCGCCCCCCAATCCACTCTATCGTGCGTGCTCTCTCTATAAAAGAAATAATAAATCTTTAAAAAAAAACTGCATGTGAATCTAAAATTTTATTACAATAAAACAGTTTAGTCTAATAGAGAATTTCTCCATGAACACACCAAAAGGTTCATCATTTAAATTTCTCTAAATAAGTGTGATGGTGAAATGAGATGTCTTAAAATTAAAGATTCAATTTGGAAATAACCACCTCTGCTTGGTTTCAGTTTCACAGGATGCCTATTTCTTATGTGACATTATTTGCCAAGCCATATGACATTCCCCACTGATGGCACTGAAGCTCCCCATAGTTGTAGAGAATGCTGAGAACCAAAAAACATAGGGTTGGGATGTATAGGGAATATGTCAAAGACATACGTTAGGCCATTTTTGTTGAAACATGGAAAACAAATGTTTTATGTCTTTCTGATTATAAAATTTTAATTTCAAAATGAGTTTAACTTAAAAAGTGTATAATGGGGCACCTGGGTGGCTCAGTCGTTAAGTGTCTGCCTTCGGCTCAGGTCATGATCCCAGAGTCCTGGAATCGAGCCCCACATCGGGCTCCCCGCTCTGCGGGAGGCCTGCTTCTCCCTCTCCCACTGCCCCTGCTTGTGTTCCCTCTCTCGCTGTGTCTCTCTCTGTCAAATAAATAAATAAAATCTTAAAAATAAATAAATAAATAAATAGTATATAATACCACCTATTTGTGTATGGTACAAGAAATTAAATGAAATAATACTAATTACAATTGCAACAATAAATCCAACTCACAATTACAGTCCTGCTTATGAGGCTAAAGGAAGAGAACTGAGGATAATGAGAATGTGATTGTTCTAGGGAGAGGGGGTTAGACATAAAACACACAGGACAAAAATTGTATAATCTGAGGCTGTACTTCTATCTAGAAAATTCCTTAAACTATTAGTTAAAATATTACATATTAAAAAATAAATAACATATTACACAATATTTCAGAATTGAATTTGAAGGAATTAACTTGCCGTATTAATTACACTATCTAATTATGGGTCTATTCATTCCCTAATCTACGCCACAGACACACACAGACACAGACATACACACACACATTTGCTTCTAAACTCTAAAAGAGCAGGGACTAAGTATTACAAAAAACTCACACATATTTGTATCTTAAGCCACTCAAAGTGTGGTCCATGGACAAGCAGCATCGGCATCTCCTGACAGCTTATTAGAGATGCCGAGTCTCAGGCTCTATCTTCTACCTAGTGAATTGGAATCTGCATTTTGACAAGACCTTCAAGTGATTCATTTACATATTATAGTTGAAAAGCGCTACTCTAGACAATCAGCAATTGGATTGACTACTGTTGTGACAACATATTTCAAGGTAGAAAATCAAAACGTAATATTTTCTCTATATAAGCATACCTTGTTTTATTGTGCTTCGCTTTATTGCCCTTTGCAGGTAATGCATTCTTCACAAATTGAAGGTTAGGGGAACCATGCATTCAGCAAGTCCATAGGCACAATTTTCCAATGTCATTTTGTTCTTCTCTTAGTGCTATGTGACATATGTTGATCTGTCAACAAGCAATCTTTGAGGGTGCTATTGTTAATTGTTCTGGGGTGCCACAAACTGTACCCATAGAAGATGATGAACTTAATCGATAAATGATGTGAGTCTTCTGCCTCCTCCATGGACTGGCCTTTCCTTGTCTCTCTCCCTCTCCTCTGTCCTCCCTATTTTATGAGAAAAACTAATAATGAAGAAATTAGGTAAATGAATGACTCTACAATGGCCTTTAAGTGTTCAAGCGAAAGGAAGAGTGAGATATCTCTTGCTCTACATTAAAAGCTAGAAATGATGAAACTTAGTAAGGCATTTCAAAAGCCAAGAAAGGCTGAAACCTAGGCCTCTTGTGCCACACTGCCAAGTTATGCAAAGGAAAAGTTCTAGAAGAAAATTAAAAGTGCTACTCCAATGAGCACATGAATATTAAGAAAGGAAAACAGTCTTATTGTAGATATGGAGAAAATTTTAGGGGTCTGGAGAGAAGATCAGACCAGCTAAAACATTCAAGATTCTACCATTTGCACACATTTCGATTGCAATAAATGACCTGACCTACTCTGTTCTTTGTAAACTGTGCTCTCAAAGTTATCTTTAATAACCAAATCTCCCTCTGATCCTTTCCCCAGACTTTCTATAGCAGGAATCCAAGGCATAATTCAAGCATTGCACAGTACAAGCTAACTCTTAGTGTATACCCTCCCAGGAGATGAGTTTTGCTAATATCCAACAACGTGATGCTCAATATTTGGAAGATAACAAGAGGAAAGCAACATGACCAAAGTCATCAACTCCTAATCCATCCACCCCAAATCACATCCTTCTCATCCTCCTAAGAAACGTCTCCTTCCACACACTCAGTCAGCCACCATATAGTATAACTTAGTAGACAGAAGGAGAATTCGTTTCACTGGTAGTAGCACATTATAGTCAACTTTCTAGAAAACTTGAGGATACTCACAATAGTTGTTGGAGAACAAAAGTTGTTTGCGTACACACGCTGTAAAGCAAGAGTGGCATGTGCACCAAGTATATTCCCACTGCTTTTTGAAAACTGGAAGTAAAGCTTAATCAGTGTCTTAGTTTGGAAAGCATTAAATCATTGATTTGAAATAAGTATTGTATCCGTTTAGCTTTTCATTCATATATTTATTGATTGATTCCTAGTAGTGTGAATTTTGTCCATTTAATTATAATAAATTTAATTAATTCACTAATTTAAGTTGATTAATAGACCCAATTAAGCAACTGTTAACTAGATATTACTATTAAGATATTTTGCAGAAGGAACTGAAGTCCCTAATCAGTTGACTTTAAGAGAGATTAGCATCTGTAGGTAATTTGGCTGGGCCTGTGTCTTTTGGAAGAACTTAAAAGCAGGACTGAGGTTTCATCAGGGGAGAAAAGAAATTCTGCCTGAGAACGACAGAGTCAACCCATGACCATGTATTCAAACCTTCTCAAAATCTTCCCTTCCTGACTGCTTGTCCTTAGGATTCAGGAATTGCTTAGTCAGTTTCCATAATATTGTAAGCAAATGCTTTATAATCTCCCTCTGCTATTGCATATTCTCCCCACCCTCCCCCCACACACATTTTACCCTTCAACGATACTGGTTTAAAGTGGATGGGTCCACTTATACATAAACTTTTTACAGTACAGTACTGAAAATGTATTTTCCCTTCCTTATAATTTTCTTTTTTTTTTTTTTTTAAGATTTTCTTTATTTATTTGAGAGAGAGAGCAAGCACAAGCAAGGGGAGCAGCAGAGGGAGAGGAAGAAGCAGGTTCCCCTGCTGAGCAAGAGCCCGATGTGGGACTAGATCCCAGGAACCTGGGATCATGACGTGAGCCAAAGGCAGCCACTTACCCGAGTGAGCCACCCAGGCGCCCCTCTTACATTTTTCTTAATACTATTTTATTTTCTCTAGTTTGCTACATGATAAGAATACAGTATATATAATACATATACAAAATATATGTTTTTTATTTTTTAATTTTTTAAAAAGATTTCATTTATTTATTTGACAGAGACACAGTGAGACGGGGAACACAAGCAGGGCGAGTGGGAGAGGGAAAAGCAGGCTTCCCGCAGAGCAAGGAGCCAGAAGTGGGGCTCGATCCCAGAACCCTGGGATCATAACCTGAACTGTAGGCAGACACTTACTGACTGAGCCACCCAGGTGCCCCACAAAATATGTGTTAATCCACTATTTATGTTAATGGTAAGGCCTCCAGTCAACAGTAGGCTATTAGTAGATAATGCTGGGGGGAGTCAAAAGTTATATGAAAATTTTAAACTGCATGGGGTATTCAGTGTTCCTAAGCTCTGGGTTTTTCAAAGTTCAGAGTATGTGTGTCTGTGTATGTGTTTAATAAATTTTATGCGCAAACGTGGCTAAGCTGTAGGGCCCACTGATCTAAGTGTTGATGTGAAAGTATTTTACAACTCTAGTTAACATCTGCAATCATTTGAGTGTCAGTTAAGCAGATTACCCTCCATAATGTTGGTGAGCCTCATCTAATCACATGAAGATATTAATAATATGAAGTTTACCATATAAGAAATGAAGAAGTGTGTGAAAGATATATAGATCTCAAATATATTACTTCATTTCTTATTAGTATATGTTTGATATATATTATATATAACATACATCATTTATATAATATATCTCTATTAGACCAGTAACAAGTAGATATGAGATACTGTACTGTATTGTCTGGGAGATTCAGACACATAAAGGGAATTACCATCTGGTAGAAAAAAATGAGAAAGTAGAAATAATAAATATGTGATACAAAGTGATAATAAAACTATAAAAGAGGTAAAGTGATTTGAAAGTTCAAAGGAGGAAGATGGAAAACAGATGAAGGATTGATTAATCAAAATTATGCAATGGATGATTTCTTATGCTATTTAATGCATGTTATAGTTTAATTCAATATTTTTCTCAGAGATCAGTTGTCCTGAGGGCAAAAATATACATTTTAATCCTTTGGCATCATATAGAAAAGATTTAGAGGAAGATCATGATTAGATTAGAATGATGGAAAGAAATATTTTTTCAATTTAATATTTTACTATGCCACATACAACAGTTTGTGTGCATAGAGACCCTTAATAAATACAAATAAAATATGTCTATGGCAATAATTACTCTTCATTTCTGGGACAAATCAAAATTTTGAATTTAGCTCAGACTTAATATTACTAATGTGCTCGTAGTTTATCTTATTTGGTAGAAAAAATCATAGATGTCATAATAATTAAATAAGTATCCTGGAGATAATTCCTCATTTGTTTTTGCCTCTAGTATGCAGTGTTCCTCCTCTCATAATTTCTCATTCATTTCCTTTCATTTTCACTTTAAATCTAGATAGCTAAAACAGCAAGTTGTTTTTCACTGATGTACCTAAGAGTACTAAGATACAGTCACCAATGAATCTCACAATCATTTTGAAAATGAGAAAAGCATTCAATTAAATTGAGCAGAGAGCATTTCCCACCTGATCAAAAATGTAATACCAACCAGCCTCCTAGATAAAGGGCAAAATCAGGGTTTTAGCTAGGAAGGTAAAAGAACTTTCTGCATAGCGATGAACACAGGGTTAATGTTCGCTGTCAAGGTGTGAGAGCCCACATGGTTACAACACAACATATATATATAATAAATTTAGGTTGAGTAAATTGCACCAAATGTCTCCTTGTTTACATTTATGCAGATCCATTAATAAATGTATTATGCTAACTCCCAGACGAAATAAATAAAAAGCTGCAAGTATGGGATTATAAGTTCTCTTCTACGCACTGCAAAGCTCTCTCAGCAATAAACACTATTCCTCAGGAGCAGGTACTATGACACATTTTTAATCAGAGTTCTACTATTTAATCCCCCTGGAACTGTATATCAGAGAGGAACAAATGCACTCTTTCATTAAAATATAAGTCCCTTCCATTAAAAAAATATGAATTTTCATTTTCATTTACCAAAAAAAAAGGGGGTGGGAGTTCACAAAGTTGGTTCCTATGTGCTATTCAAGGGAAAAAATGTGAAGTTCAGAAAACAACACAAACTTCAATTAGATGATGAAGAGTTTGCAGTTTAAAAGGATAGAAATAGACTATTTTTTTTTTATGAACAGCCTAGACTTATTTCTTTTTTTAAAAAAGATTTTATTTATTTTTTTATTTGAGAGAGAGTGTGCAAGTGGGGGGTGGGAGTGGGGAGAGGAGAGGCAGAGGTAAAGGGAGAAGCAGACTCCTGGCTGAGCAAGGAGCCCGATGTGGGGCCCAATCCCAGGACCCTGGAATCATGACGCCTAACTGACTGAGCCACCAAGGAGCACCTACACTTAGTTATTTCTTAAAAAAAGTCCACCAAACAAAGCAATTTAACTGAAATGAGGAACATCACTGAGTTGAATTTAAATGCATCAGAATGAAGCTTACTAATATTATATGTTTTATCAAAAATCAACAAGGGAAAAACATATAAAGACCACTTTTCACTACCATTGGTAACTAACATTATGTCTGTATCCCATGGTTATAATATCCAGGAAATGTGTAATTTATTGCTTTTAGATTAAGGACCTGATTTCAGCACAATTCAATTAATTTTATAAGCATCTTATTTATACAACAATAACATGGTTACAAGAAATGTTATATGATAAAGTACAAAAAGATATAGTGCAAAGTATCTAAAACAAGGAGAATCATCCTATAGCAGAAAGTAAGGGGGGGGTGCCTGGGTGGTTCAGTCGGTTGAACGTCCACCTCTTGATTTTGGCTCAGGTCATGATCTCAGGATCCTGAGATAAGCACCAAGCTACCGCTCAGCGGGGTGTCTGCTTGAGAGTTTCTCTCCCTCTGCTCCTCCCACACACACACACTCTCTCTCACAAATAAATAAAGGAAGGAAGGAAAGAAGGAAGGAAGGAAGGAAAGAAGGAAGGAAGGAAGGAAGGAAGGAAGGAAGGAAGGAAGGAAGGAA